>NC_142034.1:87109498-87417787 GCF_982192425.1 Myodes glareolus
CAAGCTGGGTAGACATGGATTTCCCTCGGAAGGGAAAATGGAAGAGATCTCCTGGTTAGACTGGGGGCTGGTGGGGATAAGAACTTGAGTGATCAGGTTGAGAGGGGTGGAGGAGGAAAATACTGAAAAAGATTACTGGAAATAGGAGGGTCTTTTCAGGGACAGATGGAAACCTGGTGCAAGGGAAACTCCCACAAATCTACAGGGGTGACTTCAACTAAGACTCCTAGAAGTAGTGGATAGGGAGCCTGAGTTTACTATCTCCTGTCATCAGGTTGGTGACTACCCCAACTGTCATCAGAGAGCCTTCATCCAGTAACTGATGGAAACAGATACAGAGACCCACAGTTAAATAATAGGCCGAGTAAGAGACTCCTGTTGAAGAGACGGAAGTAGGATCATAGGAACCAAAGGGTTCAAGTACATCACAAGAAAACCCACAGAAACAACTAACCTAGTTCATAAGGAACTCACAGAGTGTGAACCAATAACCAGGGATTCTGCACGGGACCGACCTAAGCCCTCTATATATGTAACAGTTGCGCTGCTTGGTCTACTTGTGAGACTCCTAACAATAGGAGCAGAGACTGTCCCTGATGCTTTGACTGACTCTTGGGAACGTATTCCTCATACTGGTTTGCCTTGCCCAGCCTAAACACAAGGGGAGGTCATTAGTTTTACCGCAACATGATCTGCCAAGATCCGCTGATATCCATAGAAGGTCTGCCCCTTTCTGAACAGAAAAAGAGGAGGAATGGATTGACAGGGATAAAAAAAAAAGAGGTGGGAGAGGTAATGGGAAGAGAAGAAAGAGAGGAAACTGAAACTGGGATGTAAAATTTTAAAAATTTTAAAATTCATATGAAGAATATCTTTTGTGTCATTTCTTTAGTTTTAAATAAATACTTATTAACTGATGACTTGATTTTAATAAATCACTTTTTGTTCTCTCTTTCACTAGAAGGTATTTTGTTTTGTTTATTCTTTCCAAAATTCTAAGATGTAGTTTGACAACACTAGCTGAGGTTACTGATTTTTTTTTCAGTTTTACATGACAATGTTGTGTTACGTTATTTTTCTGTTGTTTCTGATTTTTGTGTGGGCATTGCTGTTAACTGCTCTCTAATGTGTTTTTTAAATGAGTCAAATGAAACAGTATTTGACAGTTGTGAAATACTTCACATTTTGAGATGTTTTGGGCAAGGGAAGGGAACAACACTTCTGCTTTAATTTGAATGAAGAAATCATTGTGTGCCTGTGTCTTATCACTAAAGATAGACTGTACATCTCTTCTATCCTGGTTCATTCATCTGACTTTTTTTTTAAAGAAAAAGTCATAATTTTATACAAATTATAATGGCACATAATTACAAGTTATTCTCAACCAAAGTTCCAATGCCATGGGACAAAGTAACATCCAAGGAATTATTTGACCAATTTGGCTTTGGTTTGAAAAAAGCAAATAAAGGAAAGTTACAATTTACAGAATGGTTTCTCAGACTTATCTCCCCAAATGACGATCATTTCCCCTTTCTACTGCTTTATTTTTTTAATCCTTTCTGGATAAAGCAAAATTGATTAAAACATTGGTGTTGGTTTTTGTAGTGAGTCTTTTAAAGCCCGCTAAAACTTTAGAAGGTTCTAGATATGCACAACTGTCTCAACAATCATTCTCAGAACTCTGTGCATTCCTAGCCCCATTTCCCATGCTACAGTTTTGTCCAATCGGATGATAAGTTTGTCACACTCAATAAACCAGTCCTGATGCATGGTTACCAATGGAAGCCTTGTATTAATCCAAATATCCCTGGCTTCCTCTGTACCTCACCTGCTCTAGTAAGCCATCCAGAGTGCAATCTCATTCTCAATGGATAAACTTTCTTAGAATCTTCTAGTTTATGAGAGTTTTTCTCAGGCTTTCTTTTGCCTCTGATGACCTGGGCAGTTCTGGAACACTGGGTATATTATAGAATGGCTCACAGCTGAGATGTGCCCAGTACTTACCTCCTTATTAGTTTTGATGTGTTTGAGGGAAGAAGGCTACAGAGGCCAAGAGTCATTCCCATTATCTTATTTCAATGGAGTATCCTTCCAGCTGGCCCTTACACTGTTTAATTTAATCCTGAGCATCCAACTGACACAGTGGGTTTTATTTTAGGTTCTTCTCTATAAAATTACTTTTGTACTGTTTTCATAATGTGTTTTTAAGAGACAATAGTTAAAGGCAAATCACATTAAATCATGCATGGTCTTAGATTCCACCGCACTGGGATGAAGATATGCATAAATAAGTAGAAATTCTTCTACAAGTTCTTATTTTACATTTATTTATCTATTCAATTATTTATATCTGTTTGGACCATATTTATTCCATACTATGATTTTTTTTTGGTTTTTTGAAACAGGGTTTCTCTGTAGCTTTGGAGCCTGTCCTGGAACTAGCTCTTGTAGACAAGGCTGGCCTCGAACTCACAGAGATCTGCCTGCTTCTGCCTCCCAGGTGCTAGGATTAAAGGCATGCGCCACCACTGCCCGACTTCCATACTATGATTTTTGAAGACCAATACTACAATGCTCAAATGGTCAAGTTCTGGTAGATACATCCACTGGGAGCTATTTTACTTGGCCTCTGGTGACCTTGATTCATTCACTACCATGTCCGTGAGTGTGTTGGTTTCTGTTATTTGTGATTTGTTTGGAAGCGTGCCTATGGAGTACATTCTTCCCCCTTTGACTCTATAGGATGCTCCAGTCCTGTCTTCTTTGTTTCCTGATCAGTAGAATCCTCCTAGGGCTAGGACAGGTCTCTGTATGTAGTTCTGAATATTAGATTTTACATCAAAATCTAAGTGCTCAAATATACTCCTTTCGGACAATTCTTGCTGTGATTCTTCCATTTTCTGTTTGATTTAAACTTTAATATTAGTTGACTACTGAGCCCTGATACGTCTCTCATATGTTGGAAAGTGATATTCATTTCATTCCATTTTATGATCCATTTCAACCTTGGGTCTTGATTCTAGATCTTCTGCTTGGAGGACCTCCCACATCAATTCTTGAATAGGGAAAATAACATAAATAAAAGTAAAATTAGTAAATGCAGTCAACAAATATATTTGCCAAATGTAAATTAGCAACCCAGGCTTGGTAATATACCTCTGTACTCCAAGCATTCCGGAAGCTGTGGCAGGAGGTTCACTTAATGTTAGACATTGAATATCAGCCTAGCAACACAGCAAGAAGCCACCTCAATAATAAATTTAAAAAACAAACTAACACAATATTTTCCTCAAGATCATTAATAATTAAATTCACTTCTCTGAGGCAATATTGTTTATTTGAGTACTTTTGGGTCTTTTTAAATTTCTGATTTATTTTTATGTGTATAGGTCTTTCCCCCACATCTGTATCTGTGAAGCATGTGCATGCCCAGTGCCCACAGAGGCCTGAAAGGGTGACATGTTCTCTGGGACTGGGGCTGCAGATAGTTGTTAGCTGTCACGTAAGTGCTGGTATTGAACCTAAGTCCTCTGGAACAGGACCCAGGGCTCTTAATCACCAAGCAAACTCTTCAGCCCTTCACTTGTGTTTTTTAAATACTAAAATATGATGTTCTCCACCTTAGCAAGCCTGTCTGAAAAATATCATACTATAGTGGAAGGCAGCTGGCATCTAATTGATAATTCCATTATGTTAAACAGTGCTGATTATATTGTGAAAAATTCTATAAACTATTTATTTTAATTTCAATTCTCTTTGTGTGGGTAGGTGCATATGAGTATCTGTGTGTGGGTAGCTAAAAATGAGTGTCTTGCATGGGTAGGTGCACATGAGTGTCAGTGTGTGAGTAGGTAGCTGGTGTTGATGAAGGCCAGAAAACATGAGATTCTTCCCTCTGGAGGGAGAGTTACATGTGTTTGCGAGCCACCCTAAGTGAATGCTGGGAACTGAACTTGAGTCTTCTGAAAGATCAACATGCACTCCTTACCATTGAGCCATCTCTCCATATTCGTTCTAGATGGGTATAATCCTAAAACTTTTCCTTCCCACTTCATGACTTAAACTTTGCCTAAATGACTTGCATATACTCATTTATGTGTACAACTAGGACCAGAATTCAAGGTTCCCAAAATGGGGATCCTTTCGAGATAAAGATATGTTTATCCCTTTCACGTATTTTTAATCTATGTAGTTACAGAAAGAGAGTTGGGGAACATTGAGTTAGTAAAGCATTTTGATGCTGTGGGCATAAATGTCTGGCCCTCAGAGTTACTTTTCCTATTTTTGTTTAAGATTCATTAGATAGACGCAAGAAATTTTGACAAGAAATCAATCCCTGCTTAAAACCAATTGTAGTTAGGAAAAAAATAGCTCACTGACATAAATAAAAATACAGATAACTGGGCATTTTTGTAATTGACAGTTAATCAAGAAAGTAATCGCCACAAATAATACATAAAATGGCAATAATGCTCTCTGAAGAAAGTCATCAACACGATCATCTTGCTGCACCGGATCATTTTCTGTCAATTTGACTCAAGCTGGAGTCATCTGGAAGAAGAAACCTCAAATGAGAAAACGCCTCCATCAGATTGGCATGTGGCAAGTCTGTGGGCGTCTTCTTGATCTCTGATTGATAGGCGAGGGCCCAAGCCACTGTGAGCAGCGTCATTCCTGCACAGCTTGGCCTACGTGGTCGAAGAGAGTGGGCTCAGCAGTCGCAGACATCAAGGCAGTAAGCTTCCTCCGTAGTTTCTTTGTCAGTTCCTGCCTCCTCCAGGCTCCTGCCTTGAGTTCTTGTTCTGACTCCTCTTCAGGATCAGCTCCAACTGTAAGTCATCTACTCTTTCTTTCCCAAGTCGCTTTTGGTCATGGTGCTTTATCACAGCAATGGGAGAAAAATTAGTTGCCTTAACCCTTTCATTCCATCAGTCAAAAGTATGAAGCTTCTGCCTTAGATACTCTTTGCTGTCACCTCTTCCTGGCTCTTGACATTAATGGCAAGGGATCACTTCATGGAAGCTAGTGCACAAAAAGAGAAGAGAATGGCCTACCTGGCCATTTTAGTTCTTGGACCATCTTTCCCTAGGACATTGAGCCAGCAGAGAGAGAGATATTGTAGGTGTATAATGGCATCTGTAGATAAGGTCCCTTTTAAATTCTCAAAACAAGTAAGTCACAAGGCTTCTCCCAGTGTCCCACCTAAGAAGGATTCTGCGAAGATGCCAAGAAACCAGGAGAATGCCTGGAGACTCACCTAGAAAGGTTAAGGTAAAGTCTTCTTCATGTAGTCGCAGAAGTGCCAATCAGCAGCTTTTAAGGGACTTGGAGAACCAGTCCTCTACTTCAAGTCCACTTTCCCAGAACCCTCTCACTTGGCTTTGTGGTAGTTTATACAAAAGCATGCACCATTATAAACTTGGGAAGGCAAAGATGGCAGAGTTAGTTGGTGATGTAAAGGGTGTGAGTAAGTGACAGCTAGTGTAAGAGAAAGCCGTTGCTTACAAATCCCCTTTCCAATCAAGCCTGAGTGTGACTATCATTTCATGTCTGAGTCTGGAGGAACACAGGGCTTTGGGCATCAGGAGACACCGTGTTCAACGTGGGTTTGGATTCATCCCCAGTCATTTAGCATCTGTGCATCTGGTGTGCAGGAGGGCGGTGGCATAGAGGGGCAGCAGACAGACAGTAGATTGGTTTCAAAAGGAGGAAATTTCCTCTCATTTATTTCTGTATGGCTATTTTATTACTTGCTGAAGATTTGAACCCGCTTCTTTACTGAGAGAAACGGTACTTTAAGATATAAATACAGACCTTACTTTTGGTAGAAATAGCTTTTTTAGTGACATTAAGTTTTTTTTATTATTATTAATTTTGCTTTAAGTAATTGGCAAAGGCCCCAGTACTGGAAAGGAGCTAATATCCCTGATTTCGTTAAAAACTATATTTGGGTAATCAAAAGAGGATGAATCACAGAATCTCAGCATAGAAGGGAATATTTTTTTGGTAACCCATTGACCTGAGTGATTTTTTTTTTCTGTAAAGAAACTTTTTCTTCTTCTGTCTGAATATAATCTGATTAGGCCTCATCATTTAATTCAGCTGAATAACAGGAGCAGAAAACATCTCATCAACCAAGGGAAAGCAGAATGTGTGTTTTGTCGAATATCTGAATCCTAAGTAAATCCTTCCAAAATAATGCACAAGTAAATGTCGCCTAAGGAAACACTGTATGAAAATTTGCCGACTCGAGAACAGAAGGACCTAGCCTCATGGTGGAGAATCCTCTGCTCAGCTCCGCCAAACAGCAAGTCACTTGGGAGCCTCCCTTTGGACGGAGGGAGCTATTTTTACTATCTTTCCAAAAGAGACTTGGCTCGAAGGAAAACAAAAACCCAACCTGGTTTTTGTTTATTTGATTGTTTTGTTAAATTTTTTTTTTAATTTCTCAAGACAAATATTTTTCAAAGGACCACCCCAAAGAGAATGCATACCAAATTTTAGTCAGCTCGCTTTCCCATTTGAAGTTATCAGTGATGGGTAAATGTAACTGCCAGTCCGAATTGCTTGTCAGTGTGAGATGATTTAAATTCACACGAGAGGCTGCTGCCATGCAGGAGAGTGGGAAAGTGCTGCGCTACCATATTTAATCTGCATTATTCACTTCATTGGTGAGCACATGGTTTGTCCAGGAGATGGCTTTGATGGGCATTTGTTTTCTCTTGGACTTTTTGACACATGAATGATTTTTTTTTCCTTGTGGTAGGGATGAGAAGACAGACAAAGGGCATTGTTTCTAGGTCATTTCTCATTGGAAATCCAGTGCTAGGTTGGTCATGGAGCTTCTGATGAGCACCCTGTAGGCTGTGGAATTATTCTTCACTGGTATTTGGGGAACTTTTGCTGGTTCCAGGGATGTGAAGCAGAAATCATGGACACTTTCTCAGAGCACACGAGAGCTTTAACCCGCAGCCAGAAGACAAACATGCACGATGATTCTCGAGCCTCAGCTCCATAGGAAAACATGAGGAAAATCAGATGATAGCTACAAACACAGGGTGGGATAGGGGAGCAGATCATAGGACAAAATCCAGAGCTTAGAGGAACAGAGCACTTACAATGGGTCACTGCGGGCTCCTCTGCTCCATGGGGAATTATGGTCCCAATCATCAAAGTCTGTACTAAAAACTGTTCTTTGCGATGGTAGAAGGCACTTTCTCCATCCTTGAAAGCTGTTTG
Organism: Myodes glareolus; assembly: GCF_982192425.1. NCBI lineage: Eukaryota > Metazoa > Chordata > Mammalia > Rodentia > Cricetidae > Myodes > Myodes glareolus. The sequence goes on from NC_142034.1 coordinate 87,116,738, forward strand.
CTGTGCAAACATCCGTGAAACCCCAGTCCAGAGCAAAGCCATTCACTATCTTCACTTGTAGGCTGTGCTGTGGTCCCCGGGGAATTGTTGGCAGCGGTTTCCATATTAGTAAACACAGTTCACACTGGCAAATCTTTTCATTCGTACAGGACACGCAGACTGAGAAGAGTGTGAAATAGCGGTCCTGTGGCCTACTGTGTGCCAGGTGCATTGTTGAGCGCTCGAGATGCATGGCAACAGCGTCTTGGGATCCAAAGGAAAAATATTTCCATCTTTCTGACTTACTTTTTTTTGCTCTCCTCTATCAAAGTGATTGCACTTATTTATAGCAATCCTTCTATCTGTGTTCTCAGCACTGCTCCAGGCACCAAAACCACAGCTGCTAATTAGACAAAGCCATACCCTTCACAGAGACTGTCAGGTCATTGGCTTTCATGCTTGTTATATCACAAGGCCATGATGGACAGGAACATTGTGTGCTACATGGAACCATCTGCCAGGGATAACCATGAGACATGACTAGATGCCCTTTGCTCTAAGCAGAAAAGTGACCCAATGCAAAACATTAACATTGGGCAACGCATTGTGGCCATGCACGATACAAACAGGTCCCCTGGTTGTTTTGGTTCAGGGACAGCTCTATGATACCAGTTCTACTAAGGGTTTGAGAAAGAACTGTTCAGATCATAGGAGAGGTGGTTCTTTGAAAGCCCCAGCTAATATGAAAAGAGAAAAGCGGAGATTTACAATCTGAGACCGGACTTAATAATACATAACGAATTATAGCGCTGCTTAGAATCCCCCTAGGTATCATTCCTAAGGATTCCAAGTGTTTAATTGAAATTTCTTTGGGGACAGGAGTAATCGTTCACTTAAGCATTGTATTTATATTTGTGCGCGAGGGAAGGAAGTCAATGGGCTAATAGACCAAGCGGAGAGACAGGCTGCTTAGCTGCTGCAGGCCATGACGAGCTGGCAATTCCCCAAGGAGTGCTTATCCTGGCGACAGCTTGCTTAAGTTGTCCCCCAGGGACAGTGGGAGGAGGACAGTGATATGACTGACATCTGTCTCTTCATAGACGGAGACTGCATGCGTGAACCTGGAGCTGCCTTTCTAACCCAACTATTTTCAGTCTGTAAGGAAAAAGGAAAAAAAAAAAAAACTCCTTGAGATGGAAACGGTCTAGCTTTGTTCGCAGAAAGACTATTCTTTTTAATCCAGTGGTTAACATGGAACGTTTGAAGCCCAATATCTGTTCCTTTATGATAGTCAAGGCAAAATTAGTTACGATCTATTGTTCTAGGGCTCTTTTACCCCCAGAAGTTGGTGGTCACATCACACCCAACGTCGTGATGCTGCAGTATTATTGCTCCCGGCACCTCAAGATTTCCAGCTTCCTTTCAGTTCAGGACTGGGGGACCAGGGAAGAGAGGAACCACAGCTGGCTGGTTGGTCACATCTTCTGCACACCTTGAATACTGACCCAATGGCTGGTTCTTACCGATAACCATTCCATTTATCAACAGGTTTATTGAAATCTATTTTATAGACCAGAAAATTGCCCATTTGGGATACTTCTATGAATGGAGTGTTTGTAAATGTCTGGGTTGCACACCATCACCCCAACCAGGTAGAAACATAATCTCTTCACCCACGAAACACTCTTCATGCTCCTCCCCATCCCTCTTCTCCCCCGACTTCTACCTCTGAGCAACAACTGGTTTGATTTCAACTCCACATCACGATGGTCTGCATTCATCCCCAGACAGGTCTCGTTTTCCTTTCTTAGCTGTGAGCTCCAGTGTGTATCTTTTAATATAGTTGATACTGTGATCCTTATTTCATAAATAAGGAAATTGAGATTCAGAAAGGCCAGAAAATGTATCTAGGGTCCCAAAGCTCATAGCTGAAGGATTTGAACTTTGTTTAATCTAATTCCAAAGCCCCTTTGCACTGTGCCACACAATCATTCCTACTGTGAAACTGGGCCAGTTATAGATCGTTCGGAGTTATTCCTCTTACTCTTGAGTGTATGTGAAAGTGTATGTTATATAATGCATACCTGTCTATATGACTACATTAATATACCAACACACATATATTATGTATTTGTCTTCCATGCCCTGTTCTTTGGCTGCTCCCATAAGACAAAGCTCCTAGAGTTGGGGGGCAGGGGGCCTGAAGGTAGCACTAGTTCAGTGTTTTAAGCACTTCTCTTGTAATTGCTTGGCTTAATGGTTCCCTTGATTTCTTTTCCTTGGAGACCCAAACATCCCCAGACCCCCTGCTGTTCAGAGGGACCCCAAGGCGAGGTAATCCTCCTTAATAAAAACAGAACGGGGAGATGTTGGGCCTCCTGAGGCCGAGGCGTGTGGTCCAGTGTAACTAACTGCCTGAGCCTTGTTAGATTTTGGAGACCTGTTTCTGGTTACCGTACCCTACTACCTCTGCCCAGCCACCATTAGTGTGGCAAAATATTATTGGCCCTTGTTCCTTGCTCTGCTTCAACCCATACCAAGCAGTTCCATCCCCAACACAACCCTATAGAAGTTCCTGCCTGATACCATTAAAAGAGTTCCTGACTCCAGTCTCAGTGGGTGTGTTTTTCCCCATTGCCCAGCAGGGAGGGCTGAGTCACAACACTCCCCACCCCATTCAGCCCCAGGGGGTGCAGGCCCGAGGGGAGGGGTTTTTTTGAAGGTGGTGGTGGTGGTGACAGAAGTGGCTGGAACTGGGGTTGCTGGCCCAGTGAGCAGAGGAGAGCTAGCCGTGGGTCCTGGGTGCAAGTTACTATTGTCCATGGTCTTGCTCTTGCCTTTCTAAGGGGACAGCTTCCCTCTCGCTCCAGCTCACACTCCAGTTCTGGGGCTGCTCTTTGAACCCTTGACCCTGGCCTTGCACTTGCTCCCTCCGGCTTTGGCTCCGTTAATGGTAATCCCTAGCTACATCTGGATTCAAAATAGGAAGCCTGAGGAACCAAGCTAGCCTCACGTTTCACCTTGAAAGGCTTGGGAATCGGTGGACGAGGCCTCTTCTTGAGCTTTCGGCTGCGGGGAGGATGAGCCCCGGACTCTGCCTCCCATCTGGTCTTCAGGGTCCGAACCCCCTCCAGCTTCAGCTGCTGAGTAGAGGGCATCGGAAGGGAGAGGGGACACCCCCCCCACCCCGGGTTTGGAGTCTGGGCTCAGTATCCCCGGAGAGTGGGGTTCAAAAGGGGCCCACAGGGACAGTTGAATTCCTCCTTCCTCCCTCTCCACCTCACCATCATCGCTGTTGTCTTCTTCATCATCGTCATCATCCTCCTAGGCCTCAAAGCCCGGATTATCGTGGCTCCAAACCTGCTGGGAGCAAAATACTCTTTCTAGTAATGGCTTTCTACTCTACCCGCCTGATTTTACATTAGGAAGCTCATCTGGCCCAGAGACCATCCTGATTGCCTTGTGGGTTGACTCCTCCTTCTTAGGCTTCTTCTGAGAGCCCAAAAGCCTAAACCCTCTTTGCCTGTTGGTAGGTGCTAACCATCACCTTTTGCTTGGAATGTTCCAGGTGCTGCTGCTGGTCCATGTCAGATGCTCACAGATGAGGCCACTGCAGCCTCCTTAGGCAGAAGGAGTTAATGGTTCTAAAACATTCTTAACGCCTCTTCTATCTTGCCTTTGTCTTCCATGCCCTGTTCTTCTTCCCTTTCAGTAGGTATAAATTCAAGCAGGAATACATGCGCAATGTGTCCTTGTGGGCTTGCATTCCAACTCATTTATGACATTGGAGATAAACTCAGTCTTGTGACTTCGGTCAAGCAGTCAAAAAGTTGTTTTGTTTTTTTTTAAATGTATTGTCAGTTTCTCTCCTGATCATTTTTTGTACTTTTTTTGTACATTTTTTTTTGTACATTTTGTGGTTATTTGAGCTTGGAGACATCTTTAAGAACCATATCTAAGTTAGTGTTGGGTGCTGTCGGTCATGTATTTCTTCTGGGTGATCAGGGCTGAGGTAAGATGAAATCCAGGGTCATCCTTTTTCCATGTCTTCTAGAACTTTGGCGGTGTTCTTCAATATCACGACCTTCCCATTTGTAACCTATAGCTATAAGGTTCTCTCAGGTCTCCAGCATCCCATCTCTGTAGAGATTCTGTCGGGAAGGATGCAGCAAAGCCCACTCTTTCCGACAGAAGTTGACGTGCACATCATCCTAGGTCACTGCACCCTTGTCAGGCTTGGCTTCCGTGTTTTTGGCAGGCCTTCCCCTGCTTGGCACTGCTCTATTGATCCACTCTCATCAGCACCTCTTGTGAATGGCTCTCCCGTGGCAGGGGAGACTGGGCCATCTGCTCTGCCCTATGAGGAGCAGCAGATCCACTCACTTTTCCTGAGGACACCCTGGGCTGCACATTTTTTTTTCTCTTTGTCCAATATCTTCTTTTTAGAAGTCTGTTTTGGAGCAGATTGTGTTGCCTGAAGAATATTCCTATTATCAATTTTTTGGGGCTCAGGTCTTACAGTGCTCAGTTCTGAGAAGAGAAAGACAGGTGGAGCAGGTCTGTCGAGCCCCACCTTAAACACTCCTTGTTTTGGTTTCTCTCTTTGTTCTTACAAATTTTGAAGCAGTTTTTTTCCTTGTATTTTTGGAGGAGGGCTTTCCGTTTGTCACTCATCACTATTTTCTCTGACTTCATTTTCTTCTGGTCATTTCTGGAGTTAGGTTTTGGGACAGTTCAGGCACATTATCAAGATCTGTACCTTCCAGTGGATTGTTGAGATCTTTGCTGTTGGAGTGCCTTTCTCTTTCACATCCTTTGTCTCTGTTTTCCTTATTATGAGATAATGACTTCCAGTGAGAAATGTTAGTTCTAATCATTTCGTGCTTAAATCTTTTCCTAAAATCTGACAAAGACATCACTACAAGATTTTAGACCAGGATAGACACTCAAGCAGGGCTGGTACAAAAGCTATGGAGGGCTTCTATTACTGGCTCACATACATATGTTGTATTTTCTTTACTAATATCCCTTATTGTTATTCCTATATATGTACTTAATGTATATTACAAGCATGCAAATATTCAATATACACAGACATGCATATATAACTCTGATGTCTTATTGGTGACTTGCTAGGCTTTGCTTTCTTAGCATATAGAATAGAATTAATTACCCATCATATGTAAAATGGTGACATATTCTTTTTTGTATAGCATCTCACACAATTTACCTGCTAATAGGAGAATAGTACTTATATTGAAATATAATTTTAAGTATTAGCCACCTTGCTATGTATATAAAATATATATTACATAGCATACTTTTCCTATTCAGTGTTGTTTTATAATTTATGGTTTGAATAATTAGAGATATAACAGCTTGAAAATGGATGCAGCATCATAACAAGTTGGACTAAGAAGGATTTTCATAAGCATTCAGTTGTCAACTTTTTATAATATGATAAATAGGAGAATAGGGTAGTGATTTTTTTTTTTTTTGGCTTTTGGAGGTTCCGATGCCAGTATAGGTTGTTACCCACCAATTCTACTACTGAGCTATGTCCCTGGTTTGAGCCAGAGTTTGAGTCTTTCTCTTTGTATTTACACCTTTCAGTGGGTCACAGAGTCCATATTATCTGTTCTACACTGACCTTACTAGATAGACTAGCAATTCATAGTAGGATAACAATGTCTTCTTTTTGGATGACTCAGTTGTATCTCTTTTCTATAAAAGGTATCTCCCAACAGTCCATTACTGATGGACTTATTTTGGCTAAATTAAGAAAATGAAACTAGCAAATCCTTACGTCTGACATACTGTCTACAGCCAAAATTCGTAGTATAATTGAGCCTTTGCTATGTGTGGCACCACTGGGAAGGTGGACTAATTTCTCTCTGTGATGTTGTCACTTTAACACATGTTTGCTACTGTCTCCCCTGTCATAAGGGAATGACTGGAGAGCATTTGTTTTCAGCTGTCTGGATTTTAAATGGTGTTCATTGCCTTTATTTAACTTGGTTTATAAGAAGTAGGTGCGTGGCCTCACCTGGATTTAGTAACGAGAGAGAACGGTGGCTCATGGTTTGGATGCCATTTTGCAGTGGCAGATCTATGTCAGAGGTGGGCAAAGAGTAATCTTAGTTGACAATTATCTTTAGCACTCTGGCCAAGTCTGTAGGCAAACAATTAGAGGTAACGTGAACTTGGTAAACGAAGCCTTGCACCACTCAGTTACTTAGAGTAAGGAGGTAATTAAAACAATTTGGTTTCTTGGGTGCTTTGTCATTTATTGTTTATTGGTTCTCATGTCTACCCAAGACAGACCTTGAAACCAAGATCCTCTTGCCTTCCCTCGCCCAGTGATGGACGTCTAGGTGTGTGCCGTTCTGTCCAGCAGTTTTGTCCTGTCTAAATGACCTCTGAATTACTTGGCATCGATATGGTTCTAATTAGCTGTTTACAGAAGTTTCTGGCCAGCATCTAGAAGACTAAAATGCGAGGATCCGAAATTGGAGATCAGCCCTGGCTACCTAGTGTGATTCTTAGGAAATGACAAAACCATTTCCTACCTCACGTCGTTACTTAAGTGAAAGCATCCATTTGTTCTTCTAGAAGAGACCTTGGGGGACAGCTTCCGACTCACTGAAGGCCTCAGTAGAATCCCCAAGGAACCAGGAAAAGGGGATCAGAAGCACAAAAATAGGTTGTTTCTAACTCCCTATCTCCACATTCTCTGATTGGAAGTTATTATCCCTTTACCTCCTCTTTCCTTTCTTACAAAAACATCTTTGAGTAATCTCTTCTAAGAGTCCAAAGCAGAGACGGAGGACCACCCACTGCACCTCCTACTTTGATTTTAGCCACGCTTTTCTCCCACCCCACCAATGGAAGATACCACATCAAATCTAGATTTCAGACTTTCTAGGAAAATGACAAAGGCCAGCAATGTGAAGTTCACATTCTTCAATGGCAGATTCCTATGACTGCTAAAGACCGGAGCCTTTCTCCACCCCTTGTCAGTTTGAAGCAGATCTTGCTAATCCTCATAGCTTTCACAGTGGCTCGCCCAGCTTTGTGTTGAATCTGCAAGATGTGATCTAATGTAAGATTGTGTGACTCAATTAAGATGTTAGACTCTTTTAGGCAAGCAGGTCTTGAAGACTGGTGCATGAAAATCAAGCCTCTGCTTTGTTCTGAAAGCTATTTTTCATAGCAAGTTTAGCTGTATGATCCTTCCCCTTTGGGAAACAGTTATTTTTAAAAAAATGGGTTTTCCATAACCATCATTCCCCCACTGCCTAGACTCCTCGTGGCCTTTTAGGTTTTAGAATTCCAGGTTCTCATTCTGCCTTAGTTCGTGTAGCACCTTTCCCACTCACAGACAAAGGTCTATATAGCAATGATACATATGAGAAGGAAGATGACAGCGTGATTATTTTCTTAGATTTGTAGCTAATAATGTCTTTGTGAGGTTGGATAGCCAAACGTTGACATATGTCCTGTTTGTCATCGTCGGCATTAAGTTAAAATAATAAGTTATTTAATATAGGATTCCACTTCATGATTTTTTTCAAGTAAGCTGTCTGTCACCAAGTTCTGAAGTGGATTTCTTTAAAGTCTCCCTGTCTCCAGAGAAAAGGGGGAAAAGGCAGTGTGTCCCCGGACAGGATCTATGACTCATTATGTCAATCAAACCCCACTTCAGAAGGGAATAAAGAGATTTGTATCTCAAAGCTCCACATAACGACTCCCCGGCTTTTCATTTCATATTTATGAGCGGTTTACTTTGAAGTGTTTATCAGCCACTGCGCAGGAGCAGGAGGGAGGCTTGCCTGAAACCATACTCGTGGTCTAATCTGTGAAATGCTTTCTGAGCAGGCCAGCTCCGCAGCACATGCCGTGCGAAAATAAATACATAAATAAACTTTTTGTTATTGGAGGTCTTGGAACCATGTCTTTATATGAACTATAAAAACAGGGATAAGTTGGGGCTGCATAGGAAACTTGACTGTGTGATGTGCAAAGGGAGGGACTGATAATTTCCTGTTTGAAATAAAACCTGCCATCATGCAGAGAAATAAAAACACACCTCCATAGATTTTTTTTCATTTGGTCAAAGGCTCTTGTCCTTGGGAGTTGCTGTATGATTGCACTAAATTATATTAAGTGGTTTTTTTTCTGTTTTTTTTTTGTTTGATATGTCAATTGTTTTCTCTTTTGAAGATGTAATTCTCAAATAGGTTGAGGAAGCCCCCTTGCCAAGATGTTTAAACCCCTAAATGAAAACCATTTGACTATTTCTCTCTGTATGAGGACCTCAGGTATACTTAAGACAAATAAAAATTGTAGAAGAGGAAAGATGAAGAAAAACACACAGTAATATAAAAGTTTTAAATTTATGATACACAGAATCTTGACAATCTTTCCATTTTTAGTCTTTATAATGTAATTAATTTAGGAAATGCTTGTATTCCTGCCCTATTAGACACCAGACTTACAATGGTTTAAAACAGTTAAAAACTGGGAAAGGCTGGCAGAGCAGAGGGAGGGGAATCCTTAAGCAAGTCAGTGTTAGTGTAGCACACAGTTATCTACTTAAACCAAAGGATGCTCAATTCTGTTCATCATATTAGACCCACGGATCTGTGCTCGTGTCTTGAATATTCAAAACACAAACAAAATATGGCTGTAGAAATAATCCTAAGGCTGGAAAGTTAAGCACTTGGCTAGCATATGAAAAGCCTAGTATTCCATTTTCCTCTCTGGTATTGGGGTGGGAGGATAAAAAAGAGGGGAGGGGGAGAAACAAGAGGTGATAGGAGAGGGGAGAAACAGGGGATACAGAAGGAAAGAGAAAGAAGGAAGAACAGAGAGGGGAAGAGAAAGAGCAAGTGACTCAAATGTACCATCTTCCATGGAATGGAATGCCTGTTAAATAAAGGAAGAGATTAACATGCTCAATATGATTCTTTTTGTTTGTTGATTTCCATGAGGGCTTCACTCCAAACACTGAGATTACACATACTTAATTTTTCCCTATTATTTACTGTATAGGAGTTTTAAATTTCTCCTCAGTGGAATTCTAGGGTTATTTGTATAGTCAAGGTCACACTTGGTCCACATGAGGGGCTAGAACTAGAGTTTACCAGTCAGGCAGGCCCTTACCTTGAATGCTGAGACTTAGGATCAATCCCAAAAGCACCCTGAGAAAAGAATTAAAAACTGGATCACTTTAATAACCCATAAATTATTCCCTGGATTCAAGAAGTTGAGAAGAAAACAAAGTTGGGCCCATAAATCATTTGTTGAAGATTTTCACTTTCCTAGCCCTCTGTTGCACTCTCTGGGGACTTCTTCCTGGCTCCTCCTACCTGCAAAGATTTAATTGGATGAGCTGTCCATAGACTTTGCTTCTGAGTCTCTCTTGGTTTCTCTACAGAAACAGAACACCGTAGAGAGTTTTTAGGCCCAACTAGAAAGCCTGGCTTTGAAGTAAAGAAAAGGGGAACATGTGAATGAAGGTTTCTCCACCCCCTTTCTCTACAGTCTGAGGGATGTTCTTTTCTTCCTTTTGAGACCTGTGCTAGCCTTGTAATTTTCTCTTGAGGGTCATATGAGATTTCCTAAGTGTTTATAATTCAGTCTTTACACGCAGCACATCGTCATTGGATATTAAGTCACAAGTGTTCGCTGGATGAATCAGTGAATGAATGGCCCAGCTCTGCTTATTTATGTTTTCTGAAGGACTCGGGGGACTGAGCGACTTCTCTAAGGTTACATGTTTGTCATGTAGCTTCCGTTTCGTAAAGGACAAAGAGTTCTCTTTACCTCCATCGGCCCCGGCGCTCGGGCCGATGTGAATAGCGTAGAAAATAAGCTTATCAGGGACATGAGATGATATTGTAATTGTATATGTTTATTGTGCTTATTAACCTGCAAGGTGCCCACAAGCTGAAAGGTAGCTCTCCCGACCCTGCATCCCTAGCCGGATCGTAACCTACCTCCTTTGTCTCTTTGTAGAACCGATGTGAACTAATCAGTTGGAAACACGAACAGTGGGTGCCCTTGGGGCTGTGTGCACAGTATAATGGCAGCTATTCTTGGGGGGGACTTAAGTACAAAAAAGTACAAAACCTGGCAGATAGGCAGGAAAGCCAAGCAAAGCCTTTGTGGGTTGTGTTCCTGATAATGCTGATGGATAGGTTCGCTGAAAGGGCCATTTTGATTTCCTTATCCGAATGGAGATTGAGCACACCGCACACAAGAGAAAGTGATTTGGAGGCAATTCTAAGAGAGGAAATTGAAGCAAGAAATAAATGTTTGAAATAATAATCTGCTGTTGATCCCTAACCAACCTGAAATGAGAGCAAAAGAATTAACGAGGCGCCTAACCCCTCGTGACACGGGAATATCGGACTTGGCCCAGACACAGAGCAATTTCCGTGGTGGTCTGAACACAAGAGGCGAGGGGACAAACAAAACCATTGTCCCCTTTGAAGAGAGAGCAAGCTTAATAAGGGGAATATTGGCTCTCAGGTGAAGTCCCCTAATGCGCCAGACAGCACAACTGTTTTCATAAAACACCTAGAAGCCCTCAGCAAGGAGAAGTATCTCTATAGAGAACAATTGTCAGCCTGGATTTAATTCCTCATCACTCCAGACATCTGGCAGGTTTGCTGGAGAAGCTGGCGGTAGAGGAAATAACAAAATGACAAGAGGTGACCCCCAATTTAAACAAAAGAAATAACACAGACACACAGAGAGTTATATATCCCACTTGCTTGTGCCGGGTAACTTTTGGACAGTACGGGGTCTCCCTGCTTCTTTCCTCCTCTTAGGGACTGCTGTAGAGTCCTTTGAAGAAAAGAAATCAACTAAATGTTCTCTCTGAATCTCAAAGAGTAGATACTTTGAGAATGCCTATAATGGCAGAGCGGTTGTTGCACTAATTGGAAGAGGCAGGGCTACAGCAGCAAGGGACAATCCTGGTCTGGACACTCCACACTAGAGACCAGGCACAGTTCCTGGACCCGGAACAAGCCGCAGGGCTATGTCACCCCTCTCCCATCCAGAACTATGTTAGTAATAGTCCTAGAACGTAGAGCAAGGATGCTTTTAAAGCTCTTTAGGAATGTCTTCTAAAAGCTTTTGAAGCGTTTCCTTTCCCTCTTTTAACCCCCTAAATTGATTTCTGCTGCTTGGAATCTTGCATTCTGGCAAAGATTCCACAGGAGAAACTGGGCTGGGCTGTATTTCTCCTGTGTGGGGTCCTAGGCACTTTTCTCCTTGCTAGCTACATCCTCTATGAAAGCATTTAAAGGTCAAGGTCACCTCTTCCGTGGTAAAGAGTACTTGCAGAGCTTGCAAAAGGCCCTGGGTTCCAGTTCCTGGTCCTGAAGATTCTTTTAAAAATGTTCTGCAACTGTATTGCTATAAAAAAATGTATCATTGTTAGATCTGAAACACTTTTCCCAACCTAAACTTTTTTCTAATGCTTAAAAAAATATTTTAAAACTTTTTCTTGGCACCCCCAAAGTACCATGGACAACTTAATTCTGTGTATTTTGTACCCAGTGGGTGAGCTTTAGGTTTGACAGACGTTCCACTGAAAGTGGTATTTTGTTGTGGATCTCAAAATGTCAGTTTCGCTGTTTGAAGATAATGACCCCGTCTCTAAAAGTGTTTGTTTTATCTGAAGCAAAGCAGAAATCTCTGGCACAATACTAATTAGTTACTGTGGACCGATAGTTTGGTTACATGGGAGAACCGTGGAGACCGTGTGTGGCCTATGACCCTGCGTGTGCTTGTCTTGTTCCTGCTATAGAACCTCACTATCGGAAGCAAAATAGCCCTGCATTGCATTTCGATTTTTATTACTCTATTTTTTTTTCTTTGTGAGTGTATGTGTGCACACAGATATAATCACAGCTGTTGCATGGCATGTGTGTGGAGGTCAGCAAAACATCTGTAGGAATCAGTTTTCTCCTTCTACCGTGTGAGTTAGAGAGATGAAACCCAGGCTGTCAGACTTGAGGGAAATGTCTTTACACACCAAGCCAGCCCGCATATTAACACACACATACTCTTTTTCAAATACAGAGTATGCTTTATAATTTGGTTTTTATTTTCCACATAGATTATAAGTTCTATACGGTTTGGTGCTTAGCAATTTTTAGAATGTCTAAACCTTTCCCCCAGTCTCCTGATCCTGTCCTGATCCCAGCTTTGTTTCTGCCCCCACCCTGGAGCTCCCATTTGCCTTCACTCAGAACATGTTATTAGATGACATCTGCCTTCCACACAGCCCAACAGGGGCACCTCTGCAGGCTGCCACCTCACTGACTGCTGTGAAGGAGCAGGTACCTCTCAGAGTCAGGTGCCACCCCAGTTTTGGCAGTCCCTCAGGTCTGCTATCAGTTAGGCAGAGAGATGTCCAACTTGACCGCGAGGTGAGCTGTTCTGTTAACCAAGCAGCATGAAACAAAAAGCCATGCTGCTGTTTTCTCAAGCACACTGTCTCAGTTAGGGTTTCTATTGCTATGATAAAACATCATGATCAAGAACAATTTAAACTGTCGGGCAGCGGTGAGACATTCCTTAAATCCCAGCACTGGGGATGCAGAGGCAGGCAGATTTCTGTGAGTTCGAGGCCAGCCTGGTCTACAAGAGCTAATTCCAGAAACTTTGTCTCAAAAAAAAAATCAAAAAAAAAGAGAACAATTTGAGAAAGAAAAGATTCATTTTATCCTACAGCTTGTAACCCTTCATCCAGTAGAGTTAGGAGAGGAATTCAAGGCAGGAACCTGGAGGCAGGAACTGAGGCAGGCCACGGAGGAAGTGTTCTGCCTACTACCTTGATTCACATGTCTTATTCAGCCTGCTTTTTTTCACCACCCAGGACCACTCACACAGAGTCATATCAGCCATTAATCAAGAAAATGCACCTCCAGGTTTGCTCAGGAGCCAATATGGCCGATGTAGCGTTTCAATTGAGGTTCCCTCTCCCCGGATGACTCTAGCTTTTAGCAAGTTGATATAAAAACTATCCAGTATCCACATCTTCCAAGAATTACTGCACACTAGAGAGAGGGGAATGTGAATCAAATAATTCCACCCTAGTTTCAAATAAGGTCTAATAAGGGTTTATTTATTTATTTTTAGTAAAGGGGAACTCAAAGATGGCAGCAGGGAACAGGAACAGAATCCAACATCCATGTGTGGCGAGCAGGGAGAGAGAGAGAGTAAGAGAGAGAGAGAGAGAGAGAGAGAGAGAGAGAGAAAGAGAGAGAGAGAGAGAGAAAGAGAGAGGTGGGGGTGGGCTCATGGACTTTTTGGTACCCACGGCCACGCCCACCACGGTTCAGCCTCTCAAAAGACAATTGGCAGAAGGAGGTTCCCCACAGACTGCCATGTGTTTTCCTGCTCTTCAATCCAGTCTCATATTGACTTCTCGTATTATTTTGAGTCCTACCAAGTTCATCATAATTGCTATATAACTGTCACTCTTTTCCCTCCACGCCATTACTCTTCCTAAACGCACCACCAATGAGTAAGAAAGCACCGTGGCCAGATTTTGGGTCTCGTCTTAGTAATGCATCAGTAACACAAAGCATTCAAGCAATCCTTGTGCGCACACAGGCATGGGCGTTTGCGACTATACTCGAGGAGGCTAGAGATTGTCACCTGGGGTTTCCATCAATTACTCTCCTCCTCACTTTTTAAAACCAAGTTTCTCAATGAACTTCAAGATCCCTGAGCCAGACTGGGTAGAAAACTACAGAGGCTATAAGCATGAGTCACCACGCCTGACTGTTTACGTGGGTGCTGAGGTTGTGAAGTCAAGTGTTCATGCGCCCAAGGCTGTCACTTCACTGAGAGTCACTTCCCCCGTCCCAGTCCCTGGCTTGGCGACTCTTTGTCCACCTAGTGAGTAATCTTCCACACACTCATGACTTTCCTTCAGCTGTCCGTGCTGCTGTTTCTACACATGTTTTCGCCTCGTCCTCCTTGCTCTAAACACTTAATGTAAAAAGTACTCAAACCACGTCTGAGCATGCTGGAATGAAGAGCAGCTCAGCTCTTTGTAAGACTTCCTGTCTGCACCTCCTCCATTCTGGCAATGCTGTCCATTCCCGTAGCATTAAACAGCGTCTGGCTGTCAGTGACTCCCGAGTCTACGTCTTTTATATCAGCACTCTCTCCAATGTATTTAGCTCTGAGATCAGCATCTCCACTTGTAAGTCAAATACACATCTTAAACTTGGTATTAAGCCCATGTAGATCAGTCTTTTGTGCATGTGCGTACACACTACACATGCAGGCACACTCACCCCTGGTCTTCTTGTAGCTCTCCTCTTCTCATTGATAGCGACTCCCTTGTCCTTCCAGTCCTATCTAAAAGTAGCCATGCCCATCTAGCACAGTGTAAAGCAGAGTCTTCTATTGCCCACAACTAGAACGTTTCCCTGCCAGTAGACTGTAATGATTCTCTGCAAATGCATTCTCTGTCATCTCTGTGACTCTTATCCACTCTCCCATAATATTCAAAAGGACTTATCAGAGCAGTCCTTATCAACTCTACCCAATGGCTTTCTCTTCCACACAAACTAAAATTCCTAGTGTTGGATGGAGAGCTGACTCAGTAGGCAAAGCAATGACCACACAGTGTAGTGCCCCAGAGAACATGCAAAGCCGACTGCTGCAGTGCCCGTCTTTCACCCGGTGTGCCTATGGTGAGATGGGAAGTGGAGACAGGAGAATCCCTGGATGCTGCCAGGCAGCTAGCCTAATTTACACAGCAGTGAACAAGAGACTCTACAAGTGGGAAGTCAGAGACCTGCACATATGGTTGTCCTCTGAGATTGGCAAAGTAAGTTGGAATGCTATACCCACCCAAATGTGTATATATACATGCTTTTTTAAAGTCAGGTTTGGAGGCACAGCAAGATCAAACTCATAGTCCTACCATGTCCAGCCCTCTCACTCAGATCCCTTCTTGTAAGGTGATTTGAGGAGCCTCAAAATTATCCATGCTGTCTTAATACTAAACCAGGTACAGTCCTTTGTGAGCCTTTGGCATTGATGGACTGCCTTCCTCCTAGTTATGAAGTCTCTGCAAAAAGTTGAGAATGTAGCTCATTGGGAGGGCACTTGCAAGCCCTAGTTGCTAAAGGGATTTTCCTTAAATGTAATCTCTTTCTTGAGCTTTCGAGATCAAATTCCTCATTAATGATCTCGGCCTCTTAATGCAAGAGGTATTGCAAGAGTTACAAATTTTCCTTTTTTATGGGGATACAAAGGAAATGGAATTCAAAGAGAATCACAGGCTCACGCAGACAAGGTGTAACCTGCTCTGCCCTGGGGAGATACAAACAACCACACAAGTTTGCTTCTGCTCCAACCTCTCAAGAGTGCAAGCATGCTTCTTCTGTTTATCAGTTTATCAGTCCACACAGAGCACCTCAGACCATGACCTAAGGCTGGTGCCCCAAGGGCTCTTGGCTGAATGAATTCCTCCAACAGCCTCTTCCACTCTTTATCCTTCAAGAATTTATCACCAGTTACGAACCTATGTTATCTTTTACATTACGTCAACTCTCTATTGTCTGTCTTTTCAGACAAATGCAAGCTCCAAAATGACAGAAATCACGATCAGTTTTGTTGTCTAACATTTCAAGCCATTAGTATCAGCACTTAAATCCCTATCAGTCGAGGCTGGTTGGATGGATGAATGGATGCAGGACTGAGCATGGCTCTGCACTATGGCTCTCGCCCCACAGTCACTTAGGTTTAGGTCCCATGCTTTACTTACTAAATGTCTCTTTCCTTGTTCTCTGTTGTCTTTCTGTTCATAGTATTTATCATTTATGTCATGGACAAGGAACTTACTGTGTACCTTACAATGGCGCGTTGATTATCAGGAATGGAGGGTCTACACATACCCATTGCTGCTGCTGCTGCTTCTCCATATCTTTCTTTGCTTCCTGTTCTAAAATATCATTTGTCTCCTGTTATGTTTTAACTGCAGTGGTGTTAATTATTGGAAGCAGGCACAGAAAAATTTATTTACATAGCTTATGAACACAGGAGCTGTTGAAGTTGTTGTGGTAGTGCTGGTGGTGTTTTGAGGAGGCTCATGTGGCCCAGACTGGCCTTGAACTCACTATGCAGCTAACACCTTCTTAAGCTCTTGCTCTTTTGCCGCTGGCTTCTATCTGATGAGTTACAGAAGAAGGTGGTCATAGTTGGCATAGAAGTTTATACACATGAGTGGGACAGGACTGAAGAATGGGATTTAAAAGGTTGAATAAGTTGCACATCATATCTACTGAAGCAGGCATCTAAAGTTGTACTTGAAGCCACACAGACATACTCACAGTCCTAAAGGAAGAAAAGACACTAAATGCATGTCGTGGCAATGTGACCATGTTAATGATTTTGATAAAAATATCTTACTTTACAACACCATTCTAGACAGACTGGAACTTTATAAGGACAAAAGCATGATACCCTCTGGAGCTTAATTTGCTATAGGAACGTGAAAATGCCAAGGGTAGACCTGATACGGAATGTGACATCCTTGAAAAAAAATATATTAGAGGGATATCAAAGTATGACATAGATATACTTATCTGAGGGTTTCAATTTTAATTGATTAAATTAGTATAATTTTAAAAGCTGGGCGCTGTGGTGTCTTCATGTAATCCTGAACTGGAAGGTAGGACAGGTGTGTCCTTGGGGCTTGATGGTCATCCATTTAGCCTATTTAGTGAATAACAGACTGATAACAGATCTCCTCTTCAAAACAGTGACTGGAGCCTAACGAAGGACAACGGGGGTTATTCTCTGAGCTCTGTGTGCATGTGTACCCCTCCCAAACTTCCACACACATCCACATACACACCAACTGATGTCATTTTAAAGCCACAAAGCAGAAATACAGAGGGGAAAGTTAGCAAAGCTCATCACACGTGTAAGAAACAACTGCTTGTCTCATTCACTTGGAATCTTTCTCTCTCCCCAGTTGCATTCGTCTCCTTCTATTGCCCCAAATAATTGCAAGAGTTTGATATGCTTTCCAATCCAATTTACCATACATATTTTGATAGTGTATAGCCCTCATTTTACTCCCTTACATGTGTTTTAAATCTCGCCATTTGTAATTTGAGATGTGTTTAGAAAGACCAAGATATTTTGTTAATTATTTCCACATTTATGAAAGGTCTATCATTCTTACTTCTGTTTCGTCTCCCTCTTCTTCTTCCTCTTCCTCTTCTTGTTCTTCTTTGTAGAACACTTTCCTTTCTACTAATCTATTATGGTGAGCAATACAAAAATGAAACTATTTAACACATCTGATGTTGGTACCAGTTCTAACCAGATAACATCCAGACATCTTCTTTTTTAAAGGTATCTTTTGACTCCTGTGCGCATGCCAATTCCTGCTGAAGCTAATGCCTCGGGAATAGGAGAGGCCATCCATGATATGTTGATAGAAATGGGTATAAGGACTTTGCTATATGGCACTGGCAGCATTTGGGAATGATGGATTTTGTGGAGAATTAGGCTCTGGGATTGTTGGAAGCCATTAACTCTACTGTCATTCACACTGTGGGTGGCAATGTGCTGATGGTGTGGTCTTTCAGCTGCGAGGCTATGGATGTATTTTTCTTTTTACCCTATTTAGATAGCTTTTGTTTTCTGTTCCTGAGTTCCTTTTTTTGACTTCAGTTTAGTGTGACTCAACAGCTCACAGTAAGTCAGCAGCTGCCAGATGCTCACGGTAATTAAGGCTTTACATGTATTTGCAACCTACGGCATGTGTTGGAACACAGGAAGCAAGGTGGGAAAGGGAGCAAAGGAAATCTCTGGACTCAGTTTCAATTATTCTCTAGTTTAACGGTGACGAGCAGTCAGTAGGAACCTATGGTCTTGCCATTTTCTATAAACTCTATGACTGGATGCTTTTCGTGGCTTTAGACACCTCTCCAAACCTTCGCAGCACTTGGGGATTCAGTAGCTGATTTGGAGCAGTTGTTTTACAAACAAGAGCATATAGCATTAGCATTTCCCCCCAAATATTTGCCACCACAACACAGAGTCTGATTAGCTGCTGAAGTCCAGTATCTGCCATACATATATTCACCTGGCGATAGACTGCGATCATCCATCTCACTAGATGTCAGATGGTAGATGAGGTAATTAACTCTTGAGATCTAGAATAATCCTTCACTGATGAGAAAGTCAAAATGTTTTCAAAACATCAAGTACATAATGGAAACAGGGACCTGGGTAAGTGCTGAGAATGCAAATGTCATTTGCCTTTGTTAAAATTCCATGTGATGTAGGTAGTGTCTCTCCTGACATATCAAATATTCTTTGTATTATACCTAGAAGAGAGACCATTGTAAGATTTGACAAAATAAACGTTAAATGCTTGTGAAATGAATGTAATTTATTTGGAACTAGGTTTGGTTTAGATTATGGTGGGATAAATTTGACAATGGGATTCCATTTTATTGCCCATAATTTTATACTTTTATATTTACTAATGAGATAATAGTAATAATATTAATAATAAGAGCTAAGATAAACCGATTTTTGTATTCAGGGCTGTTCTAAACTCACGTATGCGTGTAAACTACACAGTGACTTCATGCTGCAGGTATAGCTCTTCTTCCACTTTATAAGTGTGGAAGCTGAAGCATAATAATACTAAGTGATTTGGTACCAAATAAATACAAAGCTGAATTTTAAAATCTAAGAAGTGGGGATAGAGAGAGTGCTTACTGCTCTTCGACCAGAGTTCCTATTCTCAATACCCATAAAAGGTGACCCAAACACTGCTTATAGCTCAAGCTCCAGAAGATCTAAAGCCCTCTTCTGACCCCTGTACACAAACGGCATTCCCTCCCTCTCCCTCTCTCTCTCTCTCTCTCTCTCTCTCTCTCTCTCTCTTTCTCTCTCTCACTCACACACACACACACACACACACACACGCACACACAAAGTAAAATAAATTTTAATAACAGTAGTAACATAAAAATAAATAAAAGTCTGAGTAGTGGATTGTAAGTCAACAATAGGTTTTCTTTGTTGCTGTCAGAATGACAGTAGGGAACCTGTGACTGGAGCTAGGAGTTGGAGGAGTTTATAAAACAGAGACGTCTATACTCACAGTTACTGAAAAGAGGTAGGTGAAAACAGGCCCGCGTGGTTTGGCCATAAGCAAATTCAAACCATGTTTTTGTTCACATGATTTTGAATATTAAAATTCGCCAATGGAAGCTAAGATACAAAATAAGATTAAAAGAAATTTTACTTTAGCATTAAAAATTAGAGATGCAATAAATGACTGATTTTGACCTTTAAAGTCTTAAAAATACAGTATATGAGATGGATACTATTACCTACTATAATAAGAAAAAAATTAATCCATATTGCAAAGTAATATGAATTTTAGAAATGAAATAGAAACCATTGAAATTAGCAAAAAGTGTAGGAACACAAAGGGAGAATTAGTCAACTATAAAATAAGAAAAAGAATTCAGAAAGATATAGTACACAGAGAAGAAAAGGGACAGTACAGCAACCGCTGTAGTTAGCACAGAGAATAGAGAATGTAGGTGCAAAATCTTTAAGAAAGGTAACAGCTGGGAAACTAAAACTAAGAAATCACAAATTTAGAGACATTGGAGTCACAGAGTTTGTAAAGTAAGATAGTTGTAAGTAGAATAAAATACTATGTATATATATATATATATATATATATGCATTATAATCTCTGAAGCATCACCTTCACATATGTAAGTAGATAACCAAAAAGACAACAGAAAAATAGAAATAAAATTTTAAAAAGCATATTAATCCACCAGAAGCTATGAATAGAAGTATAATAAGATATATAAAGTATAATAAATGATAAGCCTAATTCTAACCATGTTAATGATTATATTAAATATAAGTGAACTATCGTATCAATTGAAAGAAACAGATTGTTAAATTCTTAAATATCAAGTCCTAGTTATCAACAAACTACAAAAGACAGATTATCTGGGTGGTAGTAGCGCACATCTTTAATCCCAGAACTCTGGAGACAGAGGCAGTGGCAGGCAGAGCTCTGTGAGTTCAAGGCTAGCCTGGTCCAGAAGAACTATTACCAGAAAAGCTAGGATTGTTAAACACAGAAACTCTGTCTCGAAAAACAACAACAAAAAATGCCAGGTTAAATATGAAAACATAGAAAATGTGGGCGTAAGCAAACAGAAATATATGAATTTCTACTGGTCCTAGAGATATGAAATTCTATGTGCCTGTAACATAGTTGAGAGAGGAGGAGTATGGGAAAGGGGCAGAGCATAAGAATAAAAACAAGATGATAATGATTAAGAGCAAAGTCCGCAATTCCAGATTATTTTCTCTACTTGGTCACTTGTGGAACAAAGCAACACATAAAGGGTGAGTTACAGATTTGCATTCTTATGTAAGGGTTAAAGACAAGTTATTTCTCAGATCAGGGGTCAAAAAATCCACCACAAGAACCTTGAAAAGGTGGGCAAACAAGATATAAAGAAGGTAGAAATTAATTAATTCAGGAAACAGATAATAAAGTTTGGTGCACAGTTATGGATAAAGACCTAACAGGAATATAAAAGAATATGAAAATTCATTAAAAGAAGCCATTGTCACAGCATAACAAGTTGTCACTTACAACAATAAGTGAGTGTCCTATAAGCCATGATAAATAATACTATAAAACTTCAATGACCTCAAATATCTTCTTGACAGCTAGCCCTTATACCCTGATACACTGTTTCATCAATCAGAAATCTGGAATGATACTCAATATATAAGTTCCTATCAAAGATCCACAGTTGGATGGAAAGTATATATCAATAAACCCTAGGAATATATTCAGTGGGAAATTCTTATGTATACCTTTCCAGGATAGTAAACAAACAAACGGCAAGCTAGTAACAAGGAGTAACAATTACAGCTGAGACCTGCAGGGTGGCACAAGCCTTTCGTTCCCATAATGGCAGCACAGAGGCGTGAGGATCTTTATGAGTTCCAAGCCAGTCTGATTTTCATAGTGAATTCCAAGCCAGCCATAATTGCTTAGAGACTCTAACACAATGCATGCATGCATATACAGATATTGAAATAAAAACTGAAGCATGTTTAAACATAAATATATAAAGCTTGGTAGAGGCATAAAATAAACTAACTCAAAGAACTCAATAGGAAAATTTCTATGTATAAGGGCATGGATTAATAAAGTAAAAAGCATACGGAAAAACAGATACCATTAGCAAAGGAGAATTTGCTTAGCTGCAGAAGAAACTGTCAGTGGAACAAATCTAATGAAAAAAAGGAAGGGACATAAAAGTAATAAGACAGGTTAACCCACAGTACATTATTCCAATGTGGAAAAAAAAACCCTGCAAAAGTCAAAAGTAACATGTAACTTTGTTAAAATCTATTGGACACAAATGAAATGGCCACCTTCTCATCACATTTCTTGGATACATTTTTAGTCGATGCAAGAAAAATAATAATAGTAACTTTATGATAAAGGAACAGAGAACTTTCCATCATCTGAAAGGTGATTATTAGAACAGATACTCATGGCTTGCACTTACTCTATGACAATCTTGTAAGCTCTTTACCTGCACAATGTAATTCAGCGTGACCCTATGAAGGAGGCACTGTTTTATGTATGTTGTATAAATAAATAAGTGAATAGAGACTCGGCTGAGTAGATAATTCGGAGATTATTATACTTGAAAAGTATTTTAAAAACAGATGAATTCCGACTCCCTCTTCCGTAACCCCAGGCTCTGCTTGCTGACTATTTCATTAAACTGCTGTCCTGATTAATTGGAAAGCTACATGCTAATGTATGTTGGAGCCTGTCTGTCATGTGAGGTAGCCCACACTAAATGTATCTGATCTAGTAGCAGCTTTCAAACATGGAACACCCATACCATCACAGCCAACTTGCTTGGTCCTGTTTTCTTTTTTTTTTTTTTTTTTTTTTTTTTTTTTGTCTACCCCCCACCTCATCCCCAGATCTCTGATTGGAGAGGCAGCGTCCTGTGTGTTTCAGTGAAGGCGGGCATTACCATGGCTTCACATGTGACACTGATAGGTACAGAGTTTGACTATAGCAGTGGAGTTTCAATGTGGAAGGTCTTATCACATTGCTAGTGGAATGTGGAAATCGTAGCTAGTCCTGGACATTTAATTTCTAATGACGAAATGCCACTTGTTCAATAAGACCTTGGGCTGTCACTGTTTTGGGGTTTTTCAATTTGGGCCTTGTTCGGGTTGAAACAGGAAAATTCCAGCACCTCAGAGCAAAACCTCACTTTTACCTTTCCCTTTGAGAGTTCTGCTCATCAGGAATCCTTGGGTGCTGAAGCCCCCACTCTTCCTTGGCCACTCTCATTTGTCTTTGGTTTGGACGATTAGAACGTGTCCAGTTACAAATTATAAAAACTGTGGACAATACACGTGCATAAAGCTTAAAACAATCAGTTCAAATTTTTGAGGATAAACAAAGCCTTACTCTTTCCGGCATTACTTGTGAAACAAACAGCCAAGTTTGCTGTGTGTTTTTTGAAACATAAATATTTGGCTTAAATTTTTCTGACAAGGAATGCAAGAACACCTACTCTCTGCTTTAAGCTGTGGGATTTTGGTGAACAGTTTTGTCAACATTTGGGAAAATATCTGAATGTGTGAACTTTAGAAGGGCATTAAGAGAGAGTTTACGAGAAGAGTCAGTATATGCAAGCATACAACATTAGAATTCATCAGCAGAATCTTTAGTGTCTTTCAAAATCACCATCACAGCATTTTCAAATGCATAGCTGTTTAGATCCTTATGAGCACAAAGTTTCACATAATGTTTATAATTGATTTATATTTATTATTTTCTATAACTCAGGCATATCTACAACCACTTATATTTAATCATATTTATTTTAGACAAAGTAAAAAAATTGGCAGTTCATTGTGATTAATCAAAAAAGTAAAATTATATTTTACCACTTGTAATTGTTATATTTTTCTTGTTGTCTAGCAATAAATAAGGTATCAGGGTAAGTTATTTGCATTGCTATGATTAAAAAGAATTACAACATTATAGTTTTGATCTTGTTCTTAAATGCTTCTTAGAAAAATTTAGAATCCATGCTTACTTCTGAATTTAAAATGTGGACTGTTAACATTTGCTCAGGAGAAGTGACCCATGTTTATTTACATGAGATTCTCTTTGTTTAAGATAAACAACCACAGAAAATTCTACTTAAAATGGAATTAACATCTAAAAGAATCAAGAGTGCATATTAAGCAGTAAACACAATTTATTTAAAGTTGAGTAAATAAAACTGCACATACTATACCCCACCCACGCACATGTGGGAAGTAGAGATAGGAGAATCCTACGTTTGTGCCCAGCCCAGATTACATGAGACTTTGTCTAAAGCAATCAACCAGTCAAACAGAAAACAAATCAACGACAATCAAGAGTATATTTTAGTTGTTTAGTTTAGTTTAGGTTGTATGATATTTAATCTTCCAATTCTGTAACACACTTTAAGAAAAATCACCTAAAACTGTTACATGTGAATTTAATATCACATAGTTGTCTAATTGCAATATTTTTATCCTTCACCTTAGAAAGACTCTATTTTAATAAAAAATATTTTATAATTTTATTAATTTTTCTAGAGGCTTCCTATTAACCTTTCATATATAAACAATTATCACTACTCATTTTTTTCTGATTCTTGGTATTAGTAGTGATATTTTTACCATATGCTATGCTGCTTTATTGACTTATAATGTTATAAACGTCATCTTGTTTGAGTGGCTCTCCTCAGGTCCTAAGCCTGTGGGAAAGGCTTGAATGACAAAGGAAGGAGAATGTCTCAGTTGCCTTCTGGCTATAAGGCAGAAGCTGAGTGTGGAGCAAAGAAGAGCTATCTTCCCAGGGCACACTGAGAGCTGGATTTTTGGACTCCTCCTGGGCCTTGGTATCTACCAGTTAGCTAAGCAGGGGAAGCCTAGCCTGCTATGATTTCCCAACAAGGCTTCTTTTGATGGTAATGATGACTTAACATACATATCCATGCACACACACACACACACACACACACACACACACACACAGTGAAAGGATAGTCAGAGACAGAGTTCAGGATTCCCTCATGGCTTCACTGGCACCACCATGCAGAGTGAGGAATGGCTAGCTATCCCCATCACAGAGAATGGCTCTGCCTCACACTTGTTCCTGATGCCCGCTGCTGTGTGTGTGTAAGCGTACAGCCCTCCTTACACAGCACATATTTGTGGCTTTCTTCTGTCCTTTCCTGTTGGTGGTAGCGACTTGCACATTTCTCTACTGCCAGGTCTGTGGTGCATGAGGGGAAAAGAAGTCCCAGGGATCTCAACTACCATGGAGTGCCTCAGATCATGGCACATGGATAGGTCTGCGCTCTTGTTTCCCCCTTCCAGAATCTCACGTGTTAGACTAGTCAGTTTTCTGTTGTGATAAAAATGCCCTAGAAGAACTATTAACCGGGGCGGGGGGGGGGGGGAGGAAGGAAAGTGCAGACAGGCCCCGCTTACAGATGATTCACTTGGGCACAGGACTTTAGCGGTTTCTGTCTGTAACTGATTGGGTGTGCTGTCCCCAGCGCCTGTAGAAAGACAGAAAATCATGGTAGAAGTGGGGGTGGAAGAAAATACTGCTGACTTCATGGGGACCAGACCCAGAGAGGGAAGGGGTGGTAAGACAGGAGTGGAAAGGGGAGGTCTGAGGATAAGATGTGCACTTCGAAATCATGCTATCGTGACCACTTCTTCCGACTTGGCACTCCATCCTAATACCCCATTCAGTGGGAACCGGAGTATTCATTGACAAACTAAGCACTCTTTGGATCTAATTACTTCTCGGCAGTGCCAACAACAGGAATCCAGCATTTTCACACACAAGCCTTCCAGTCCACTTTCAAACCATAGCATATGGCTTTCTGTACAATGTCTAGGAATGCATCTGTCCTTGGTGGTTGTGGCAGGGATAAATGGGCTTAGATATCATCTAGGTACCATCTAGGCCCACAGTCGGAAAGTGTTGAACTCACCTTTGAAAGTTCCCATGAACCCACCAACCGTACCATTTCTGGTTGCTCTTGATTAGTTGGCTTCACTTTGATTCTGTGGTCTTCTCTTGAAGTTCAGAGTTTTCTTACTTATTGAGTGCATAAAAATCTTCACTTTTCCAAGCCCCATAACTTAATTTCTCATAGACATTGTCTTCTTTTTCTGACACCAACATGCAGCTGATGGCGTAGCTACCCATAGGTATGTGGAAAGACCCTTATGGTAAATGAACACGGGAAGATGGAAACCAATTTTATAAGTGGTCTTTGAAGATTTTTCTGATATAATAACAGCTCTGTTTGCTGAGGTAACTTTACTTGTTCATATCCAGAATACAGCATTTATACAATAACCCTATTCTTCTATTTTTCATTCCCTCCATTACCACAGTTAACTTTTATATTCTTGCCCCTCATAGTAAAAAAAAAATCTGTTTCAATGCTGACATTTCCAGTGCTATTTGTATATTCTGGTATTACCATGGCATGATAATTCTGACTTAGCTAAGCATGTACTTCTCCTCCTTAAAGGTTATTTTGAAGTGTGAGAAGTTGGCGAAAACTTAGAAAATAAAGCCACAACCAGAATGCATGGACATATCTTTCCTCCAACTTGCATCCTTGAGTATAATTAGTGGGTCAAAGGACAGCTGTCAGTACCTGTTACTAGATTTCTCTCTGAAAGCGTTGTGAAGAACTGGGGTATGTTTTTTTTTCTAAAGGCCACTAAAAGGTCCACACATCTAATTAAGAAGGTTATTTGAAAGCCTTGTGTTTCTTCACTATGATGAACTAATAGGTCTTACACAATTTTTAATATCTGTATTTTAAATTTTACCCAAATTGTCAAATATAAAATATCGTAGGTACTGCTTCACTATTCATCTGGAAAAATGTTGAGTCTAGTCTTCGATCAGGTGGGGCCGTACTGGTGGATTTAGTGGTCAATCTATGAAATGTATATGTGAGATGAAATGAGCTGGCCAGATCCTGCATATCTGGTTTTATTACTAACACTAGGAAACTAGAGGCAAATACAGGGAAAACATGTGTTCTATAAATATGGGAGGGAATGTGCTTCCACTTTCTCTTTCTACAAGGTTATAAAAAGGAACAAAGGATTGACTACTTCCAACCAAAACTTAGCTCAGAGAGTCACACAATGGCTAGTCTCTCTCTTTCGTTCAAAGCTACCATGGACTTTAAGAAATGCATAATCACACAAGATGAATTAGAGCAAAATCACTCTTCTATCAATGAGCAAAGGACATCAAAGTAACAAGTTGATATTATTGTAATAATCCCCCATAGTCTTTCTAGTTCTGAGCAAAAGTACATAACGCAGGATTGCAAGCTATAAGACGAATGACATAAAACATGGTTGTCTAATATCAACACCTACAGAACAATGTACAGAAAACCTGGGTACGGACAGAGCAGGCTGAAGAAGTCTTGATAACTTCTCAGTAGAGAGATGCTTATCTCTCCAAGCCTTCACTCCACATACATGAGCATCTAACCAAACAAACTGTGAAGAAAGGAAGAACTGGACCCTAGGTGACCTTTCATGGTTCTCTGCCCTTTCTCTGTAGGGTGTTTATTACTGCATAAATTGCATTTTATGTGATTCTTTGATTAATGTCTCTTTCCCGATTAGACTATAAATGTCAAAGAACTCTATTTTTACAGTGCTCAATGTTATGTCCCCAATGTCTACCATAGCAGAAGGAACAATAAATAATCATTTAATAAATGATAGAGCAGGTTTTGTCCCTCTCATTCTACTATGTGTGGCTCACCGGCTTCGTGTGGTAAACCAAAGATTCTGAGAGAGGCTTGACCTAGAATCTGCCTCTGATAATTAGAATGAAACCCCTATTTGTGAATTAATGGTAAACAGATAATAACCTAGGAATTATGTAGAAGCTGACATTGGAGAGGGAAGATAGTCAAAGAGAAGTTTCGGGTGTTATTTTGTTGACTTCTCTTTTACGTTGAATTTTAATATAATTATATAATTTCTCCGTTCCATTTTCTTCCGTCAAATCCTTCCACAAACCTTTCTTTCCCCTCTTTCAAATCCATGTCGTCTTTTTTTGTTAACTGTTGGTACATGCATATATGTATATGTATCTATATTCCTAAATATAACTGCTCTGTCTGCATAATATTACTTGTATGCATGATTTCAGGGATGGCCATTTTGTATTGGACAGACAATTGGTATATTCTTCCCTGAGGAAGACTATTTCTCTAGGGGGTAATTTATTGAGGAAATACTTTTCTTTTGTAGCAGAAGATCTTCAGTTCTCCTAATAATAATGGAGTTATTCATATGCCTTTTCCTTCTGAGTTGAATATGGCAATGCAATTGTCTGCATTGGTATTCATTGGCAAGAAGCTTCAAGCTCAAAGATGAAAACTTAAAAATAGGCTTTCTCTTTGTTACCATTTATGACTACTTTAAATCTTATAAGATTTATAGAAGGCCCACGATGGCCCCAAGTTCAGTATAGGGTAAGAAAGGGTAATTTTAATTTGTTTTCTGTTATGTTTTATAAGCCAAGAAGGGATGCTGTGATTTTTCCACTATTACTCTTGGCCTGGGCTTACTTAACGTTTGGTACACTACCACTAAGACCACAGGGCACCTGTGCTGCTGTCAATGCAGGCATCATTTTCTTGAATAGTTGCTTCTTTTTCTTCAAAGTTCTTTTTATCTCAGCCTAAATAATAGAATCATACACAAAGTCGCCCTAATACATACTCTATTTAAAAGCGGGAACAGACTGCTAAATACACACACATACACACACACACACACACACACACACACACACACACACAGCAGTGTATTTGAGTTTATGTTGTTTTTATTTATTCCGGGAACATGGAGGAATCTATTTCATTAGCTCTAAAGACAAGACGGAAGGCTGTCATGTAAACAGATAATTCTAGTTACTACAGAGTGTGGAATGCAACAACGGAGGAAGGGGTCTTGTAACACTGGGATATAGATGAAGCCAGTATCTTCTCTTTCACACACTGTGAGACTCAAACTTGCATGCTACCATCCAGTGACAAGAAAATACCTAATCATGTTGAAAAGTGGAATGGGAAACACTTGGCAGAGAATTTCACAACAGCTGACAAATAGCCTTCGAGAAGATAGCAACCCTCAGACCTATAAGTAAGAGATTCCATCTCCCCTCATGAGTAGTGGATGATCACCCTATGTGGCAGGAATTTGTACTTGGTTAATTCTCCAAGGACCAAGGCTTGCCCTGCATAGACAGTTATGTATAGAATTCTGTTTCATTTCCTTCACACAGTCAAATATACCTATTGGGTAACATTGTGCCCAATATAATCACAAAATAATATAAACCAATATAAACCCAAAATAATCACACAGAAACTGTATTAATTAAGTAATGCTTGGCCAATTGCTTAGGCATATTTCTAGTTAGCTCTTATATCTTAAATTAACCCACTTTTATTATTTTGTATTTTACCACGAGGCTTGTGGTTTACCAGTAAGCTTCTGGCTCCTGGCTTGCATCTTTCTCCTTCGGCAGCTACATGGCATCTCTCTGACTCTACCTACTTTCTCTATATATCTCTTCCAGCCTGGTTATAATTTGCCCTGCTATCAGCCAATGGAGCTTCTTTATTAACCAATGCTAATAAAACCTATTCACAGCATACAGAGAGGAATCCCACAGCAGCATTGTGTAGTGAAGAAAGGAAAGTAAAAATTTAGAATAAAAGTACATGTATCTGTTACAAATTAGAAGCTCGCTAAGTTCATAAAATTATTCTTCTTTAGCTTCAAAGCTAAGAAATTATAGCATATATGTGAATTACTTTAGGGTGTCAAGCTTTATCACAAATTTCTAGTAATGAATGATAGAGAATGGCCTATGCGGAAATGGTTAAATTTCCCCAATGATGGCATTACTTACAAGATTTTCTCTACTTGCGGGGCGCCATCCTGTCCAGCAGGAATGAACCCCACCAAAAACGAGAATTCCTTCTCTGGTCACATCTTTATTTGGAGCATTCCCTTGAGGAAAATTGGGGGAAGGGAAGATAGAGCAGGGACGAGAGAAAGCTTAGAGAGAGAGCGTTGGGCCCCGAGGCAGCTGCTTTTAAACGGTGGAGCGGCTTGAACGCTGTCCTGATTGGTTAATGCCATCCTGCTGGTCTGAGCATGTGCAGGCAAGGGTGCAGGCAGGGTTGCTCAGCCCCACGTGGCTACCTCCAAACTGCAGGACCACCTGTGCCTCCAGGTGGCTCCCAACATCTCCCCCTAATTATTGTCTTTAAGAGCAATAAGGCAAAACTATTTTCCAATCTGGTCCCCACCTAGACGCAGCATGCCAAGGATATCTCTGCTCCCACCCATCTCCAAGGAGGGAGAAAGGCAGAATAGAGTCAGTCAGAAAATTGTTAAGAGATAAGAGGTTGCACAGGGTGTTGCTCAAGTCGATGTTGTGAAACAGCTGCTCTTGGCACTGCCCAGAAGGTCATCTCTGCTGCCTCCGCACGAATCTTCCACAGCAGGACACTCAGCATCCACTGGGTCGTCTTCTTTATCTCTCTGGTCGGTCTCGCTGGCATCCAGATGTATGTCAGCATTCCTAGAAAAACATAAACAAAACTCTCCTCCCAAATTAACATTTAAGAGTATTAAAAACTCTCAGTGTAAAAATTCAGCACAATCAGTACTGGAAGTAGGCTGGTTTTGAACTTAGAGACTTGCATGTCTCCGTTTCAAAGAGCAAATCTTGTTTGCCTGTACCAGCAAAATTTTGAATTAAAATTAAGTGTAAAGAATGCAAGAGAAATCCTTTCTCTGGGGGAAGCTGTCACTGGTAGTGTATTCCCCCTCTTATGTCTAAAAACCAAAGCAGTTGTCACTGGGAATTGAACTCATGACCTTTGGAAGAGCAGGCAATGCTCTTAACCATTGAGCCATCTCTCCAGCTCCCCTATTCAGATGGAAAAACCTCTAGGTAGCATTGTTTATCTCACCAGGTGCCTCAGGCAAAAGGTCCGCCTTTCTTTGTTACCTAGGATACGGTAACCAGGTAAACATGCCTTTATTATGATAATTAGGACCAGTTCTTTGAGGGAGAATGGACGTCGATCATCTGGCT
Organism: Myodes glareolus; assembly: GCF_982192425.1. Taxonomy (NCBI): domain Eukaryota; kingdom Metazoa; phylum Chordata; class Mammalia; order Rodentia; family Cricetidae; genus Myodes; species Myodes glareolus. The sequence continues at coordinate 87,147,048 of NC_142034.1, forward strand.
ACTTCCTGCTGACAAAGGGGCGATGTTTGGGGGGATAAATGTTTTTATCTCACTGAATTTTTGGCGACAAATGTTTTTATCTGACTGAATTCTTGGCGACCTTGGCTGAGGGCGGCAGCAGCGGACGGCGGCGGCTCCGCCTCTGAGGCGCGGCCCACCGTGGCGCGCTCCGCATGGCCCAAAGGCATGGCTCCGCCCCGGGCCGTGCGCGGGCTCGCCGGTTATCCCGTAACTGCGAACTGTACCTCAGCCTCACCTCAGGCATTGAATTCGCACCGCCAAGCTCCGGCGAGGGGGGGCATCCGCCCACCCGTGGGGGGGCTTCTCCTGCCCGGTCCGCCTGCGCGCAGAGCCCCGTTCTCTGGGAACTCACCTCCCCGCTCGCCCATGTTGCTATGGAAACACAGTTTTTCCGCAGAGCCGATTCAGCTCCTCTCTGCTTTCTATGGCGCTGCTGCTCACCACGCAGCTTCCGCCTCAGTCAGGCGAGTCCGCTCAGGTGCTGAAAAAGTCCTCCAAAAACCATAGCCCCGCCAGAAGGCCTCTGATGTCACACGGACTTTAGCCCGCCCGCGACCTGGCTATTCGCAGGCCTCTGCGGACTCCAGCAAATTTCCCGCCAGCAACTGGTTAGCATGGCCACGCCTCCCGAACGAGCTAGCACTGGAGAGTGCAATTTTGCGTCTCCCTCCTGAGTAGCTGGGATTACAGGTGTGCACCACCGTGCCTGGCCCACTTCCGTGTTTCTAATCAGGCATTACCGCTCAAAGGCGGGCCGGCTGCCGCCAGCACTCTCAGCACGATCAAGCAGCTTGTCTTTCTCAGTCAAAAATTAAAGTTTTTTGTACGTGAGAGCCAGAGACTGAGCTCTCTTAACAAAATTAGGCGAAAATCACCTCCAAAAGCTCTGTGGCTCTTTAAGAATAGGAAAGGCAGTCTTTGAACTCGATCAAGCCCGCCTCCCTACGAGACTGTTGCCTCCAGTCTCTAACAGCGAGTACGCAGGTGGACGGAGAGGGAGCGGAAGCCGCGGTCTCCCGTACCCCATCGTCCTCAAAGTCCCGCCTTAGTTACCTCGCCTTTTTTGCTGCTGTTCACATCCCTCCTGCACTGAACTTAAGGGATTTTTCTTCCCCGTTGCTTTCTGTACCTTCTTTCAGATACCTTAACTTTGATTTTTTTTTTTTTTGTATTTTTTTTTTTCTATTTAGGCCTATCCTTTGAAATTCCTTTTTACATTTCTTTTCCTCCCCTTTCTGGGGATTTCAACCGACGTCACTCACCGCTCCATGTTCTCAGAGTTCTGAAATTCAAGGCTCTCTGTGCTGGTGTCTGATCTTGGCTTTTTCTCCCGGGCTTTCTCAGGGTCCCCCGGCGTAGTTGTCAGGGTCCCTCAGCGTCCCGGAGTTTCGAGCACCAGTTGCGGGGCGCCATCCTGTCCAGCAGGAATGAACCCCACCAAAAACGAGAATTCCTTCTCTGGTCACATCTTTATTTGGAGCATTCCCTTGAGGAAAATTGGGGGAAGGGAAGATAGAGCAGGGACGAGAGAAAGCTTAGAGAGAGAGCGTTGGGCCCCGAGGCAGCTGCTTTTAAACGGTGGAGCGGCTTGAACGCTGTCCTGATTGGTTAATGCCATCCTGCTGGTCTGAGCATGTGCAGGCAAGGGTGCAGGCAGGGTTGCTCAGCCCCACGTGGCTACCTCCAAACTGCAGGACCACCTGTGCCTCCAGGTGGCTCCCAACATCTACTGTTATTACAAAAGGGCATTTCTTCACAGCCTTTGCCTGTGGTCATAAACTAAATAAAAACAAAAGAAACCGAATCAAAAATTTTGGCCCAGACCTCCTAGCACAGTGGTGGCTGAAACAGGAGTTTTGCAAGTCTATGGTTAGCCTGAGCTACACAGGAAAACTGCTTCTCAAAACCCAATACTAAACAATAATAAAGACAGAAGAAATCATATTTCTATCAATACATACAGATATGATTCTATCTACTCATGAAACTTATGAATTAATAAGCATAAAATAGCCATAGCATTTAGTGTAAAAAAAATCAAAAAGATCTTTCCAGGTGAGCTTTTGAATGTGACTTTTGACTGATGGAAAGAACACAGGCTAGGGATCCAGACACATGAAGAGCCCTGGGTCTGCAGTGTTCCCAGTGACAACTTTAACTACAGCCTTTCTCTTTGTGTGCTTGTGAGGAGACAAACAACTGGTCCATTGTACGTTTAAGTGAGATAAGACTTACAAATCACCTGGCCTGTTTCACAGTGGATCGTCATGCACATGTTCAACCAACACCCCTCCTCTTTGCGGCTCATCAACCTGTATCCCCAACCTCACACTCCTGACGTGAACACCCATTTGTCTTTCATGGTGAAGCCTGCTGGTGGTTTTGAGCAGTATTATCAAACAAAAATTTTGTAATATAATTTAGGAATGGCAGTTCCAACTCTCTACTCTTCAGGTTCTAACAGTAACACGTTTGTAAAATAAGGAACCAATGATCAAACACATTGAATAAACGAGCAAATAAACATGCTATTTTTTGAGTAAGATCATGTTCCTGAGAGGAATTTTAGGCATTAATAGCCAGATATAGGTGTGTTGCCTACAACCGACAAAGAAGAAATTACCACCTGAAGAAGCAGTGACCAGAGGACCACCAAGGTCTTCAAGCCAACACTCATATTTATTAAAGAAAGACCTTGAAGGCATGGAGACACATTGCTTGGGGATCAGATTTGGGTTTTGTTACCATGTAAATGAGTGACATTGAATGAGTCCTTTAAACTCTCTGGTCTTGGTTTCCTGTGTATAAAGTAAATCTCAATAACATTATCTGTAAAAATTATGATTTTTTAATGCAAACAAAATTTACCAAATAAATGGTACCCAAGTAAATATTTGATATTTATTAGTTGTAGCAAGCAGTGCTTGGATGGCTCCCAGTGGTGTTAGATGATCCCTGAAATCAAGTCTGAGAGCCCTGTGCTAAACTGATTGCTATTTTTGTGTCTTTCCAACATATCCCAATAGCCACTGAGCACCCCTGTCCGAGCCTTTATTTGTGTCTTATAAAGAGTCAGATACATCTGTTGGACTTGTGGGATGCACTTCAAGGTTGACCAGTATTCCCACAGAGTAAAACCTCTCTGTGTCGCTGTCGCTCTAGGGACTAACTTCACCCTGGCGGAGTTGGGGATTTGCGAGCCCTCCCCTCACCGAACTGGTTACTGTTCCGACATGGGGATCCTCCACCAGGGCTACTCCCTGAGCACTGGGTCTGATGCCGACTCGGACACCGAGGGAGGAATGTCTCCAGAACACGCCATCAGACTGTGGGGACGAGGGATCAAGTCCAGACGCAGCTCCGGTCTGTCCAGCCGCGAGAACTCAGCCCTTACTCTGACTGACTCGGACAATGAAAACAAGTCGGATGACGACAACGGTAGGCCGGTTCTGAACTACGTTGGCATGCTCTGTACATCCTGGTGTGGGGACTTGGGGTTCCTTCTTGTTTGCGTTTGTTTGTAAGAGATTTAATCAACCTTGTCTCTCCAGGCCGAGCCGGGAACAAAATAAACGAGATACCTTCCAGCCCACAAAGGAGATGAGATCTTTTTTTAAAAGCACATTTTAATGGTAACCCAGTATTCAAGTGTAGTCATCTGGTTCTTATTAGCAAGTAAATAACCGGGCAAACGAGGAGGCCTGATACACTTTAAAAATGTCTGCTTCCCCAAATTTCTAGGTCTCGGTATTGATTCCATTTCCCAGTAATAGCAATCTAGGTTTGCTTTTGACATTTTTGTGTTTTTGCTTTTTATCCCCCAAGATGGTCAGTGAAGAACCCTATCTTGTCTTCCCCTTTCATTTCCAGACAGTGCCTCATATCCTTATTGAAGATCGAACTTGGAGCCCATAATCTGGGGTTTAATAATGACAGATAGGAAGTGTCTTGTCTTCCAAGCAGGCTTCTCCTCTGTGTTTCCTTTCCCTCTTGGTATCTATATAGGTTAATGGCTTCCCGCATCTTCCATCACAAATCACTGTGGCCATCCATCAGCTTTGGGGGTGACTTTTAATGAAACCTTGAGAACTAAATGCTTCTGGTCATTAAGCAGCGAATACGGGCAAACCTGCACGAAGCCATTAAAGAGATAAGGTGTTTATTTGTGGATTTCTACATGGCTCAGAACTGTGCTTACTCAAAAACACTTTGTAAGGAAACGATAAATTACTTTAGGTACAGCTGACTTCTGAAGGAAATCTCAAATGTTGTCTGTGTTATGAATAGAAAGCCTCTTTGCTAAAAGAATTGCCATTAAAATGTTTGCAAACATATCAGTTAAGAATGTTTGTGTGAAATCTTGGAAACTTCTGTTAGAGAAGGTTTAAGTGTCTTCTTTCATTGAAAAGAGAAAAAAGAAAAAAAGAAATTTCCAGGCGGGCGGCTCATTGTGAATGTAAACGCATAGCTAAAATATCATTAACTCTCACAATTTTGTTGGAGGTATACCGTTTCCTGCGTGATTCACGCGTATTAAAAAGGATGTGACTTTGTTGCACTGAAGTTTACTTTTAATTTCGAAATAGTTTATTCTACATTGAAGATGAGATGATGTGTCTTTACTGCTCCGAGCCTATAGCTCGTCAATGCGAAAACTCATGGAAAATTTGCACTTGATTCCTTCAGAATTCTTAGCGGAATCCTTGCTGTTGGCACATCCAACACTCCGAGGGGATTATCTGCTAAGAGATTATTCTGAGAAGTTTCCATGAAGATATGCATCACACCCATGTACTGATGTTCCTTTTAAACTTTGGCTTGTGTCAGGTACTATTTAAACGGAAGCAGTTTGGGTGTCTACTACACAAAATCACTGCAATCCAAGACATGGCGGCGTGTTTTAAGTAAGGCATTTGTGCAAAGCTCCCATGGTAGGCCTTCTCGCAGCTATACAGGGAGCCATCCACATTGTGCTCTTTGATCGTATTCACAGACTCGCCACCCTCTGAAGTTATTTATACATAGTTCTTGAAAATCTCCTCAAGCAAAAGGAGGAGATTTCTGCTGAAGCTGTGTGAACAACAAAAATAAAAAATAAAAAAAAAACCCTACTTGTCTTGAATTAACTAGAACTGCTGTGGAAAATTTTTGTAATTAGTAATTGCGTATTTGATAGACAAGGAGTCATCCTTTTAGCCAGCATTGATGGAACGCAAGACGCCTGAGCGTTTTTTTACTCAGGGCAAGTCCCCCCACGTCCCCGAAGACTGATGGGAACTAAAACTTTTTGCTACAATGTCTTGATTCTTTTCCTTTGATGCCAGTTATAATGCAATCAGAATTTCATAAAGAAAAATATACTTAAAGACACTACTCATTTCTATAGAAGAGTGCACTCGGCAAATTCTAAGGGTAGTACTGAAGCAGACCTTGAGCTAGACGATGGTGTTCTAAAACATATAGATAAATGGCCTTTTCTTTCCCCTTTCAAGGAGTCATTAAAAATTTCACACATGCTAAGTATATATTTAATGCTCCTTTTTCCTCTCATTTTTTGGACAAAAGATATTGCATATGCTATAAAGCACAAATTTTTCAAGATATGCAAGTTGAGGCTCAAGGAAACCTGAAGGCTGGGATGTTAACTCTGTGGAACTTCTTGCTCTTTCTCTCTGAGCTTTCTGTTTTGCTCACAGAGAAATCAATGCTTTTTCACATCACCGACTTTATGAAGTTTGGGAATGTATTATCATATAGATTGACAGTTGCCCACCGGTTCCACACCACAGCGTGGACACTCACAAAGCCATCATTAACTTCTCGCACTTGTACCCAGCCGTGGCTTCCTCCATAATAAACACGTTGTCCTTCAGAACCAAATCAATAATCTCTTAGGTATGCCTCTCTTGAAGGCAAGTAACAAAAAAATCTGAGCTGTGAGGAGGAAGACCTCCAATTTCCTTTTAAATGGTAAGGATGCATGAGCAGGAAGGTTTTTCCATGGTGCTACAAAGTACATTGTAATGTCTTTTGTAAGGTGCGATCTTGCACTATAAAGATATTTCAAGTTTATTCAAAAGCTTCTTTTTAATACCATAATTGTGATTTTGTTAAGCATAGTAAACAAGGAATGACAGCTTTTGGGACCCCACATCCTTCTCTTGATTTGCACGTGTGAATTTAACCTTCAAAACCATGTCATAAAAACCCCTGAGTTTGTCGGTTGTCTTTCTTAGATGGGTGTTGCTTGTTTCCCACATGCCGTTGAGACACAAATAGCCCACGGAACAGCCTGACAGTCCCAAGCACACTGAAACTCTCCCTAATGTTATTTATTTATTGTGATATTGTTTGAGGTATAGATGCTACGGAGTTTGCACTACTCTTAGCTCTGTATTGTGTCTGTAGTTACCATTGTGCTAGGTTGAGCAGGGTTACTTTAAATAGATAAAACCCTCAGGTTCAGGGACACTTATCGGGCTCTTTAACTCCGGCTCACACCTAATGATGGCTTGGCTGGAAATGACAATGAGGGTTGAGAACAGCTGGTACTGTGTGAAATTTGACGGCATTTGTACAAAGGACTTTCCCAAAGACTTTAAATTAGAATCGTACTTTTTTTTTTCAGTAATAAATGTTCCACTTAAAATACAGCTTCTGGAAGGCTCTTTGTGTCACCTGAGTTGTAGAGAAAATGGGACAATCACTGATACACAAGAATAACTAATTGCCTTCTTAAGGATGCAGTGCGGCACACACTGGAAAAATCTCGTATCTGTATTCTTGACTCCCTTAGGCAGTTTCTTCACCTTGGGGACATAAAAATATCCATGGGGTTTCTTTTTTCTTTTATTTTCCTTTTTTTTTCCTTCAGAATAATCCTACTTGCAGTTACTTTGTTGGAAAATCCAGAAAGGAAGAAAAGAAAAGAAAAACCTTGTCTATGAAATAGAAAGAAATTATAGAAAAATTAACCTAGCATTAAGAAAGACATTAAGAAATGCATGCCCCCCTTCACTTGCACCAAAAATAAATAAGGATAATACTTGTTCCCTCTTATCAGTTAGAAGATTTGTAATTTTTATAATGCACTTTGAGTTTGAAGACAGGAATGTTAAGTTGATTTTATTATCTGTCATAAACCTGGATCTTGGTACATAAAGCTACATGGAGTGGGTGTGCAGGACACTGATATGTTATCATGTGAGCCCTCTTGGCAAAGGATGGCGCAGTGCATCTGCACCTTCAGGAGAGTACAGCAGGTGCAGGTACTTCCTGTTGTGAACTGTGACTGGAAATATGAATCCCAAGGCAAGGAAGAGTCTTCTTTAATGCGGGGACAATTTAGGAGGTTACCATTAAACAAAACTCATTCATTTATTGTAAAATGTTACCTCTCAACTTAAGTTAGCACACGTAAGACCTATTGACTCCAGTTTCCACCCCTACATTATTAATCTGTCTGTTGTAAACACTTGTTTTGTAATTTATGACCCACTATATTCATTTCTTATCCCTTCTGTCACAGTGGCATTTACAGAGGATGCCTAAGTAACACGCAAAAACTCTCTGTTAGCTGCGGACGTCACAAAGACCCATAATTTCGCTCTTAAGAGAAACAATCCAGTTGTGGCAAAATTTACATGATGGGGATCCCAGAGAGACACCTGAGTCCCCACCCATTCCTGAGGGAACTATTAGCAGTTAGTGTTTGATGAAGATGAGGGAGTCTTTTTCTTCAGTGTTGTGCACTCTGGAAAGTAGCCTGTGCTTCAGTAAAGCCCATGCTTTAAAAACCCATGCCCATGGGTTCACCAACAACACGGATTAAAGGGGGACACACATAGGCATGCATGTGCATGCACACACACACACACACACACACACACACACACACACGCACACACACAATATGAAAGTTAGATGGAGACTTCTGGAGAGGAAGTAGAGTCTCATCAGATGAAAGAGAGCATGAGAGAAATTGCTACAGGTACAAATCACTGAAGTGTAATCCATATGCATGCAAAACTGTCAAAGAATAAAGAAAGAAATTTGTCCACAGAACAGAAAGAACATATTTCAGTTCCTTAAAACAAAGTCTCATGTGCATGCACACATACACAGACGAAAAAAAAAAAGAACAGCTTTCAAGACATTTGATGGCAATTAATTAAATTTGTTTTAGATCTTTTTCTTCTACTTACAAATTTGTGAAAGTAATGTTTACAAAGAAATGTAATGAGTGGGCTAAAAATAGGTTGAAAAACTGAAGGACATGGGAATAAATGCCTCGGGTCTACAGTCCTGAAATTCCTGAATGAATGTATGATTTTTTTTTTAATGACTGGCCCAATTCTAGGAAGGTCTTTAGCAAAGGTTTTAGAGACCTCTTGGGGTCTAAAAGTTTTTAAGGAGAGCTTGAAATACATGATGATTGCAAGGCTAATTCAAAGTTGATACAAGTTCTGATAGCCAGAATTAAAATCAGGAGCTGTCCATGGTCCCATGGCTGGGCAGTTGGGAAGAGGTGGAAGGACTGACTCTGGACAGATGTCCCTCTGGGTGGCTGTAAAAAATGAAACTGCTGGGAAACTGAGCAATGGGCTTAAAGGAGCAGAGGGTGCCTAAGGAAGTGAGCCTTGTGCCTCTCTTCAGTGTTGCACATTCACTTTAGAAACCTCAGTGACATGGTCTTTCACATATATGCATGTATGTTTCATATATATGTATATGGGGATGTGTATGTGTGTGTACATCCTTTTTCCTTCCTTTTGTATTTTCTTTCAAGTCTGTTAATGCTCCCAGGAGGAGATCAAGCAATGACTCCATTCAATAAATACAATAAACAAAATGGCCTATAAGCCTTACTTTTTGCAAGGGAGACATGCTTATTACGTATGCAATCTCTAGGCCTTCAGGGAAACATTTGTCAGGGTTGGTAATTATTGGGTTTGAAGTTCTGGTATCAGAGCTGTGACTTTCACAGGACTGGGGAGGGTTTTGAAGGTGTATGAGGAAGATGTTGCTGGCAGAGCACAAATGGAAGCCTCTTGGGTCCAAAGAATCTAACTTCTCTGCCCTGCCCCCACCACCTATTGTTTGTCATGTTTTTGTTCAGTTGTTTGTCAGGAATCAAATTAAATTAAGAGATGGGAAAGATGACCGCACACCAAGTATTAGCGTCATAAATAAAATGAGCCAAAGCTAAGAGCATATAAATTTCCTACAGACAAATAAATCAGGATGAATCTGCATTGAAAATAATATCAAACTAAAGGGGATCTGAGAACACTGGACACATAATGAGATCTTTCAATTAGCCATTCTGAAACTGGGGCACAGCGACTGGAAGGAGAAGCGTCCAACTAATAGATTTGTAAATAGAATAGAAATTGCAGACAGGTGGGCATTTAATTTTGAGTACTATTTAATGCTAGCTGGAGGACCTGCCTAGAAAATTATCCTTGCATGGTTTTCCTAACCTGGGTTTAAATTATGTCAAAGAAGTCAGAAGACAGAAATAAGTGGTTCATGGGAGAGTCATCAACAACAGACATGGCGAACTACAAACTTCAGGATGGATAGAGCTCCTGTCATGATTGTATTTGATCAACACAGTGTTTAAAAAATAGATTAGTGACATTCTACAAGTGAGATATGATAGATTAAGATTTTTTATTTTTGCAAAGAAAAAGAGGTTTGGAATTCATTTTTAACTTCTCTCAAAATATGAGTAATTTGGTTCCTGGAGTCTCTCTGAAAACCTCGGGGTGAGACATAATAGGGGCAGCTGATGTAAGCAGGACCCAAGATGTTGAGCCTGCCTGAGCTCTCTGGAGGCTTCGCCATAATTTAAGGCTTTCCTTAATGATTGTACATACTTGAGTTAACAACCTTGACCTAAGTACAAACTTTATGCTTATCAGAGATAATCAAAACTGTAAAAGCAAACTAGAGGCCAGAAATTTTAGCTCCATTAGAACTATGCTTAGAACAGAGGTTATTACATTGTGTATGTTAGGCTCCTCAGCACGGTGGGTTTGATGTTTTCATACCTTGCTCATTTATTTATTTATTTATTTGTTTATTTATTTATTTATTTATCATTTGCTTTTTCAAGACAGGGTTTCTCTGTAGCTTTGGAGCCTGTCCTTGGACTATCTCTTACAGACCAGGCAGGCCTTGAATTCACAGAGATCCAACTGCCTCAGCCTCCCGAGCGCTGAGATTAAAAGCATGTGTCACCACCACCTGGTTTTATACCATGTTTCTAAAATAGTTACAAGGCATTTTGAATTAAGTGCTTCAGATCAAATAGAATTTAATAAATATCTGTTTAATTTAGAAAGTGCTAACATAATTGGGTCACTATGGATGCATGCTGGCAACTCCGTCATATCCATCTTCTAACGTGGATGCTCTGAAGTTTTGAGATGTCAACTTTAGGAATTGGTAACACATGTATTTAAATTTACTTTAATATGAAAGCATATATAGGTGGGGATTTAGCAAGGAAATGGACAGAATCCTTACTTTAAAAGTTAGCTGTCCTAGCATGTTCAGGAAAATCCCAGGACTTTTCAGGAGAATACCACTTAAAGAGGAAGAAAATGACTGAGTACTAATTATTTTCAGCAAATGTTTACAGAGTCTGGTAAGACAAAGTGAAAGGCTACAAGGTCAAGTACAGAAAGAAAAATGCCTTCCTTGATCGTCATCAAACCTCAAGCGTTCTATAGATAAAGGACATAGGAGGAAGCTGTCTAAGGCAGAGTTGCGAGCAAATGGTAGAGGGAAATGGTGTTTCTCAAGCTAAGAAGGTTGTCACCAGTGTTCACCCAGGGTTAGTCCTGGGTGGGTCTCCCCTCCTCTGCAGTAAGCACCCAGTTGCCTCTCCATTCCAGGGGTCTGTGTGATGGGGAAAGGATAACAAAATACAGGGACCTTGACAAATGAGACAACAATGGAATTGTTGCATTAGCGTTCTTTGGAGAAGGAATAAAGGTTTGTCTTTGTGGAAAGTTTATACTCAACCGAGAGGACTAGAAAAAATTGGCAGGATAGCAGTATGTCTACTTGTACTAAACAGAAAAGGTCATGCAATTCTTTCTTTCACTGGGCATATTTGAACCCAACCTTGAAAACAGTAAGACTCTACCTTAAAATAAACTGGTTTTTGTATTCCATTTTGTACTCTTAAAATTCATGAAATTCCCAGCTTTGAGTATGTTTTACAGCACACATCTTATATGAACATATTACATACATGTGACAGATTATATAAGCAGAAAAGCAGGTAGATGTTGATATATGTTTCTTTAGATATAGGACAACATGCTGAGACAGGTTAGATACCGTGTTTCCTGTGACTTGGCATCTTGGCAGCCAATCAAGTTGGAATACTTGGACAATCCCTCATCTCTCCCCAACACATTAGACTCCCTTTTATGCGGTTTTTGGTCATGTAAGTTGATCACACATTTAACAATTATACAGAAAGACACAAAGTTTACACATTGTTGCTTGTTAAAGAAGCCAATTACCCACATGCATTTATCTGGAATTTTTGTCTCTGTATTTGATTGGAGTAACATAGCTTTGACACTATGTTTCAGGCAGGTTAAAATGCAATTAGGAATTGCATGAGTGAAAATGGGGTGATGGGTGTTGTAGATGAGCAAATGCAGGTGAGTCCAGTGACTGGAGTTGGGTGTTAGAGTGAAGACCATGATGTCTTTGGAAGAGTCAGTCTCCAACAACTGTGAACTTGTCAGACCAATGGAGACACAGTGGCTTTATAGGGAAGCAGAAGAAATATGTCAGTTCATGAGTAAAAGAAAGAGAAGACAAGTAACTGAAGTCTGTTTCATCCTTTTAGAGAAGACCATACATATATCACACACATATTCCATGTGTATATGACGTACCTATATTCATGTGCATGACTAGGAAAGCACAGTAATTTGAATCAGCATCAGAAAGAGAAGCAATAATCCAGGTAGGAGGAAACTAGGGATCCTTCATTAATGAATACACCCACTTTTTGGCATTTGAACTGGGAGAAATTAAAATCCAGTAGTGCTGCAGGTATTTGTAATTAGTAGCGTAATACTGGAGAAGCAGATGGTTTGAAGAGAAGTTATAAGAACACTGGAATCGGTGCCTATGTCTCTACTCCTGACTAGGGAACATGACCGAGGATGGGTCCTTATTTGCTTATCCTCTCCAAACAGTATTAAGATGACAACCAGGCCTGTGCTTACAGTCGTTATTGAAATGGTTAATAATAGCAAATATGGCTCTATCAAGGCAAATGGGCAGACTATTATTTTTCCACAGGAATATGAAGTGTGCTGTAGGTGAACATTGGCTATGTCTATTCCAGGTGGATCATAGTTTCTTCAAGATTAGCTTTGCTGTTGCTTCATGAGTAATCTCTCATGCAATTTGCTTAATTGCTCCTGTAACTATAGTTATGTCTCCCCTCTCATCACTAATCTTTGATATTTTTATCTCTCATGTTTTTTAATCAGGCTTGAAAGGAATCTATTTATGTTTCTTACAAGCTTTCTACTTTGCCTTTACTGTTTGTTTCTTCCTCATTAAGTTGATCTTTATTATTTTTCAACTCCCTCCGTTTCATATTTGGAGTATATTTTTTTGTTCTTTTTCTAACTGTAAGAGGAGCAATTACGTTTGGTACTTTTAACCTTTCTTATTTAGTAAGACTATGTGTATCAAGTGCTATATAACCCAACTGAAAATATACATCCCTTTCGTTTCTAAAGTGTCTCAGTACAATATAGACGATAAAGTAAAACAGAACCAGATTGCTACCAAATGCTTATCTTGATAAGAATTTAACAAGTTGTAGAGGCCACTTTTTATTATTACATTTTTATGATGCATATGTGCATATGGACTATACAGGCATGTATAAAAATATGTGATATGTTGGCATGAAAAGTACATTTAAAATACATGTATGAATACAAATATGTACAAATATATGATGAATAATGAGAACAAATCATTTTATATCAAAAATAACCATAGCTCATGAATTCGTGGATGTGTTTTTCAGTGTGTATTTCTGTGTAAAGTTAGAGGACTCAAAGGGTAGCACAGTGGTAAACATGGGCATACCATGCTCAAGGATTTACATCCACTCTCCAGCACCTTAAAAAAAAGTTAAGGAGAAGACCTGAGATCTGAAATGTTTTTTTTGAGCTGATAGCATATTTTGCAAACCCTCCATAATCCTTTGTCCCCAGCAAATGTACTCTAAACATTTTTTCCCAGGCATCATTTTTTGTCCTGTAAAAATTAAAGAACATGTAGTATCCCTTTAGGCTAGTATGTTTTCCTAATTTCCGTCATCAAACTTTCAGCTTGAGTCTATTTTAGACACAATGAAAAGTAGTCCTGATTATTTTTGGGGGGGGTAAATCCTAAAAGAGTTAGAACACAGAGGTATGCTTGTCTAACATGCTTTCAGTAGCTGTCCCAAGAAGAACACAAATTCTCACTGGCGCTGTGTGAGAGCCGCCTGCTGCACACGTCATTGTGGTTGTGAGTCCCAAGAACCTGACACTGGCCTCTTTTCACTTTGCACATAACAATGCTTTAATTCCATTTGTCATTTGTTTGAATGAGTGCGGCTGAACAACTGTCTGTGTGCACACTGTGTGAATTTGTCTCATTCCTTGTAATTCTCCATGGCGGAGGGGAATGAGAATGAATCTTCTCATTGTTTTTTATTTTGTAGTAAGTTTTTACAGTGACCCCAGAGAGTCCTGCTGCTCCTCCTTATCTATTTAGATGCTTTAAATACTCACTTATAGGCATGAAATCCAAAGGGCAGGAAGGGGAAGGAGAGGGAAAATGAAAGAGGGAGAGGGAGAGAGGAGGGAAGGAGAGAGAGGGCAGGGAGGGAGTGAAGGAGGAAGAGAAGGATTGATACCAGAAAACTGCTTAAGATGGCTGTGTTAACCAAGGAAGACAAGTTAGCCCTGAGTAGACTGGGGGTTTTGTTTTCACATTAAATATTTCAGTGGTTGTTTAGAACGCAGGACTTCATTTCAGATTGTTAATTTATAACTACGCAAGAAGAGAATTGCATGCCACACAATGAAAGGAAATTCACATCTACCAAGATAACCTGCCGGGCACCTTAAAAAGATAGAATTCAGCAAATGATGTATTAAATATTCTTAAAACTTCCTCCATCTATGGTGCCTTTGATTCAATGAGGTTAGTAATCATAAACACAGTGGTGTTCCTACAACTGGTACTTTTATTTTTTTTACAAAATAGGTAGCTCTACATGCAAGATAAATATCTCACTACATAAGGAAATACTCTGAAAATAACCATGTGGAAGCAATTACTATTTTAATGAGCATATGACTGTGCTAATATACTGCACTGCTTAATAATTGATGTTATAGGGGGAAACATGCAGAAAAACCTCTCTATTTTAGGGCATCCCTCTGTACTCTGAGAATGGGAAAGACCCCAGTGAAACCCAACTCAATTAGGAGAATACAGGTTGTCTTCCATTTCCGCTGATGCACATTTATGACAAGGAACAACAAGGTACGCTGGGAAGGCAGGAAGTCCACAAATCAACTTTATCTGCCCCACTGTGGTATTTTAGTTCCTCCGCAATATAGTCCAATTTATGATTTTAGACCTTGTTCCCTCCTCTCTTCTAAATGTATTTTCGGTTCGGTTGCAACCCAACTGGGATAGTTCTTCTTTCTAAAGAACACTCTTTACTCCTTCCTGTGTGTGTCTGATTTCTTTAACATGTGCAACTGGACTTACACCTGCATATCCATAACATTCCCGGTCATCATGAAAGAATTTCCAAACATTCCAGGTTCTCTATGAAATCATGGGAAATCCCTGACTCCATGTAGAACTGTTTTCCTTTTTAATTCTTAACCATGTTATCGAACCATTTCTTCTAAGCCTCTTTGGGAGGAGGGCGTGGTAGGGTAGCCTTCACCACAACAAATAAACAAATGATTTGAGATCTATTTTGAAGGAAGAATATATAAAACAACAATGGTGAGGATATAGGAGCCGATGAAAAGGAAATGCCAAGGATTTTAACTTTAGTTATTAGATTCTAAAGCACTAGTGAACGCCTGGAAAGGATGGCATTTGGAGGACTCAGTCATAATTTTACTCATGAAGTAAGACAACAAAATAGAAAGGTAAGGTATTACTGTGAAGAATAAAAACTGGAGGTCAGGTTGGGGCCAGACCAGTTAGTTTGAGAATCAATAGCGTAATACTATCTTTATATGCTCATGGAGGCAGATGAGTTAAACAAAGAAAAAAGTTAGAGGAGAGACCGGAAGCAAACTTTGAGAAGTCATGAAACATTGGGTAGGAGAGAAAGAACACACAGGAACAGTAGAAACTGTGCTATGTATATTAACGCTCTCTTTGTCGGTGTTGTCTGTCTGATTTTGTGAGGTCTCTTGGTGACCATCTGTTTTGATATGGCTCTATCATTTCTCTGCCCAAGGTCTCTCATTTCCTACTCTTCCTATCTTTTCTGATTTCAAAGGAGACTAGACCAGAAAAATCTAATAATTATAGAAAATAAGAGAGAGAGAAAGAAATTAAGAAGGGACATATTATTCGGGAACATAAATATATCTGACAGGTTTCTTCTTGAACTTATAATATGGTGTGATGGAAAATTTTATGTCCACTTTTTGGACTACCTGATGTCCACATTGCTGACTAAGGACGATTTGTGGTTGTGTCTAGTAGAGATTACTATTTAAGTTGATAGGTCAAATAAAATGAATGGCCTTCCAACGTAGGATGATTTGGTGGTTGTGTGTGTGTGTGTGTGTGTGTGTGTGTGTGAGAGAGAGAGAGAGAGAGAGAGAGAGAGAGAAAGAAAGAAAGAAAGAAAGAAAGAAAGAAAGAAAGGACAGAAACCAAATTATGGTTAGCTACATGAGGGAGCTATTAAGAGAACAGAAGCACAGGTGGTAATCTATGACAAAGGGAGAAGACAGACGACAAACTCCAGTAGCTGGGTAGGTATGTGGTGACAGCCACAGACTGTTTATATGTCACTGAAGTTTTCTCAGTGCAATGGCAATTATTGCCATCAACCGGGAAAGCATGGAGGAGGCAATAAAAATGTAAAGAGAGAAGTGAGAAGGGTTGTAGGAGAAGGGAGGATGCTATTTTCCATGGGTGCATATATTTAGATTAGCACTCTACCACCAAATGGAGGTAAAAGACTAAGTCGAGTTTGATTTAATAATAGCTCCGCTTTTGCCAGTCGAGGTGTTGGAGACCATGCAGCAGCAGATAGATAGGTGGTTATATAATGATCCACCATGACAATTAAGCTCAACAAAGAAGAGAAGGAGACCATACCATCATACAATCTAATGACGTGAAAAAAAAATCTGATGACTGGAGATACCAACAGATGACAGTAAAGTCTGATGAGGTCAGATTACAAGAGACATATGAACTAAGGTATGCCCTACACTGACATGGAGGGTGTCTTGTAGCCAAGAGCAATGACAAGGTAGGATGATGACATATGAATCACTGGGACTCGATGGAAGATAAGTTCGGCGGTCTAAAGCAGTTCAAAGAAATTAGTAGGCCTTGAAAAAAATCACCTAGATCAATATCAACATAGACACAACTATGGACACAAGAAATTCCTGACCCAAGAGAATGATAAGCGACCTGGAAGTGGAAATTATTACCAGGTGAAATCTAATGGTAGAGTTGCGGTGGGAGTGAGTGACATCTGTGTGGAGAAGACATGAGTAACATCCTCTGGTAGTGAGGACTGCAAAGTTGAGGATATCCCTAGATCCTTGCGTAAACAAGAGACAGTACCAGTGGTAGGAGGGCACAGGATGGAAAAGCTCACATGGCTTGGCAGGATTGTGTAGTCAGTGATGATCTTGGGAGGAGCAGCAGGAGTGCTGTGTGTGCACCCAGACGTGCGGCTGATATATATATATCTATATTTATATATATATCTATATATATATATCTCAGTTTTATATATATCTATAAGTTATATATCAGCTATATATATCAGTTATATATATATATATATATATATATATATATATATATCAGTTAATATATATATAAGTTATCGGCATGCCCAGGTCGTTGGTATGACAAGGAAGAGAGGCAGACCAGAAACAAAGGTGCTGAATATTAGCAGACAGAGAAACATGACTGTGTGGACCCTCTCTGAATATCTGATGATGAGAATAGAAGGACATTCTCTAGTGTGCATTAATTGTTTATTTGGTTGTATTAATGAGCCTGGAAAAATAGTCCCAACCCATTTCTGGTGTTTAAGGCATCAATCGGTCTGTCAGGCTAGAGAAGTTCCTTTAGTACAAGGAGTTGGGTTCTTAGAAAATGGAAAGAAATTCTGAAGTATAGCATCAAGCACCTTGGTTTGCCAAACTGTGGGAGAGAAAAACAATAAGAGGGTAAAGAGTAGGAAGAAGGAATGATGGAAGGGAAGATGTATATGGAAACTAAAGAGGATAGATGACCAGGCAAGGCTCAGCAAGGTTAGAGTTTGTTAGGGTTAGGGTTCTGGCTTGTTAGGGTCAGGGTTTTTAGGGTTAGGGTTAGGGTTGGGAGGCTCTAGTCCTTTTCCCATTTGATATGGTACTGTGAGAATTCAAATAGTCAAAGCATATACACACTTTCATATCTTTCCTGTTACTATAACAAAATAACACAGACTAAGTAATTTGAAAATATTTCTTACAGCTCTAGAGGGGGAAAGTGCAAGTTTGGGGGAAGCACACCTGGCACAAGCCCTCTTGCTCCGTTATTCCCTGGCAGAAGTCAGAGAGTTCGCACACAGGAGTAAAAGGGCAAGAGTCGCCAGCCTGTTTTGTAAACTGCTCACATAGCTAAGTGCTGACAGGCTCTTACCAGGTCCGGCACCCCAAACTCTGATTTTGCACATTATATTTCTAGCACATGAAGTTTTAGGGTTACCTAAAAATTAGGGTTACCTAAAAATATTGACTGCAGCAATATTCTAAGCCTGCAAAAGAAAGAGTGAGTGTGCATGTGCCAGAAGTATTTTCTTCCTCGCACTATGTAAAGGCAAATGCGGAGCCAGGAGAAACAAGATGTTACAGTTGTAGCAACTGAGTTACATGTGCTAATGCTTCAAGATAAGACCACCAATCCTTCTCATTTTGAAGACAGTTAATAGCCCTGTGAATTAGCAAGTGCAGGGAAATACGGGGAACAATGACACGATCATTTCTCACCTTCTGAAAAATGCCACATCTCCTGTAATAAGGTATGAGATCGTGGTTTTATCTCTGCTGAAACGGTGGGTAAGACACAGTATCGGTTCTTAGAACATGCAGAATGCCAAGTTGATCTCCTACACCTTTGCTTCTCTGGCATTTGAATCAAGAAAATGTAGACTCCAAAGCATGACTCAGGATCATTTTCGCTAGAATCCATTAAGTGAGCTTCAGTGCTTTCAAAACATCAAAGATTTCATTATCACTGTCTCCCCTAGATAAACTGTGCTACCTGCACCCATGACCTCCTTTCGGCTTCCAATCTGTTCCTATGAAGAAAATATAATAAGTATAATCACTCCATGACTGTGTAACTTCTGAGTGAGAGAGGCTGAGGGGCTTAAGTGAAAAAAAAAAAACTCAAACCAGGCAACATGGACCTTCATATAGTTTCCCGGTACCTAGCCAATTGCAGGGGCTACTGAATGCTTCTCTGAATGCATCTCTGGATTTCGGTACCATTTTCCCTGATATGAAAATGAGGGAGGCGAGGTAGGGTGGTGAGTAACTGTAAGGGGTTTGCTTCTTTGTTATTGTTTGAGATACAGCTCCTGTAGCTCAGGCTGCCCTCCAGCTTACTGCGTAGCCAAGGTAGCCAAGGGTGACTTTGAATTCCTGATCCTTCTGTCTTCACATTCCAAGGGCTGAAGTTGCTGATATAATATACCACCTCATATGGTGTATGGTGTGTGGATTTTAGAGCAAATGGTGTCAGTATTTGAGAGTTAAATCTATTTGCCACCAGCTTCACGAACTTGAAAAATTAAGCCAGTTCTGAAACTCTTAGCTTCCTCGTCTTTATAACGAGGAGGGTTTGAACCTGCTCTTCTTGCCTCTTTTTCTGATTATTGAAAAGAAGCATTTCACGCACAATGTCGTTCACACAGCGAGCACTCTCTGCCTGGCATGATTATTTTTTATATTTGCTGTTTTAAAATAATTTTCTTTGTTGCTGTATTTAATCAATTTAGACCGCTTTAAAGTTTATAGATTTATCACATGCAAGTGATTCAATTTGATTTCTGAGTCTCCTTCATAACCCTTGGCCATCGAGTCCTTTGGGCAGAAAATGTAAATCCCTGCTCTTGCATTGATCCAACACTCAAGGCGATGGAGATTAGATCATTTTCACGTAGGGTGGCTGTCCTCTTTCTGGGAACCTGTCTCAAGTGGGAGGTCGGCCTTGTATATCAAACATGAATTCTAGAAGGTGATTTCATATTTTTTTTGCTTTCATTTTGCTCTTCAAGGAAAGGAAGTTAAATATTAATTAAGAAGGCTCATCCAGGAAATAGAGAAACGCAACCATTCCAGAGTCACGGTTTATGGTAAAAGGAGTTGAGGAGGCCTCAAAGCCCACACTGAGCCAGGATGAGCCGGGTGAGATGGGAAAATCACAATATGCAGGAAACCCATCATGGTCTGTGGCCCAGAATGCCGTTCAGTCTGGGAGAGCACGGCAGCATCTCTCAGGCTGAACACAAGTCATCAAACATTTATTGAATATCTACTGCACGCTGAGAACTGGAAATACAAAGATAAATTTCACATAATCCCTGCCCTCCAGTAACTCATATCCTAGCAGGAAGAAAGAGAGCGGCCTGGTGATGGGAAAGGGAACAGCAGAGTAATTAAGTCCATTACCGTGGAATGAGACCATTAGGTAGGGCTTTAGCTTTGTCTCTCCCCAGCCTGTGTGTGGAACACGTGAAATTGCATCACCTCTGAGGCAGTGTTTTGTTTTTGTTTTTTTTTTTCCTTCAGCAAAATGGAAGCGCATACACATAAATATGAGGGAATGAGCGGAATATTTGAAATGGGTTTTGATACCCTGCACACATTATCGGATGATTAAGGGTGACATAAAGAAGTCACGGTTTGGGCAGGGCCTTAAACTCGAGGAAGATTGTGGAGGGTAGTAGAGAACAGGTGGTTCATTATGATGAAAGGGACGGTAATGCAGTAGATTCGGAGGTGTCAATTTGTTGGCGTGGCAGGGGAACGAAGGAGACGAGAGTTGGCACAGCCAGCTGGAAACTTACTATTAATTGCATGTGAATGCAATTTTTGACTTCCCAAGAAAAGCACAAGTTCGTTAAAGGTCATCAACAAAGGAATGGATTGATTGCATTTACTTCTGGGGGAACATTCTAACTGGGATCTCTGTTGGAAGATGGAGAACTTAAGGGAAGAATTGGAAGGTTACCAGATAATAGTAATGAGAAGAACGTGGTACGGAGGTTTGTTGGTCACTTGGCAGGGGGTAGTAGCATCTACAAGTGGACCAGGAGGCCACATGCACAGATGAAGGATGCCAAGTGATACTAAGGAGGGAAATGGGAGACCCAGCTTAGAAGACAGTCAACACGGGAGAAGTGAGGAGAAGCAAATGGTACAGAGAAGCGTTTCCGTTTGGGGAAGTATTGAGTGCAGGTTTTTTTGAGCTTCAGTGTAAAAATAGATGGTGAAAACCTACAGATGCTCGGGGTGAAACAAGGTGTGGTGTGCGCCTCCACAAGCAGATGCGGAATCATTACCCATAACAAGTAATGGGGACAGTGTCAGCAGGAAAGCTGTCCTGCAGAGGGGCACAGAGGGATCAAGTCAAGGGCAGGTTTCTAGAAAAGCTGTCTGCTAGGAGGCAATCTAGGGAAGGTGAAATTGCAAGCAAGGTGGGAGGACACTGCTAGGCAGGGAGAAGCGTTTTTCCTTTACTCGGAAGAAGGGAAGAGCCAGAAGATGGCCAACCATTCCACAGTTGGTCATTTTATGAACTAGGATGAAGAATGAGGAGAACCCTCTGGATTTGCTATTGATAATGGTTGCTGGAGCATGCCAGAGTGCGGCAATTGCTAATGTTTATTTAAAATGGTTAGTGGAGAGAAGATGAACTATCTGGGAGCCCTAAGTTGGCCTTCTGCCTCCCTGCCTCTCTTGAAGTGATCCCTCCTGCACAGGAGCGCTTTCTTAGTATTTGGAAATTAAAATCCTTCAGTCATGCTAAGTCAGTGAAAATACTCATTATATTCCATCCAAGGGGACCAGAGTTCAGAGCAAGATTACATGATGGAGCAGAGCTGTCGATTGAAATTATTGCACTGAGCTCCATGGATTGTGCCTTCTGGTGGTCATGGGTGGTCAGTAAGAGCTCATGGCTTCTGTAGCATTGGAAAATTAATGTAAATCAGGGAGTTTTAATCTCTTAAATGGACAGAGTATAAAGTAGTATTAATAAGTATAACTTACTTGGAAATGCAGCCCCTGGTAAGCTTTAATTTTTAATCAAACTACCACCTCGTAGCAATGCAATCACAGAAATCCCAAAAGGGTTGCTTTTATGACTTTTAGTTCTGTATATGTATGTGACCATATGCACCCATGTGCGGAAGTGCAGTACCCACAGAGACCAGAGGTGTCAGATCTCTTGGAGCTAGAGTTACGGGCAGTTGTAAACCACCAAACATAGGTGCTGAGAACCAAACATGGGTCCTCTGCAAGTGCTCTAAACCCCCAGACCATCTGTGCTGTCCCGAGGACAACCAGAATGTTTGGACAACAGGCTTTGATAATCCATGTTAAAGTAGATAACCCATTGTCTTACAAATTGAGCAAGGAAAGAGTGAATTTCTGAACTAGAACTCTAATACTCTGAACTTAGGGGACGCCATCTGCCTCCTAGATCAGGTTTGTCTTGATGGTATTTGGCTGGTTTGGGCTGTTGCGGCTTCAGCCCATCACTGTCATTTCCCCACTGGGAAAGGAGAATCCAGGAAGGAAATCAGAACAGTAGAGGATGTATTCTCCTTCCCACTCCACTTCACATCCCTATCCAGCCAATGCGTGGCTAATGGCCCGTCTTTATTTCTTTTGATTACTTAATAGAACATGTCATATAGTCCAACAGCTTTTTAATAATCCCTGTGAAATAAGACGATTGTGAGTACCATTTTTTTTAAATTAAAAAAAAAATGCCATTGAAGCTTAGGTTTGGGATTCAGACAGACTTGGATTTAAATCCCATCTTTTTGGTTTAAAAGCTGGGTAGCCAGCCAGTTTCTTAAATTTTCCAGGCTTCTTTTTGTCACCAGGAAAAGGACAACAGAGAGTATAAATACTCACTCTGACAGGTTGCTGTGGGATTATGTGAGCTAGCGCATAATATTAGCCTTGCATCTTTCTTGGGTTCTATGCTAAACAAGATGTGAAAATATAATCGCGGATAAGAAGAACCGCCTCTGGAAATTGCCTCAAGCTTTAAAATAGAGAATGCAGTCAGGTACAAAGGGGCTCACCTTTCATCCAGGCCCTCAGGAGGCAGAAGCAGGTGAGTGTCTTTGATTTCAAGGCCAGCTTGGTATACCCAGCAAGTTCCAGACCCGTCAGGGCCACATGGTAAGACCCCGTCTCAAAAATAAAGGAACAAAGAGTAGAAAATGGAAGATTCTATACCCACAACATGACACAGTGAATGTCTGTAGAAAGACTGGGTGCTGGCTGTACGCACAGCACTGAATGGAAGTATGTATGAATTGTGGATGGAAAGAATATTTTAGACATGCATTTAGACGTGCATATTAAAGAATTGGTGAGATGGATGCCTTCCTTATGAACAGGATTGATTTTTCATCCCTCACTCACATGAAGACATGGAAGGGCTCTCTCTCCTTCCCCCATCTCTGAATGCAAAAGAATTATACCCCATTATATTTAGAAAAGGATGCTTTGATATGCTAAATGCACACCCTAGTTCTTATGCTATAACAAACACTTGACAAATAGCTGTGGACTTTCAATGCCCTTTCTTCTCTCACGGCTAGGAATTTTAAAACGCAATTGTTCTATAGATTAACTAGTGTCTAAAGGGCCTTCCTTGGAGCCAGCAGTAACAGAACTTCGAGACTTACATAGCCACGTTCCCTAATCCACCCCTGGGTGACCGATGCTTAGATGAAGCAACGATACAGTGTGAGCGTTTGAGTTCATTTTCGTTTGTCTCTATACTCCTCTGAGAACTTTATAAAAGGAACATATGCTTAAAGCTAATGCATAGGAAGGCCTAACAGCTCCAAATTGCACAGCTTTTGGTGGATTTGAGGTAAAGCCTTTACAAGGAACAAGGGAGAAAAGATTTGGTTAGGGTTCTAGTTTGTTTCCTCAAAGAGGATTTACCAGCTTAGGAAGAGTGTGTGTGTGTGTGCGTGTGCGTGTGTGTGTGTGTGTACAAGAGCAAGCATTTTTTAAACTATGGGTTGATGAAACTTTAATACATCTCTGTATTATATAAAACATAAAATATAGTAGGTCGGAGTGCTTTGAAGCTACATTGCATATAGTCATTTTTAGGGTGTCAAACTAAGTTGAAACGTGCTACCCTTGAGTTTCGATAGAAAAATAAGAACCATATAAAGTAACTGACGGGCAGAAGCACAGATAGTTGTTAACAACTTGCTTGGGCTATGCTGATATGTCTGTCATAGACAAAAAAAAACCCCCTTCTAAACAGCAAGCTAACTTTAAACAACCAAGAAAAATGTCTGGGTGTTCTTCCCCATAATTCTGCAAGCTTAGGTCTTGTCTCTGATTTTCACACTTATTTCCATTTGAACACCAAAGTGTGTGTCGTGGGGGATAGGCCCAATAACACGAAAAAATATAAAGAACTATATGAAAATTTTAAAAGTAGGATTAGAAGATCCTAAAACCTTGCTAGAATGCTCTGCTGGTGATTTCTCCTAGGAGTAGAAAAGTCCGTGGCAACCCTTCAGAAAGAACTTATTAAAGTTGAAGTATAAGGATTTTTAGATCAAAAGGATAATGATTTTTTAAAATCTTTACTATGTGATAAATTATTCTGAAGGCATTATAAAGATGTACAAACTTGCGCCAGGGAATAGCACAGAAAGTTGATGGTGACTTTGAAATTAGTATAGACGTACTACGAAACTCCTTCCATCCTTGGCCAAGATTTTATTTTTTTTTGGTCAGCTACTATTATTTTTTTAAAGTAATTTTCTTATCATCAAAAGATTTTTCATCTCACTCGTAAGTGCTATGCAGAAGAAGCGCTGTGTGCTTTAAACACATGATCCAAAGCCCCTTCACCACCAGTTCCCTTCCGTAGGAAAGGAATGGCTTCCTGAAGCCTTAGAAACACTTTCCATCCCTTACTTCTCTTTGATGAAGAAAATGACACCTAAATTTTCAGCCAATTTAACTCTCAATGTGTATTATGCGTGCCTCTCCTCCTATTACCCTTGAGGATGGATTGAAGAGAGAAGGGACAGCAGAAGGCAGTGGTGAGAGGTACCCAGATACTAATAGGCTTTGGGCCCTAGAGAACTTCCCAGTGCATTCCCCTATGTATTAATGATGTCAGTTTGCATTATAATAGTGACTGCCCATCTGCTTAGGTGAAGATCAGCAAACCTAACATTATAATGTATGCAAGTTCCCCAAAGCAAATATTACCATTGACTATTCGTTGAGCCCACGCACTGTGACTGCAAACTCTCGAAACTGATAAGGCAAGAAAGGTATCTTTGAAGAAAGCCCTTTCCGCAGAGCCGTAAGCAAGCATGTCCTTCAGGGAGTGGAACAACTCTTCCCGCATGAACCTGTATTTTCCCCCACATTCCTCAGTGGCAGTGGCGTGGTGCTACTGCCTCCTTATCTTCCCGTGAGTGTTGTTAGTTCCATCGATGCCTAAACGCCCTTTGCTTGAGCTCCTTAAATTTACTCCTATGACTTGACAATCTGTAGTGTCGTAGTTGAGATGCAACGTACACAGTATATAGCTCACGCCTTTAAAGAGAGCTTTCAACACAATGCATGGTTTCAAGTATGTTCGTCGGATTGCACAACCATCAGTGCAACTACTGTGAGAACATTTTCCCGTTCCCATACGACACTGAGAACCCTGTAGATGTCATTTCCAAACCTCCACGACAGTCTTTGCTCCGCGCAGCAACCACGAATCAACTTCGCCTCTCTGGATTTGCCTGTTCTGGACACTTCAATTCAGTGGAGCCAGTCACGCAGTGCTTGAACCTTTCACACTGTCTTCTTTCACTTAGCATGAGTTTTGCAGAGTTTGCCATCCTACACAACAGAGTGGTACTTCATTCCTTCTTATAGACAAATAACATCCTGTTGTGTTTAACTTTCCGTTTATCAGTTAATGATCCTCTATTGGGTATGCTTACTCTATTGGCCCCTTACTGTCCTGGATAATTTTTGGAATGATCTAGTAAAAAGAAAATAGGCTTTGGAGTCCCATGTGTCTGAGTACAATCCTCAGCTTCAGTACTGATTAACTATGAGCCTCTGGTCTACTCACATTAACTGTTGCAATCCCTTGAGTTTTCCTTTTCTATAAATGGGTATCCTGTGTTGCCCCCTTAGTTTGATGTAAGCATTAAATGAGATAACAGCTAAACAGGTTTCTAGTTCTTGAAAAGACAGTCACATGACATGAGCCTGCCCATGGAGCTCTTCTCTATTGTACATAACAGTAATCGGGGTAATGCCGGGCTATTACACTCTATTTTAAATCAAGCAAGTAAAGACTTCAGAGACATCTCCTCGTATTGACAGTGTGCTCTGCAAGAGATTCAGCAAATCTCCATGAGAATTGTTTCTGTCCATCCTTGCCTAACACAGTCTCACCCTGTAATCTCAGGAAGTCCACCCCACAAACTTCTGCTTTAGCTATAGCACAATTCAAAAACCGCCAATCAGTGTCTGCAGCCATCCCCAAAGACAAACTGGCATGAGGCTTCCCATTTCCTAGTATTCTGTGTCGAGGCAAAGATAATGTAATTGGCTCGCCAGGAAACCCAGAAGTTCACAAACCTCAAAATGACATATTTCTGTATCTTTAAACTTCAAGTGTCATGCTTATCAGGTGTAAAGTTTTTCATTTTCATCTCAACCAGAAAAGAATGCACAGCATATAAACAGGTCCTTGGAGAAGTCAGAGGACATTGCTCTGAGTCTGGTGGAAACTGAGTCAAAGAAAGAAACTAGCCAAGCATCTCCGTAGAAGAACTACACACCTGATGCTCCTTCCAAATGAGTTTGCGAAAGACACATAGACTTGTGTTTAATTGAACTCACTTGTAAAGTTTGCTCAGAGTCTGTACTAATTCACCTTGTCACTTCTCATCCACGATGTTTAATGATGGGTTAGCTTTACTTTCCAGATCCAAATCAGCCTCTCCCTCTTTGAGAGCTGACATTCGGCACCCTGTGGGAATTGCATTCTTCTCCGCATGCATATTCATAGAATTAAGTGTTATCGATGGACTTAAAGAGCTCCATTATTTTTGCAATCGCATGCTTAGTTGCATATGCTGGAGTAAAGTGGATTGAATATTTCAGGGCCTGGTCCGATCCTTGAAATAAAAAGCGTGAATAAAGCCTCAGCAGGGAACCAGCAGCCTTGTTTTATCAGTTGGACTTTTAAGACAATTACCATCAATATCATCGTATGATTTACAGTTCATGGAATGCCTTCCATTATAATGAGCGTATCTTTTTCCTCCCAAACTCTGGGAAGAACAAAAAAATCATGTTACAGATGAGGAAACTGACTGCCATGCAAGAGGAATGTGCTCGCTGAAACTGCAGCACGTACCACTGAAACCAGATTGGAATCTAGAGATGTCTAAATTTCAGTGTTTTATTACTGTACCCAGTTCCTTCCCCAGGGAATCATTTGTTTCTGTATCTTTTGGTCTGTATTAGGCTTGACGATATCTCATAATACTGTCAGTTCAATTGTCTGATCACCGAGCCACTTGGATACGTATTTCCAGAGGCTGGATTAAATGCTATTCCTGATTAATAATTTAATAAAAAATAAGTTGTTTATTTACAGTATTAATTAAATACTTAAGGAAAGCACATGCTAGCAATTCATTTGAGAAAACACTGAATACAAAGAGAAACAGAAAAGAAATACGAATAGGTGAACTCGATAGGCATTTGAAGTAGGCCACCTGTTTTGTCCTTGCATCTAGGGCATTCAAGTTTATTTCTTTTCAGGATGCTTGTCATTGGGTGGACAATGGTTTCTGAGACAGAGACCTTAAGAGCGATGACCTCAAACTCAGATGCTTACAGGAACGCAATAGAGTATAGATGATTGTGTCTACAGCAGCTGTACTGTGTGGACCGTGTCCATGCTCAGCAGTCAGTAGGTCATACAAAATTGGGACATGTACATGATTCAAAGTGAAGGAATAAGCTTGGGCCAGTTGCTACTACTTCATTCTTATCTTCTGATTTTTCATATCAGGGCAGAAACCAATACAGATGCTTCTCAAGAGTTAAAACCCAATGAACATATCCAAAGTGAAAAGCTTCAGAAGGAAAAGATGCACTGCAGTTAGCCTAAGTGAGCGTCAGCTTGTCCACCCAGGACCATTTACAGTGCCCGGCTGTTTGATGTTGTGATACAGCATTATCATCTACCAATGTGTTGAGCCACCTTTCCAAACTACCTTGTGATAGTTTGGGGATAGCTGGGCCACAACCTGAGCATGACTATTAGTTACTTTCTGGTCACTATGCTGAAATACCATGGCCAAGAGCAGCCTAGGTAGGAAAGAGCATTTTAGTGTCTGGCTTCAAAGGAAGCATCTCTAGCGGAGAGGGAAATGTGGCTCTAGCCAGTTGCGCCTGGGAGCCAAGCGACCTTAACTTCTCACACAGGAACAGAAAGAATAACCTTAAAGTCCCCAGGGGTCTACTCCCACTAGCAAGGCTCCGCGTTAAAATTTTCAGAAGCTCCCCCAAAGAGCTTCTCCCATCACCTATGGGGACCAAGTGTTCAAATACATAAGCCGACGAGAGGCATTTCTAACCCTACCCACTACGTTATATCTAAAAAGATTGTAGGGCACCAGAATATTCTTCTCTTGATCAAGTGATTGACTGGGACCAGCAGCCTGCTGTTACAGCCTAACACACAAGAGTGCTGTCATACGTGTTGCTAATGCAGCAAAGGAAGAAAACCCAAACATGAAGTATAATTTCTAATGAGTGTGTCTTGCTTTCACACTATTGAGAAGCTAAACAACCCCAAATTAATCTATCACAAATTACACACAGCCAGTGAGTAAGGTTGTCTCTTAATATCTGACTTAATTAATTTGAATGAAATAGAATCTTCTAGAGGGCGCGCAAAATCACGTACTTGCCCACAGGCTATTTTTCTTCTTGCCTTTCTTCCCACATAGGAAAAACAAAATCTCCATTTAATATTGAGGGACAAGAGGTGAGAAAGAGTTCTGAATGTTTACCTTCCGGCTGCATTAGTACTCAGATACTGTGTCTGAGGAAACTCACTTCCCCAAACCGATTCTATTTCTGGAGCAATGCCTAATCTCCTGTGTGTCTCCAGTTCACTTACGGTCTAGTGTGGCTGTTGTAATCTACTTGAAGACATCACAGCTAGCAAACATACCATGAAAACCAAACATATTGGAGACAAACCAGAGAAACACAGAAAAAAAAAATCAAGTGTGATCTCTCCACTCATTTGGAGTCTTAAAAGTACGGGGCAGCTTGGGACTAGAGGAATGAATTGATTTGTTTGGATAAGCAATGCCATAAACAGTCTTTCCCAGGAATACATTTTATGCATATATGTGGCTTAACCAATGCTTGACTGTAGACACTGAACATACTGAGTGTCTTGTCGCGTGAGACTTGAGGAAATGGCTAATCCTTACTCTTCATTGTGATATTCAAGGAGTGCCCACCCCTGCTTCTTGATACCATTTCTGAGGTGCCAGAGATTCAGATGACAAATGACATTTTTATTCCTGACATGCTACTTTTTATTATATCATTGAGAAATAAAGTTCAATAAGTGACTTCTGATAATACTTTACTGCAGTCTTTATGAAAGATCGATTCCATTAAGTAGGTACATTTCAGTTGCTATTACTTCGAGTGATGCCATAATGTACTTGAAATGCAGTCTTTAGTTAATAATAGCAAGCTTATTGAGTGTGTTAGAGATGTGCTAAAGCACTTACTTTTGGGCCAGGTACCAGGCAAGAAACAGCATTTCAGACCAGTATGCTTTCTGTGTATTTTCCCTCCGAATCCAGCGAACACTTATATACAACTTAGAAAAATACAAACATATGTGCAATCATCTTAAAGCATGTACTGTCACATAAAATATTGGAGCAACTTCACTGACGAAAGTGACTGTCTTTCACCTGAAAGACACCTTGGCTTGGTTCTTTGGAAAATGTCTCCCAGGTCAAGCTGTTCACCAAACAAATTCTGGTTTACCTGCGTAGGAACTCAGAGATTCAAAATGATTTTCAATCCTTTTGAAAAGAAATCAGACAACTAGAATGAGAAACGAAGCCAATCTATTTCCAACAGCGACCTAGCCTGTGACAATAAGTCAAAGCCATGTACGCTAAGAGGAAACTTATTGGAACACAATATGGGAGCTTCTGTTCTCTCATAATCGTCAAGAAAGCATGATGTGTCTAGTCCCAACAGAATAAATAAACTTACCAAAAAAGTCATGAAACTTGGGTATCCAAAATGGACAATTGTTAAAGGAACTGTGAAGTTTTAATAACATAGGGAAGTACTATTCATCCATTGTTCAGTTAATAAGCAGTCTAAAGCTTGGACCACACATTATAGAACCAATTATGCTTTTGAGGAAAAGATAAACTTACATAGAAAACAGGCTGGAAGTGTGTGCTTAGAAGCATTGACGGTGGTATGCATACATAATGAGAGTACAGGAGAGACTGCACATTATTCCAGTTTTCTGATTTATTAAATAGCTAAAATATAATTTATAGTTACATCAGATGTACTCAGGCAATTTTTAGTTTGTTTTCATGAGCTTTTTTAAAAAAATTTTTCAGCACATTGGTAACGGGAAGTTACTGACCATATTACTAATACTTAAAGGAATTCTTAAAAATGATTATGGGTCTCACATGCTAAAATTTTTTTACAGATTTGAAAAATCTTAGGTGGGAGTAATTATATCATAAGTAAAATATCAATAAAATGGAGCGGCACAATTTTATATTTAATATTAATTTCTTTGCTCAGACAAACAAAGAGATAAGTCCTGTTATCTCACGGTATCCTCTCTCTATTTTTTTTATAACTTTCTCTCTGGCTTTAGAAAACAGAAGTCCTGCGTGTTCACCCGACATTGTGCAGGGATATTTGTGGACAGCATGCAATCCTGACAGCGATGATACCAGCCAACCTCTCCAAGATAGAATGTCAGATCGAGTTCATCAGCATGTGAAAATACATTAGGATTTATCTTGATTAGGAAAATAGCAATCAAAGCATTCGAATCTTTTCACTTGTTGAGACAGATGGCCTATCTTTATGAAGGCAAATATCCAAAAACAACAACCCACTACCTTATCTTTCAAAATATGGTGCTCAGAATCATCTTGGAGAAGAGCTATTTAAGCCTAATAAAGCCATATGCTCAAAGAATTGCTTTATTCTGTGGCGTGGTATAGACACAGACTGCTTTTCTGCAATGCCTTCACCATGTCTGCATTCTTGGCGACTCATTTATGAAAATTAACAAACAATTCCAAACAAGGGATAAATTGAGACAGAGAATTCGGCATTCAGATGGAAAAAGAAACATTAAGTGTATTTAAACAAACAGCCTCTGATTTACCCGCGACCGTCCCCATAGAGTTCATTCAGTGTTTGAAGAGCAGATAAACTGACAGCCTCCTTGGTGTCCAGAAAGCAGATCTAAAATTATTGCAGAAAGTATTCCTCAGAGCAAGGCTGCTTCCCTGCTGTTCTTATTTACTTCAGTTAGAGACTGACTATGAGACTGGCAGAAATGTCCAGGATTCTGGGTGCTACTTTGAGAGAGTCTTCTTAAACTTGTATACATATAAGGCATATGTCAGTCCATTGACTCTAGTACTGCAAAGAACGTTCAATATTGAGTTAATCTTCAAGCCTCCTGTGTACAGAATGCAGTGCAGATCCAACCTATAAGCTTGATCCAGAAGGTGATCCAGAAGATAAGGCTCAAAGTTGAACGGGCATGTTTTGTTTGGTTTTATTTCGTTTCTAATGATTGTAGTCATTTGAGAAATTCCAGAATAGTGCAAATTCTCTGAAAAAGAACATGGGTTTTATGTTTAAATGAGGCGCACTCCAAACTGAGTTTGGGGATTTGCTTACTTGGGAGTCGTGGGACAGGTCACTTAAATGTTAGGAGAAGGAGGAGAGCATGATGAACTATAATCAAAACCACAGTAAATCATTAAAAAGAAAAAGACCCAGCAGTTGGCTTACACTTACATAATTTGCATCACCCTAACTGGACACATTGAGACCTTAACTGAAAGAGATGGGCCATTATTTTCAGAGTGAGTTCAAGAGCATGGTCGACATATCACATTCCAAAATGCAGTGTTTGATACCCCATTATCTCTGAGCGCAAGGTTGTGTTGATAATGAAAAGTAACTGAATAACATCTTAAAATATTACCACTGGATCCTGGGAGACTGGAAGAAGTCTGAGTTATACAATATTCTAAATTAGTAGAACTCTATGGAGGAGTGTCAAGCTGGTTATTAAAGCTCTAGGAATTTGCCCCAGAAGACACCCCCAGCAAAGAGTGAAATAATCCAGAGTTCCCATTTCCATCTCTAAGTTACTAGCTGCTCTGTTTATAGTATTTACATTCCCACAACAGCATGTTCATGTGCCATACATCTGTTTTGACTGAACTGCTGATCAAAGAGTGTGTGTGTGTGTGTGTGTGTGTGTGTGTGTGTGTGTGTAAAGAAATACAAGACAAAAGTATAAATGCCAGCAAAACATTTTCCTACTTACATGGAAATAACTTCATAGGAGCCACTGTTAAGGCTGCCCATTGAAATGCTTTCTCTAATGCCCAACTGGTACTTAAATCTCGAGCTGCCACACTGAGTGTAGATAACTGGAGGGTTCACCTGGGAGTTATATTGCCATTTCATGTAGGTCTTACGTGACTCTCTCTCTGAGTCCAGGGGGCATTTAGAATCCTGAAAGCCCCGACACCTGGACCAAAGTTTTTCCTACACAAGAGACACAGAACAGCAGGACAACAGGGAGTGACTGGGAAGTGATTTGAGCAGTGTTTCTTGAAGCGGGGTCTCCACAGCCCTGACGCCATTGTCAAGGAGGATGAAAGGAAGGTAGGATGGGGAAGACACAGGTGGATCACATCCTCAGCCTCCACTCCCAAGGCTTCAAAATCAATAAGTAGGGTACACTTCCCACATCAGTTAGCTTCCCAGGTGAGTGACCTCGGAGTATGGCCTACTAATATGTGGACCACCGACTAGTGTATGGCCAATCTTGCCAACCAAGTACAAACTTTGAAAACACTCTTTTTTCAGGAATATTTGAGAAGAAACTCATCACAGAATATCTTTCTGCAAGAAAAGCTGCATTCTACGAATTTGTTACTGTCTGCGTTTATGTATGAGATAATTTGATTTAATTACCTTTTGTCATGAAGATTCCTGTTCGGGACTCTTAAAAACAGTGAAAGAAAACGTGACTGGTTTTTAAGCAATACCTCTGTGAATGAATACTGATAGTAAATGATATACCAGAGGAAACAGAAAGGTTAGGCAGTTTATGCTACTCAATAATTGGGGAAAGCAAAGAAGGAAAAAACAAAACAGTAAGTGTTGACTTACTGCTAAAGGCTGCTCAATCAAAACTGATCAAAATTTTGGCCCAATCTTGCATAATCCCCTTTGAAATGTTGTCATGTCTGTCAGTTTAGTCCTGCTCTAAGACTTTGCATGTTTAACTATTGAGAGAAGCGTGAGGAATCTGAAAATATGTCATAGAACGTGACTTCAGTTACAATCTTAAAATATATATTTAGTACAGGGACTAATTTAGAATCTTCAGGGATAAAGATTGTTTGATATCCTGCCAAAATTTCCCTTGTGCTGGAGCTAAGGGTTACAAATCTATTCTGGCCATGTATCTAAAATTTAGCCAAGGGATGCCTCGTAGAGAGAGGGTGTGTTTTAGTACATCTAATTTTGGCCATTATTTTCAGAAGCTGTAATTCTGCTGTTTTTGCTTGTTTGGTTGGTTCATTGGTTTTG
Source organism: Myodes glareolus (assembly GCF_982192425.1). Taxonomy (NCBI): domain Eukaryota; kingdom Metazoa; phylum Chordata; class Mammalia; order Rodentia; family Cricetidae; genus Myodes; species Myodes glareolus. Next base: position 87,180,587 of record NC_142034.1, read on the forward strand.
ATTTTCTTAACTGTGTGTAATAATCATTATGAATGATAGTTAAGAAGACATTTCTTATCTTCTTCATACATAAATTGTTCTATGTGAGCCTAGGTATAGTCCAGTGCCACTTCCCAATTTATCAATTTGAGGAATTGTGTCAATGTATGTCCTTGTTTCCATTCAGACTCTGAAGATGGTATACATCCTAGATTGAGTACTGATATAAGTGCGTGCACACACACACACACACACACACACACACACACACACACTTTTCACCCAGGTAGAGGTATGTTTGTCAGACTTACTAGCCACAGAGTATACATAGGTGAATTCTGGTGAGGGCAATGTCAAGGTCCATGCCCCTGAGGGTACTAATATAAAAGATTGTCAATTTGATACCTCAATGTTGTATTATCACCAGAGCCTACAAAGCCGTCTTCCGTGCATTGTCTAATTTGAATTTTCTGAAGCATGCAGTCACTGCTCGCATACCTGAAATATTTATCCAAACACACTATAGGTTTACCTCCCTCACACACCCATCCATCCATTCATTCATCCATCCGTCCGTTTCTTTCTGAGCAGAGCAATAAAAATCAAGCAAGACCCTATGACTCACGTATGGAACCAGTATGATTTACAGCCAGGCTGAGTCTAAAATCATAAAACTTTCAGTACGCGGTTAATATATAACCATCAAAATAACAGAGTGCAATTCTAAATTTATGAGGCTTAACTTAACACTGAATATCAAATAAGAATCACATTGATCTCTGTAGCGGATGACTTAAAAACACATTAGGTGGTATAACTGCAAGACACTACATTGATTTAGGCATAAAATGCCTAGCACTCAATGCTTCACCACCCAATGTTTCTCAGTGATGAACAAAGCTGTTGTTTATTGATGGGGGGAAAATTATTTGTTTTGTTATATTACACTGCTCATGGAGATGCCTTGCATTTAGGCTAAGTAAACACGATTTGAATCGCATTTAGCAAAGGGTGACATTGCACGGACATTTTACCGAATTTACACTTGAGTCTCAAAATAACAGAAACATTATCTCCATGAGAGCTTTCTCCCTTTTTTAGCAGAAGAGATTCATACAAGGTAGGCACAGACGTTTGTGGAAATACCCATTGCTGTGAACCATGAAGAAAAACAATGAGGCAATATTGTAAACTTAATAATCAGACTATCTAAAAGCATATTTAAAAGTTAAACCTGATGATAAACATGCTATATAAACGTCCTGTTTTTAAAGACCTTTTGCTTAAAAACATTCCATGACTTCAGGAGATTTGGACACTCAAAGAGCCACAGGTGTCTAGGAATCACAGGCTTAAAATGGGTAAAGTTGGTCTTTCTAAGATTTAAAAAAAAAAAATTCAAGGTGAGAGTTGGTAATCCGTTGTCACTTATGAGAATGCTGGAGCCCTTGCTAGCTGGCCAGAAGCATCCCCCTGCCAGGTATCACATGTCCTATTGCTAGGGTGGATGAAGATACCGACGGAGCTGAGTTGCCCGTGGATGATAGCAATACAAGTTCTGCTTTGAAATATCTTTGTCAAGTGTTCTAGCGTGACGAAGTACAAACCAATAGGCCCACGAAGTTTAACCCGTGCTAATACCATTTTCGGCGCCCACTGCTAGTTACAGGTTTCTCAGGCCAAGCTGAGAACGACACCTTTGCGGGAAAATAGGCCTTTGATGCCTGTAGCGGGAAAGGCGTGGGTAGTCGGGCTTTAGAAACGTGCATGGGAAACACCAGCTGAGTTAAATATCCGTTAACGTTTTACTAAATGGACCCTGTTCTGGTTTAAGTTACCATCAGGTGGGGAATAACTGCAGGATTCTAGGTGCTTGCAATTGTATGCAGGTGAGGTAGGTTGCCAAGACCCCAGGAGACGTGAAAAATATCCACCTGTTAGTTTAACAAACACTATATGTTGGAAGCCAGCTGCTAGGCCCATGGCGCATGGCTGCTCTTTCTGCCTCTGTTGCAACGTCAGGATAGGTAAATCTCTGTAGAAACCCCCGAAACAAGGAATTATATAGATAGTTTAATTAGTAAATGGAGCTGAAAAAGGAATACTAAACTTTTAACACTACAGTTAAACAAGAGACCCACACCTATTTGTAACATGTATTTTACCTGATGGAATATTTTGGGAGGTATTTTGTTTGGGGTTCATTTTTTTTTCTTCATAATAAATTAGCTTATTCCTTCTTGTGGCATACAAGATGGACTGTGATGTTAAAAAAATGTTTTCTAATTATCGTTGATATTTTCAGAACAGATTAAAATTTAATACTATTAATTGTTCTTGCTGGCTGACCCACTTCACACCTCACCATAGAACTCTGGGTTTTCTGCTGCTCTTAGGAGATCTTCTGAGTTTTATGTCTTATTAATAAGCCCAAAGACCCTGTATACAGACAGAATCAGGCTGTTCCCCTACTGATGCAATTAATGTATTTTAAGCAAGTAAAAAAGTATTGGTTTTGTAAGAAAATTCCATGGCCATAATGCTTCTCTTACAATGTTCTGAGGCAATGACCCCCATGTTACTGGCCAAAGTAACTTGTGGAGTTAAGCTGGACTTGAAGGGAACGTATTCTCTGCACCACGGTATGTCTCTAGTAATGTAATTTGAAGTGCTAGGGCCCCTTGCATCCATTTCTGAATCTATTATTAGTTGATTAAATTAGCTGGCTGGATCAGTACAGTGAGAAGAGACGCCGTAATGATATTATAGAATTAGTATGCTATGATGAATTGTCAGGAGAAGTAATTGTGACAGCCCTGGGGCCATATGCACTTAGCCATGCAATTTATAGTCATTTGGAGAGCCAAGGACTTTTCAGTTTGGGTTAGGAAGTGTGTTCCTGCTTTCTGACAGAGTATGTGTGTAAGAGTGCATGCGTGTGCCGTGGCATGGGGTGGGGCGGCAGGCAGTGACAATTTAGAAGGAAATCAACAGTCCCTCTTCTCAGCCACTGGCATTTGGATACTTTTTGAGAAATAACCCAAATAGCATGGACGCCATTATTGTAGCTTTGCCAATTCTTTTATATAGGTTTATGTGATAGCCCCGTGTTGCTATTGGTGCAGACGATAATTGTGCTTTGGGTAAGATAAAAGGTAGTGCAATCTGCTATCACAGTTTCTCTGGTTAGGGAACACTGTAAATTCTCATCTATGGATTGCGTTACAGGGATTCTGAAAACATCGCTTGGCTTATTTTGATTTAGGCACACGTGGGCCTCCTAATTGCCAGTAGTTTTTAAGCAACACAAAATGTAACAGTCTCTTTTTCCCCCCTCTTTGCATTGCAACTATTTACAAGATAAACAGACTGTCAGATGCCTCTAAGAGGCTGGTGATGACAGTGGCTAGCACTGTAAACCTGGGCAAACCACCACATTAAGGCAAATCTATTGCAAAATTACCAAAACGTGTATAGATGTGAAGTCACCTCATGTCACCGCGACTCCTGGAGGAGAATCATCCCTTCCTATTCCTCATTTTTTCTTTTATGATTGCCTGGGCTGCAGTAGGAGTCGTAAGCATGAGGGACATGGGTGCAGCATTGCTCTGAAGCCGAATCACATAGGAACTTTCTTTTTCTTTTAGCCACTGATAAAAACATGCTGTGTCTAGCCGACCCCTTTTTCTTTCAATTAGAATCTGTCGCCAGATCCCGAAACAGGTGTTTTGGTTCGAGTTTTCCTTTGTCTTGCGAGAGTCACTGTTTTCATCAAATCATAAGACATCCTCAACGTTTTCATCCTGAACTGATGAGAACGTATTAAAATCAGGCCTCACACTCTGTCTTAGCCACTTTCCGTTGCTTCCAACACAGACTACTCAGAATCGTCGTGTTGGAGGCACATCCTGAGTTCCCCGACGGGTGGGCACTCCACACTGCACATCCATCCCTTCCCACCTCCCCGTCACCGTCTCTGCTGTTCTCCACCTCCCCAGAGCTCCCATCCTGGAGTTATTTTTGATTCTCCTCCTTCATCCTCCACATCCAATTTATCACCAACACCTGCTGCCTCTTTCCCAGCAGTCCCTTAGATCAGACCTCCTTCCATTGCCACCACCTCCATCCCCATCTCCTTTCATCCTTCCGCTCCTGGAGTGAAATGCCCTCCTCTAGTCCGTCTCCGTGCCACCTTCAGCGCCATGCCAATGAACCTATATATACCAAGCTGCCAGGCAGATATTTGAAATTTTGATGACATCCGTTCCTGCTGCCTCCCTGTGGCCTGGGGCCTTTTGCTTACTCATATTTCAGCCCCCAAAGTGCATGTGTTTGTCTCTCTCTGTGGTTCTTCCCTGGCACATGGGACCAGTCGGTGATAACTGTCATGTCTTAAACTCCGTGCCAGGCGCTGTGCTAAGCTGTGCTTAGCTTTAGCTAAGCTAAAGCTAATGATTTTCATGCATTATCTTCCCTAATGTGTGTGGCATATGCAGCATGATTCCCTTTTCATAACTGATGAATCATGAGTGTGAAAAAAACTTGCCCACCCGTATAAATGAGAGCCAGCATCCAAAGAGTCCCCCACATGCCCCATAGGACTCCACAAGGAAGCTGTTAAACACCGTGCAACACCGGCACTCACTGGCCATGGCTGTGTTGCTGTTACCCAGGTGTGTACTAAATCAGTATTAATCTTTCTGGCAATTCATGACCCTTGTCTTCCTTTGTGTACACTCAGAGACTGACCCTACCTTTTGCTTGGCCTTTATATATTCATTTTACTGCATTAATTTTCATAGAATAATGTATTACTAAGGCTGTACTCATATTTCTTCACCAAGACCACGATCAAATGAACCACTTTGCAAAATAAATAGAATCAAAATAGTATGTACTCTACAATGCAGTATTTTACCCCTATAGTCACTGACAGCATACCAACATCAAACATACCCACTGTGGTGCTTGGAATGGGTGAATTTGCTGTTGTATTGGTTTTGCTTGTTTCTGAAAAACTGTATGAACTTAGCTTGTGTGACCTAAGAAAAATACAGTGTTACAAACAAACTCCTGGCCATATGGCTATCTTCAGAACAATGATCAAGGCATGCATGATGCAGGAGCATGACCAATTGGAAGACATGGAGTTCTGTTCGCTTCCAAACCAGCATGTAGATAATACTGGATAAACAGTATGTTCCACAGAGTATTCTAAGTTTTTTAATATTTCTTTTCTATTTTAATAGCACTTTAAGGTCCATGTATTTTCCTTTTTAATTTTTTTGAGAATTTCATACTTGGACATATTATAATGTAATCATGCCCTACCCCCTCCAACTTTTTTGGGATCATTCCCCATATGTCCCTCTCCAAACTTCATGCCCTTTTAAGAAAAAAAAAAAGCTAACCTGCTAAGTTTAATTTGTGCTGTCCATATGTGCACAAGTATAGGGCTAGCCACTGGAGCATGGGCAGCCTACTATTGTCTACACCTCTACAGAATGACACCCCCCCCACCCCGCCAGAAGCAGCATCCCATTGCCAGTAGCTCTTCAGCTATGAGCAAGGCCTAATATCTTTTCTAAAAGGGAAAATTTAATACTTAATATTCTGTTTTACTTTACTCTCACACCTTATTTACTGATACCATTTGTAACTTTGGGATTCAACCATCCTCCAAAATGCTACATAGTTTACTTTTTATCACAACCTCTGGGCATTTGTTTTTCCCCCTTGGAATATAAATGACAGGGTGGGGTCTTTCCTTTGCTACTCACTAAGAACTGGACCTGACTGATTCTACTTTCCTCTTTGATTTCAAGACCATGGTAGAGCTTGGAGTGTTTCCTCAGGCCTGTGTAACTGGAGGAGCTGAGACAGGAAGCTTAAGAGTTCAGTGTCAGCCTAGGTTACAGAGTGAAGCCCTGCCTGAAAAAAAATAAGAACACAGAAAATATGAACGTATTTTTGGTGTACAAAGCATACCTGAACTAAATAAGCCAAGTAAGAGATAATCTTGAAATTTATGAAGAAAAGATTCAGCACAGATTGACAGAGTAAAGCCACCAAATTGTAAAAATACTGTCAAAGTTCTATTTAAGAACACTATCAATGACAGTATTTATAGAAAATATAACTTTAGGATATATAATTTATATTTGCATATATACTCAATCTTCACACAAAGTGTGCTCAGTGGATTTAGTAGGGAAATATCACTGACTTTTCTTGTTGTGATAATGATAGCTGGACAGAAAGAACAGAGAAGAGCATTCTATTTTAGTTGAATGGACACCAAACTCTAGTTAAAAATAAATAAATTTTATAGATAACAATTTTACAATGATCAAAAATATTTTAGAGGTTTCCAAAATGCAGTTCAACATTTAAAAAACAATTTTCAGTCTTTCCGATTGCCATCTCACAACATGTATTTATATGAGCAAATCCACACATCTGTGTTAAGTTTGAGCCTTTAAGGATCTTAGTGCCTGGATCTAACAGATAAAATGGTCTATCTACACCTAATGCTTTGGTTTTTCAACTCTTGGTGTATTTCAAAGGTATTTGAAGAAATAATTCATCAGGTCATACCTCTGTCCCTATTTGAGTATTTTTTTTAAGACGTTTGGTTTTGTTCTGAGAGAAAGTCTAAGGTAGCCAGAGCTGACGGCAAACTCGGCACAAAGCTGAGAAAGAACTTGAGTTTCCAATTTTTCTACCCAAACCTGCTGGGTGCTAACATTATAGTTCCCAATGCAGTGATCGGAAAGGCTCCTGAGTGACTTCACATTTCCCTTCTCTGTAAGAAGACAAGACGGGTGGGAAGAACAGGGCTACTGGACTATTGGCCCTGTCTAGAGTGCTGTAAAGGGAGCTATCTAAACACTGAATGTAAATGCCTGGACAAACCCTGTAGTGTCCCTGTGAATCCAGACAGCCTTGCAGCGAGGATCCCACGCTGGAGGTAGGGAAATTGAAGACCTCTCTGCTTTCAAGGGAAACACCCTGCTCAGCGGGAAGTCCGGGAAGATTTGCTCAACTGAAATGAGCGTATAATCAGGCTTTCATCCAAAGATGGGAGAGGCAACATCCAGGAGTTGTATAATGCATCTTGCCAGGGGATCACAAATGGATTTTTAGTGTTGTGCAGCTTCATCGTCTCCACCGCATATTTCAAACTGCAATCATGAAAATATTCCATTTCAGACTGCTAAGAAGAAGGGGCCATGCATGATACTAGATGCCTGTGTTTTCTTTTCATTCCTCCATCTCTCCATCTCTCCCTCCTTCACTCTCTCCCTCTACTCTTATCCTCTCTCTCTCTCTCTCTCTCTCTCTCTCTCTCTCTCTCTGCAACAAGGAGTTACGGATTGTTAGAACCTACCATTTTTTTTCACTCTTTCTATTTCTTTCTATGAGTCGCCGCTCTTCCTGATCTTTGCAGTTGTTGGAACAATATTATTCTAGCATTTTAAAAATCGGGGTCATGGCTGCATTTACTCATAGAAGTTAGCCAGCTGAGAGACACAAATTAGCTGCTAATCAGGACTTAATAAGTGCTTTCCAGTGCCTTGTTTGAGTGCTTGCGTGTGAACATATCGATTGGCAAAGCCTCCTTTTGGACGGACTGTTGGTAAAGTGGGCTGATTTCGAAGGTGGATTAAAATGCATGCCTAGATCTTCTGTCCAGTGTGCTGCTGACAGGCTGTTGTTTATCACAAGGTTTTAGTGTCCTTAATGAACTGTTAACAAGCTGTCAATTACAGTGCTTATGCAAATTAAGGATGGAGACACTGAAGGATTGATGTGCCTAGAGTTAAAAACAAATGTCTCCTTGAAATATTTCAAAGTAAATTCGTAATGTTTCCTTTAATAACTGTCTTTGAGTATGTGCTTCTCCTTGACCACAGAACAACTCGCCAGAAAGAAGATGGCCGGGGCTTTCATTCACTGTGATGCAGGCAGATCAAAACACAAGTCTCTATGATGTGCTGTGTTTTATGTTAGCAGCCCTGGGGTCATTTTCATTCACCCTCTGCCATACACAAAGTTCAACTTTAAGTTTTCTGTAATTCATAGGTAAGTGTTTTCCTCCACTTGTGTTTCCTCCACTGACAATCATTTGTCACTATGAACACCAGCACTGAATGTCTGTATCCACATCTGTTATAAATTATTCTCTCTTAAATAAAACTGTTGGATACAAAAGCTTTGTGGCCTGGGTAGATAGGTCATCCATAAGTCAAATTATTGCCAAAATACCACAAGGTTCTATATGCTGTCCCCAGCACCACCACACACAACTTTGTATGATTAGGATGTATGTAATTTTGTAGATGTTCCTTTAAAATATCTCCCATATAAATACGTGGTGTGGCCAGCATATTCACTAATCTCCCGCATTGCTTAATTTTTCCATTCATAAACTTGTCGATTCACTGGCCCATACTCCTTGCTTTCTTCAAAGACCATTCTCTAGGCGCCCGGATAGCTCCTGTCTGCATCACCTCCAGAACATTTTCAACAGGTGAACATCTTCCTTCCTTTGGCCTCCTACCCAAATTACACACGTGGATTTGAGGACTCAGGCAGAGCTTGGCTCACCCACTCTCCCTGTCTATGTTCGCCTTGCTCACTATCAGGAGTGCAGGACCCTTGGGGCTCACCTGAAAGTCTGTTGCCCTTACCTTCATCTTACATCAAAACATGGCATGGTTCCTGATATTTAGAGAATTGGTAATTTTTCTGTAGTCCCTTTTATTTTTAATTACCGTGATCGGGATTTTACCCAGATACTAACTATACAAGAGCAATCCCCGAAGAAAGCTTTACTTTTCAGGATAATTAAAGTAGACATCCTGCAAAAGCTTTTAATATTCCCCCCAGAAATGTGAAATTACCCCTTGTTTTGTTTTGTAAAAGTCATGTTTTCATTATACGAGATGGATATTTTATGTAAAAAAAAAATCTGTTCAGCACCAGAGTAGAAATGTTTGCATTTGTTAACAAATTATTCCATAAGTATTGAAAACATTCCTGACACTTTAGGAGTTTTTTAGCCTTATACTCTCAGCTCTGAGAATTATAATGGTTCATAAAAGACGTATCATAATCCACAAAAAATTGAAGGTACATATCTGTTTGAAATGATGAACTAGGCTGTTTTATTATAAGTATATAAGAAATGCCATAAATATTTGCCAGTGAAATGTAGTTCTCACATGGTTTTGCACAGTGCAGTTTGATGTTGAGGTCCAAGCAGAGTATAGATGGCTTTATATGTTTGGCTACAGCACCTCCATTGCAGTTTTAGACATTTGCTTATAAATGTTGAAAATATAAATTCGGAAGTTGCAAGCATCCGTGAGTTCTTTCCAAACACCACTTAGTTTCTCCAAAAACTGATGAGGATAGAGTAGAACCGTAACTCTGTTGACTGATAAAACAAGCTAGATAATACCCCAAAGAGCTAAAAGAAACGGGTGAGTTGGGCTTTGAAGAAGCAGAGGGGGAAGAGGCTATAAGCATGGGTTCTAAGATTAACAAGGGTTGTGACTCTTGACCTTCATCTGTAAATGGTAGAGCTAACAGGCCCTAGAATGGCCTTGCTCATTAAATTTAAGTGAGTGGTGTTGAGCAGATCCAGCTCCTTGAGTCCTGTCTGTGCGGTACTGTTCACACAATCCTTCAGTGTCAGTATGGTGCTCCCTTTCCCTCGTCTAGCTTTTGTTGCTTGGTGTGTATTCTTGCCACCCCCTTTAAATGTTGCTACTTTATTTGAGAATTTGGCCCCTTCATGCAGAAATAAAATAAATTCAAGGTGTACGGTTATATCCTACTTGGTCTGGTTTTTGAAGTTTAGTAAGTATATGGACTTGGAAAACGTAAGCACACTCTCCTTAACTGCTAAACAATTCTGATAATAACGTCCACATGGTGATGATGGTGACCGATGACTGCTACGGAGATAATGACAGTTCTGTTGATAATTAGCACTGGTGGTGATAATGTTGATGGCGATGTCTTTGTCTCGGGCTTCTGTGAAGACGGACCGAGTTAGCCCTTTTTAAAGACTGAGCACAGTGCCCAGCCCCCAGTGAACTGTTTGCCTTTATCGTCACAAGTAGTATTATTTCCATTATCACCTTTCCGTGTAGGAAAGATGGGTGGCATCTGCAAACCCTGCCGTGCACTAAAGCACTACCATAGCATGACTGCTTTCATTATACTGTGGACATAGGAAGCCCCTTCAGCAACAGTGAGGTGAGCCAGCCACCTTGCCTTTCCCCAGTACCGTTCTCCTCTGAAGGAATGCCGAGGTGTGGTCAGAGTCACCATCTGCTCTCTCCACTCTCCCTACAGTGGTTAGAAATGGAATGAGTACCCACATAATGTCCTGAGCCAAGACTCTCCCTCATTTCTGACCCCAGAGGAGAGTCTGAAAGAAAAATGCTGCAGCTGATTTGCTCTGGAATTGTCCGTGCGTCACATTCAAAATAAGTTTTCAGAACACATTTCTTTTCTTGAATCCTAACACTAAACATGCCTATCAACAGCAACATCGTCAATTCAAATATATGTACTTTTATTCAAGATACTATTTTATAAGCAGTCTGGTCAAGATTTTATCCTAAAATATGAAGACATTGCTGACGTTTTCATTTAACCATTGCTTTCCAAGGCTCAGTGGGATTTGGTTACAACTTTTATTTAGCTACTGTGATATTCAACTCTACTGTCTTGCCATCTCCTCAAAATATAGTTAATTGTCAGTATATTTGGAACTTTCTGTTTATCATACCTATATATTTTTTCTGTTTAGAGATTTTCACAAAATGTCAAAAAAAATGGAGAGTTGGCAGCAAAGAGATTTCTGAAAAGTATATTCTGTGTATTTATTTAGACACATAATTGATCATCTCAAAGATGTTCACTATGAATATGTCACATAAGGAACATGTCCTTTCAAGATCCTATGCTAAAATTCACAAGGACAGATGTGTTTGGGATGTGGTTTCCCAAGCAGAACACTGGAAGAAACTTGAGGGATAGGGGGATATCATTCAATCAAAATGTCTTCATCTGTTCATTTTTATTTTAAAAAATTAAATAACTACCACTTGAAAAAAGATAAAGAGGAGAGAACTGGAAAATAGACGCACAGGAAGATAAAAAGGAGAAAGAGAAGAAGAAAGGAAACAATGAGAGGGAAAGACTAAAGAGAATGAGAGAAAGGGGAGGAAGGAGGAGAAAGCAGCTGTCAGATCCTGTTTTCCGTGTCTCTGGCACTGTCACGGCCTCTGCTTTTTCATCTCCTTATAATTTTCTCTTCGCTATTCTTCTATTGCCATTAAGTTTTGCAAGACTCTTAACATCTCCTTTCTAAGCAAACACTCTCTTCCTGCAAAGGACAAAACGGCCTAGGAACTGAGATAAAGGTGTCTTCACAATAGATTGTGATTTATTTTTAAGTACCGTCTCTGGGTATGACGACTGCACTGAGATGGTAATTAGGAAACAGATCCTAGAATCTTCTAACATAGTGAAGCTTAAGTACTTACTATATCATTAAGTGCACCATGAACAGTCTCAAGCAGACCATAGTCCATAATGTTTTTGATTTTGCAAACTTTGACAGGTTAGTAAAATTCTTAAATAACTTTGTTGCTCTTCATTAACAAAATAATATTTTGTTCTTCAAATGGGTTAATAATGAGACTCCACGTTTATTGTCTAATGCTTACTTAGATAGATGTGAGGTTCACTTTATTTTCTTTCACCCATCTCTCTCTCTTGCACACATACACACACACACACACACAGAGAGAGAGAGAGAGAGAGAGAGAGAGAGAGAGAGAGAGAGAGAGAGAGAGTTGACCTCTTCAAAAAAAAAAAAACTTTTGCACTTGGGAATAAAGAATTTGAAGTTTCTCACCTGTCTTTGCAAAAAAAAAAAAGAAAAACGATTGTTTTTTCTGGGTGGCTTTTCCAGGTGTCGTGTGGAAGGCTTGAAGGATGTAGTTGGTCATGTCTCAAAATGGAATTACCTTGTTTTAGTATAAAACAATGAACAGTTGGTAGGGGTGACATTTTCTTTGTCCTTAGTTCTCTTTATAAATGATATCCGCCTTGAATAACTGTGCAGTCAATGCTGGGCTCTTTGCACAGGGAAGAAATTTCTTTTCCCCGGTGGTTGCCGGGAACTCAGTTAAGCCAGTGTTTCTGTTTGTTCAACGGGTTCCCCAAGGTCCTCCTAGTTCACCAGGAACACATTCCCCCACTATGAAGAATAAAATCCTTCTCCATTACTTATCCTCTGAAAGTGTTAGACCCTTTTCTTTCTGCATCCCACAAAGTATTTTAATACACACAGGCATTTTCCCCATGCCTGGCAAGTCTATAAATGGAATTTTTGAATGGAAATCCTATGATATAAATACCCTTTCAAGCTTTTTCATAGTTCTACCTGCTTCACAATCAGCCGTCTTCCCCTTCAAAATCAATGCCTCTCATTAAGACAGCTTCTGGCAGGGATGAGGGGCTAGCATCAGTGTGGAGAAAAGTGGTCCTGATTTTGCCTCCGGGTCTGTTTTAATTGTTCTTCTCCATGCGGCAAGCCCTACGGTTTGAGTAGTCGAGAATTCATTTGTAAGCTCACCTCCTCTATTACTCCAAAGATCGTTGTGTGGGCTCAATTAATTCATCCCAGATTGTTTACTGGGCACCTACTCTCTGTGACAAGCCCTGCTACGTATGGTTCTGCACGCATACCTGCCAAGAAAACAGTCTCCATGCTTACAGAATTTGATTTTAGGGTCGGGGAATTGGAGCTGAGAAAAGAACAAAACAAAAATTACCAGGGAGGAAGGCTGCAGAATAGATAATGTATGAGTGGAGGAGGAGAGGGCTTCCAGAAAGCCAGAAAATTCTCTCTGAAGATAGATCGCAAGAGCTATTGAAAGGGAATCACCCCTATGGACACTTCAGAAGAACAGCATGTCCGTGTGTCCTGAGAAGAATGGGTATGGGTTAGACCCGCAAGGACAATCCAGAGTACCAAACGATGTAGCCAAGAGGGATGCGGGATAGAGGCAACATGGTCAAAAGCCAGAATTTATAAGGAACTTCTACTTCATGTCTTTGAGACGCCCTTGGAAGGAATTTCTAGAGAGGTTGCGAAATTGACATTCTAATCATAATAATTTGTATAGAAATCTGCCATGATTGAATGTTGACGCTTTTACCATCCACATTCACTGTTTTCTTATCTATAAAATGGGCATTATTGCGGTCATCATAACACATAGCACAGGGTAGGTATTAAATAAATAATCAGCTGAAAAGTCTGTGCTTACAGTACACATTCAACAGGGGAAGTTATGCGCTTAAGTCTTTTATCTGTCCCCTTGGCTACCTGACCTGGACCATTCAACATTTTGTGCTTTCCTCTTCTTTCCTCATATCTGATTTTTTTTTATTATTTTGACAATTTTCTTTGAGATTCCTGGCATTTGGACCTCTGGAGATGGTGGGGGGCCGAGTTTACTGTCTGTTAATTTTAGCTCTTCTCGGCGGGAGGTGCCATCACAAGTAGAATAACCAGAGAGAGTGTGAGGCGGTCCAGCCTATTAAGTGGCCCCATGGGGCTGCCCTCACAGCAAAAATCCAAACAAGCAAACAGCATTCCCAAGCACATTGGGGCTTTAGGGGTTTTTAAAGATGGACATTCCCCCGATTAATAACATAGCTGCTGAAAGTGAATGTGACAGCTCTCAAAAAGTTCTTTCTAACGACACCATTGCTAATCCAAACTCACTTCGTCTTCTCTACCAATCTCAGAGGCAGGCAGCTGCTACCCTGTTACTCAGTGAAGAGTATTTAGAGTTTACATAATAGCGAATAGGAATACATTTTCCACACGACCGTATACATTCCGGGTGTATTTTCAGGTCAACTGTTTCACAGACCCTGAACGTTCCTCCAATTTTAATGATTCAGAATATATAGTTTAATGCCTGGCACAAAAAATATCTCAAAATAACTAGGTATAGTTTGTCCTTTGTTTAATTTGAGGATTTGCCACCCTAACCTTTCACATATAAAAAATGAAGTTAAACCTTTAAATATAAAACAAATGAACTAGGAAACTTTATTGTTAGTCTAGCCATAATATTACTGTGAAATTTTCATAGAGAGGGCATAACATTTAGATTGCAGATCATTAAGACAATTGCTAATTTCTTTTTATCTGAGCCATTAGGTTCAGAGGCAAATGATACACCTTATTTTATTGCTTAATACCAGCCTGTGAAAAATGAAGATATTTTTAGAAGAGAATTATGAACTAGCTCAGGATGGTTCCCCCATATTTAACCTAATGGCAAAGGACAGGAAAAAAAATCCCTTGGAGTGTTAAGCCTGAGATCAAAACATATTCTAAGACTTTGGTGAATAGAGGAGAAAAAACATTTCCAAACCTTACCTAGACCTGTAAGAAAATTATTTGGATGAAATAAGATATGTTGACAAGCCAGGGTTTAGAGGTTTGTAAATAGAAGCTCCTTCAGGTATTTTAGTTGCTGTTGCCAAGTCTCCCTCTTAGCACCCGAGGCTGCTGTTCGCTCTTGAGATGGGAATGTGGACTTTCCTTCCCTCCCTACCCCTACACAGGACCGCTTACATGCCTGTGTTTGATTATCACCGCTAAAATGGGACAATCTCACTCTACTTGCCTGCTATTTGCCATCTGTAAAAGGACACATGACAAATTTTGGTTCAGATAGAAGATCTGAAAATAATAATTTCATGACTACATTGTTAAGAACAAAATTGCTTAGCTTTTTATATTAATAGCCAAATTCATTACTAGGTCACACTTAAATTATCACTCTGGTATATAAAACCAGCATAAAAGCTGATTTCAGTGCTTTGTGTAAACAGGAATTGTAAGTGGATATCTGAGTTTGAAAATGATGGATAATACAGATGTTAAATTACGACGTAAGAGGACCTCAACTAGGAATACACTCATACCCTTCATCGGCCACTCCCTGGCCACCATTGATATCTTTTTCCAGGTTAAGAAAGTACACTGAATATTTTATGTTCACAAAGATATTCTGTCATTGGCATGCACCAGTATTTAAAGTAGAATTATTTGTTTGGGGTGTTTCAGCACGAGACAGTGACAAGCATGCAATGGTTTCAAATGTCTCTCTAAATTACCACTTCCAGAGACACAGTTTTTAGCAGTTCTTCATCACACCTGAATGCAGAAGCTGGTTAAGGTGGCTTCTCTGTGGATTTTCCTTCAGCTTGCTGCACTCTTCACAGTCAGGGAATGAATCGGCTTTGCTAAACACACTCATTAATGTCCAATTTGTTTCTCCTCGTCTCTTTGAAGAAACCTCGAGAGCAGTTGGAACGCTTATTTTACTTTGATTCCACGGTGGGAAATTGTATTCACATAAGTAAGCATATACCGACCAGCAATAAATCATTACTTCTCCGATGACCATTATCAGCAGGAATCTCATAGACTTCTCCGCTGGAGGTGATTTCCAAATTCATTGAATAATTATTGGTGCTGCTTTCCATAAGAAGAAAACATTTTTTTTATTTCTATTCCAGTTAAAATATAACTGCTCCTTTTCTCCCTCATTTCCTCGACACTTGGGTGAATTATTTGTTAAAGAAGACAGAGCATCAAATTTCATGTTTAGCAAATGTCAAGATGGGGGAAGGAAATACAATTTGTGAGGCCTCTCCCACTGCAGACAAACATTTAAAGTACCTTGCTAAGAACCTAACGACAGTATTTGAATCTCTAGTTAGTGTCAACAATAAATAAAGATTAATACTAATATAGTGAAAGAAATCCAAGGATCTACTGTCTTGGATTATTAATAAATAATCACATTTCTGTTTATTACATTATATTAAATTTTTGTTTTCTTTTGTTCTACTTCATAATTTCACATCTCAAAATATTAAGTGGATTTTGGCAATACGCTCTGATTAGGTTTTCAAGAATATACACATGATTTTTATCTATCCATATCTTTAAAATAACTTATTAACGTCAGCAGGTAACTCATGCATTTTGTCCTCAAAGTAAATCTGCAAGACATTGATTGGTTTCAAATCAGTCCTGAAACAGATTCAATATCATGGCCCTGTCTGAGACAGTAAGGTTACACTCTGTGTGAGCACTGTAGTCAACGGTTTAAAACTACATTGGCTTTTGTGCACAGTTCACTGTTTGGTGCTGTTGTGAAGAAAGCAGCCATTTAAGACTAAAACAAACCCCACAACTAAGTCTTGTGAGGGGTGGCAGCGGCAGGTGGAGGCACAGGCCAGGATTTATTGAGTTGGTTACTATTGTCGTCCACAGCTCTTTCTCTACATTTATTCTTGACAGCTGCTTTAAAATGTTCTGACCCTCTAATTGTAAGCTAGTGAAAGCAACACAAGCAACATGTTTTTTAAATATGAATTCATTTATTTTCTTCTAGTTAAATTCCAATCAAAACTAATATCTTAACACAGGGCAATGTGGCATTTCTACAGCTGATGTCTTTCTAGAAAATGTGTAGTCTTTATGTATCCACATTCAGTTTATCTTCTAATGGGAAAGCATGTTGAGAAGAATTCAAAATTTACATAATATTTTGACAGAATCATAATTTAGTATTATATGTTTTGAAAAAATCCTCTGACTTGTATGTTTGCAAAAAAGGTACAATTTAGTGAAAATTGTTGAACCATCCATGGAATACTGAAGCATATTTTAATGAAAACATATTATTATATCAATATTATTATATTATACATATTATTATATCAATGTGATACCATGTATGAATTGTTTGTCTTGCTATTCTGTTATTTCTTTATTGAAACGAATAACATGGACTTCAGTTTTAATTAAGATGAGAATTTTACCTTTCACACATTTTAAACCATCTTCACATAAGCTTACTAAAATAGAAAAATATTTAAAATTGATGCATTAATGTATGAAACCACTTAATAATATACTGAAATATGTCTGAACTGCTGGTTTATTTTTTATTACTACTTTATTCTCAAAATACCAGAACCAAGTTACTATTAAATAGCTAATAATTTTCTATTTCAGATTTAGTCTCAAAAGTGAATTATACTTTGATTTTCTAACTTGTAAGTATCAAACAATTAGAAAGATACACGTAAGATTTATTTCAAAATTAGCAATGCTATTATTACCCTTGAGTTTTACCTGAATTTATGATAGTGAAGATCTCTAAATATTTGGTAAAACACTGTATTCATAAAGTATGGTAACAAAGTTGCTCATGTTTCCAATATTGGGATATGCTACTATAATTAATATGTTAATTATTGATAGCATTTACTCACACAATGATACTACATTTTAGTTCACAGCCCATGGGTTTCTTCCCTCTGTGGAAAAAAAGAAGCAATACTTCTACATTTTGACTAATTTGTAGAATAAACTGATTGTACCCCAAGAGTATGTTACCCCATTATCCTGAAAAAAGCAAAACAATAACTAGAACCAATTGCTTGAGAAAAACTTTCCAGAGGCTTAATGTGAAGGCATGTTTACTAGATGAATTCTTTGTGTAGCTTTTGTAGTGATCGCTCACCTATTTTTTAAAAATAATTCTTGAATAGTTTTCTGAAGCTCATCTTACCAGTGGTTTTATGGGAATAATGAAATATACAAACAAGAGGCTTGGGCTGTACCCTATATTCAGGCCTTTGAATGCCCTTGCATCCTCTGAATTCCAACAGAGAAAACATCTCTCCAACAGTGTCTTCAAGCAAGCCATTTACTAATATTTACTTGTTTAATGTTTGATGGGATAATGCAGCATGTGATATTCTTCCAAATAAATTTTAGCCTACCTCTACTAACCTGATCATTATAATTGTTTATAATGTATCTTTAGTATTCCAAATTCAGTTTTACAAGAAAAATCTACATTCTGGCTACAATGAGCAATGATTTTCACCATGCATGAATCCTCAAGATATTCATTTTTTACTTTTGTTTATGGTCTTTATCATCTCAAAGACCACTGTCCGTCCCTCCCTCTGACCTCTCTAGGCTCCAAATTTTGTATTTTTTGTAAATATACAGAATGAATGACTTGCCAAGGAAATAGCAGCCCTGAGGGTGAGCGATCACGTGAGAGGCTCATTCAGGGAAGTCGGGATGAGCATTTTCATGCCTCTGTGTAGTGCAGTGTGAAGACAATAGTCAAAGGATGACCTGTGGACCGTGTGAGCGAGTTTGGAGTGTTTCCAAGGAGGCCGAAAGCAACAGGATATATTAAGATGGTAGAATATAAGGAATCCTTAGTGAAATAACATTTGTAGGGAATTTTTGCAAAGACCAATAACTGCTACAAAGTCAATGGGAATCTCTGTTCCCATTTGGAAGAGGAAGATAGAAAAGATGGCGGATGTTTTGTGAAAATAGATAACTAACCTGTTCTCATGGGTAGGAAATGTGAGAGACTGCAGATTTCCGGCTTTGTCGTGATTCAGTGTTATACACCCACATCCCAAATTACTTCTTTTCTCTACATATTGTGTTGGTGGTAGCCTGACATCTTTTCTAGAATGATTGCTTCCTCTGAAATCTGGAATTAGTAATGATGATGATGATGATGATGATGATGATGATGATACAGACCACGCCCCTAACATCTGTGAATGGATTAACACTGCGCATGAATGCAGAGCAGACTGATATGTAGGAATGTTTTAATATGTAGAAGCAATTATAACATGCTCTGCCTTCTACTCCTCCTATTCCTAGACTGAGTAAAGAATAAATTCAGGGGTGTTACATGGTCTTATCCACTAGCTTTGAAGTATTAACTGTATTTTTCATGAAAAGTATAAAATCTGAGGACATGTTTAAAAGAAAGGACACTTTTTTCTGTAATTCATTGCTGCCTACTGAAATTCGGCTATAGTATGCAGGCATAAGATGATTGCATTTATGCCTTTACCATCTCTTCCAGCTAGAAAAATGTCCTGATATGCACAATAGCATGTACCTTCCCCCAGTGTCTACAGTCTGATGTTTTCAGACATAATTTATTTGTAGCAAATAGATTTTATTTAAAAATTGTCTGCCTAACCCTTTATAAGTTAAAACTGGATCCTGTTTTAATGAGATAACTATAGATAACACGGCCATAATTTTATGTCTCTTCAATAATATATTGAGATCATTCTACTTATAACAATTTAATGAGAATAAATGGTTTTCTGTTATTTAATAGCATTTCCATAATACAATGAGTTTCCCAAGATAAGTTTCAATGCTGAGCGAAATGTAAAACTGGAACAATTATTTTAATGGAGAAATGGCAAACATTGCTTGATGTGGTTTCTCCCTCCAGCCCCTGGAAATGACTTCCCAATCTCTTCATAGCAAAGGTTTGTGAAGTACCCCCAAGACTCAAAAATAAAATGCCATAGAATTTGTGAGCTTAGGAGCAAAATGCGTGTGTTTCAACACATACTCAGCATTTATATTTGAAAGAGACATATGCATGATGTCTATTATTACTAATTAAATAGTATCTAGAATATTTCTTATTAACATTATAATGACTTTTCAATATAAGGGTAGCAATGTTTCTCCAAGAGCTTCATGTTATCTAACAAATACCAATACAAGATATGGGACTCCTTCTTTTGATTTGTTGGTCAAGGTTATTCAAGGAATTCCCAAAATATTGTAGGCAACTTTTGTTCCCTTTGGTTGTCTTCCAGAGGTATAAAGCCCTCTTGCTAAAGACACCATGTACTCTGTGGTACTGTGACTAGGGGCAAATTGTTTCCAAACTGAAAGTATCCTCCCTAAGGACTAGCTTTTATTTTACCAGAAGGAATCATGTAAGTTCCCAAAGGAGGTAATCCTCAATAGTCATAACCAGCTATGATGCTTTTAAACCCCCCAAAACAACCAACATGGCACAATAACTCTAAATGTGAAGTAATGGCACACATACCTTGGAAGTAACCAATGGTTCTCTGATTAGATTAATGGCCACTCATCAAGAAAGAAATATGCCTGGTACTTGAAACCTTGTCAACTACCCAGGGCTAGTAAAATCTTGGGTCTTTGAAGAGAACTTACAACGGCCACTTTACTAAACCAGAATTCCTAACTACATTATAAATACATATCTTTATACCCACAGTTAAGTGGAGGTCTCACCCCTCTTTAAGTACACTTCTCTTTGCAACAGATGGAGGCCATTGTAGAAAACCACAACCAATCAAAATGCAGAATTGTAGAGCCCAGTCCCAATGGCTATATCTTCATTCTCTCTTATCTTGTCTTCTCCTATCTGCTTCTTAAACTTTCCATCTTTCCTTTATGCCCATTCTTTTCTTGTTAGTCGTCTATCAGCAGTGTACTTAGGTATCAAGCCAGAAGTCCAGGTAAGCTGATAGTGTATGGCTCATCAGAGCAGCATCATTGCTGGGTTGTATTTCATTGGTCATTTATGATAAGTCACGATCATGAGCAGGAAGAACTTCAGCTTGTTTTTTCCGACCCGCATATGGATGTTCCCAACAGTGATTTGAAACCCCTTCCCAGCCTCCCAGCAAGCTAATGACCCATGAGATGTTGTTTCTCATCATACTCCTACAGATAACAGGGACCAAGCAGCGTTGGAAATTCTTCAAGGTTCACCCACACATAGAGTCTCTCCAGGACTGCTCTTATTCATGGAAAGTAAAATGCCCTATGGCTTTCATAGGTATTAATCTAACATTTGCCTGAATATTAACTTTTTTCCAAGTCTACCTATAGGCAGGTTTTGCCATAATCCTGACTATATGCTAAAAGGTAAAACTCCAGTTTTAGTGGAAATGAAGTAATATTCTAAGGAAATGTAGTTTTTGCTGCTGTCTCTATGCCAGGCAAAACTGATAATAATTTTCTATCCTTTTGACTTCTTTACTTTGTTTTTTAAGAAAACTGCTGCCCAGCACCACTGATGGAAACCTTTGGACATCACTCCATAGACACCTTGTACATGTTATTAACACTTGCTTCATTAAAAATAATTTGGGTTTATTTAGCTATTTTTCTCTTTCTCTATCAATTGAACCCCAGAAATCCCCCTTTATCATATTCTAATGAGGAAAATCAATTGCAGAGTAATTTTATTCTCATCTTGGTCTACAGATACTTGTTGCTATTGTAATCCTGTGGCATGGGCTTACATACCTTCCCTCTGGAGGAGACATGACAAAGGAGCGTTATCTTTACCAGTCATATGTTGTGTTGGTGAGCGGTGCAAGATAGCTTCTCCTAATGAGCGCATTTTGCAGCTCTCTTCCTGCAAATCACTTTCTTTTTCCCATCTGGAAAATAGTTTCCGTGACACCCCACACAGGATGGACTAAGGTCATGAAAGAGGTTCAGATTACTTCCTTCTGGAAGGCTGCTGGAACTCCGGAAAGGACCACAGCTGGCCTATCACTTGCTGAGTTTACCTAGAATCTGACGCCTTCTCTGACATGGACCTGTCTTATCTCCTTGAGTAAATCTTTTAAGCCTTAGGCTTTGGCTTTAAATTTTTTAGTTTCATCGAAAAAGAAAGGAGACTGCATGGTTCTTTGAAGCAAGGTATTGTAATCATTTTCCTCAGCTCTAAAATCTCTGTATGTACAAACCCAGTCTCTTCATCACTGCCTTGCTATTTTCTGATTTGTGTCCTGACCAAATGCTGTATTCTAAATTCTGTCATGTCACAATGGCGCATAACTATACTTCTTTATTTTTAACCATTTATAGCATTGCGTTATATTAAATAATGAAATCTGTTTAGCCCTTTGCCACTGATAGATTCACTCACAATAGAAGGAATGATGAAAACCCGTGTATACATGCATGAGTGGCTATCTTAAATTAGTAACTAGAAATAAATTTCATTTTCCTTTGGCTAAAAATGTTCCCTAGTATATTTATTTAAATCCATAAATTTAACATTTGATATTTCTTTTAAAGTTTTATAAAGAATCTGTATTACAGATTGAAAGATATCAATGATTTTTTCACTATTTGGCTCTTCTTAGGATTATTAGACAGGGTGAAAGAAGAGCTCCATCATGTGTTCAGATGCTCAGTGAGCATCCTGACCCTTAGCCTGGTTAGTGTTAGAAACCTATTTCTGTTAGCGTCCTTGTAGAACTTGTCATGGGTCAGTTATGCAGATACAGGAGCCCTGCTCCAATTTTTCAGGTGTCACTGCCCCAGGTTTGTCTCTTGGCTTATACAGAAATGAGCTGTTCGACATTATTCTTTCTAGGCTAAACATGAAGTTTCTCCATGTACATGAGTTAGAAAGTGCACAAAAGATCAAGCTGATGAATGGCCTTGGGAAATTGACTGTTTGTTTCGAGAAGGACATGGTGGGAGATACAGCTGGTTATTCTGTCGAATGGTCTTCTGGGTGATGAGGAGCTCTCAGCAGCATGACAGTTTCCCCGTCTGTTCTATCCTTTGAAATAATGGGTCATGGAACCCAAGAAAGTGTGTCTCTGTGAAGTGAAGGCTGGGTTCCATGTGGATTTAGTGATTCTGGTCTTGCAGAGGTTGGGAAATTGGTGTCTAGGTACCAAATCAAAACCAGTTTTTGTATTGTGCATGGAGTGGGGGAGACTTATCAGAGCAATAAAAAAAACTCTACTTATGAATCAATGATGTTCTTTAAAGGCGAAGTTGAGATATTGAACAGAGCTTGAGATGTTTAAACAATGCTTAAAATTTGTGTTGTGAAGACCTATTCTAGAAGAGTTACCAACCTTAAGTCTTTAACATCTGAAATCTGCAACAGGCTGCGTTTACTTGACCAAGAACTACTTGGGTTCTTATTTTATTAGTATACGCAAAGAATCTTTAACAAGTCTCTTAGCCGAGTGGTTGTGATAGGTTGAGACACTTGTCATGAAACCCCAGCTTCATGACATGTTTTGCTTGTTTTAAAAAGTAGGATTGTGGGCTAGAGAGATGGCTCAGTCTGGTTAAGAGTACGTGCTGCGCTTGTAGAGGACACCGGCGGAGTTCCCAACAGCCACATGGTGGCTTACAGTGTTCTGTAACTCCAGTTACATGGATTCTGTTGCCCTCTTCTTGCTGCTGGTGGCACTGCGTGCACACTCTGCACATAAGGATTTGATGACAAAACATTTACAAGCATGCAATTATTTCTAGTATAATAAAATGGTATTGTAGGATAAGTACCTCTGAGAAATGCTTCACTTGGCTAAAAATACTGATTTAAGTGAGATCTTGGGGGGGGGTTGTGCTTTCTAATATGTTTTTGAGATATCTTTCTTAACTTAAAAATATGCTCATTTTAAGTTGTAACTCTTTAACTTTGAAAATAGAAAAGACAGTTAAATTATGGTTTATAAATTGTGTAGTGTTTAATTTAGTGCAAAAAAATCTGTCGTAAGATTACTCAAAACATCTGTCTTTTCAGCCTTGTAAGTTAATACATTAAGTTCAAAAAGGCTTACCTAAAATAGCATTAAAATATTAACATAATCATTGGCACACAAATATTTAATAATTGTGTTTTGGGTTTCTTTAACTCGTGGTGACTAGAATTATGGTGTTAGGTAAGAGAGTCTCAGTTGTGAATTTTTGCTAATTCAAAGAAGTATTCTATGTCTCATTTTGTGTGTGTGTGTTTGTGGAGAGAGAAAGAGAGAGAGAGAGAGACAGAGAGATTGAGAAACTTAAAGAAGCAGAGTTATTGACCCATAATAAATAAAACAAAACCAGAGTATCTTTTCAAATATTGCTGCATGTCTCCAACTTCCACCATCTCCTGTCGAATTATCTGCAGTAACTTTCCGCAGTGAACATGCTAATAAGTGGTTCTACTGACAAGAAAGTAGAATGAGAAAGTTGATTGTTTTCCACCACAAAGTCTCAATGCTTGTCACAGGGTAAAACTCACTAAACTTATGATAAATATACAGGTGGGTAATTGTTTCTTAAATAAATAGTGTATTTTAATATGTTAAAATATCATTTCAATATGCACTCTGCATTTTGAGGTGTTTGTATTTTTTCAAAGTCTTTAAATCCAAATGAATATTTTTATTATTTATATTTCACTCTATTTAGATAAGATTCTTCTCTTTTTAATTTTTCATTCATTTTACATACCAACCACAGTCATGTGGGCAATTATTAAAACAAGTTATTCTACTAAAAACATGACATGATCTTAGGGGAAGATAGCCATAGGATTACTGTGTTCGAACTCAAAACAGCAACTGGATTGTATACAATTTTTCTTATAAGTGATTATCAAAACACCACAGGTTCTTAAAGGCCTGGCCCTCAGTTCCTCCATTTGAAAAACTGACTGAAACGATGCTACGTATAGGGCTGAGGGGCACACTGTTCTCTGAGCATGAACTTAGAAAGGATGGCTGTCTGTCATTGTTGCCTGGTTGTATTTATAGTAGCTGTGAAAATTATACTGTTTCATAGAGAAAATAGTCAAAAGTATTCTTTGATGCCTACACATTTCTTAAGAATGTAAGAGCAGTCTTTAAAATGGCATTGTCAAAAGACCTTATTGTTAGGGGAAAATGAGAGGCTAATCGTTTGTTCAGTCTTAAGATACTATATGTTAATATTAGTATACATTATATACGTTACATTATTATATATTATATGTTGGACTTTGTCCTACCTTGGGGTAGGTAAATTAAAGATGAATAAGATTGCACTGCCTTTACTGGTACTGTTTGAAAGTTGGAGTAATTTCAAATCATGTAGCAATTCTATCCCAGACAGAAATATGAGAACACAGAGACAGAAAGCTAAAGCTGCTTTGGAGATACCCCCATACACATATGCTATCATTTTGATAATCATGTAAGGTCATTTACAATGGAATTCCACCTATGTTGCATTTGGAAAAATCTGAGAGGTTGTACCACCTGCTTCAGAAGCAGCAGACTCAGGTCTGGCAGAAGCAGAACTGACCTAGCCCTTCAGAGTCTCCAGTCTGGGGATCGCCCAACACTCATTGAAGCTTTCTGATCTGGAAGACACAGGGTGTTGGCCGGGATGAGGCTCACTCCATGGTGGGGCTGCACAAACCACCTCTCGCCTGGAAACCACAAATGGAGCAGAAAGAAAAATGGAGCATAGCCATTTCATTTTAGGACTCTTGACCACAGTCTGTTCATCCTGGCCTGATTTCTTCTTGGTGCTATGTCCATGCTAATTGCCATAGCTAAATGGTGTCATGGTAAATAACAGTGCTGTGGTGACATGTTTAATCTTCCCTGGGGTTGGATGGACACCTTCAGCTGCTGCATTGGTGACAGTCTGGGAGAGGGAAGGGCAGCTGGTACACTGCACAGTCTCAGACTCATGATTTTGTGTAATCATTCATTGACAAAAATAACAATTTCTAAACTTTTTTTAAAAGTTGACTTGAAATACAAAAAAAATGTAAAAAGTTAAAAGACATTTTTAAAATTTTTTCATCTTGGACTTCATCTTGGGTGAAAAGATCCTGCACAGTTGCCCAATTCATTTCTTAAACAGCGAAGAATTAGACCCATTCAGGATAGACAAGAGCATTCTGACCCTGCTGGTCGCCTTCAAGCCCAGAATATACCTACACATAAAAATAATGGTCTGTTGGCTTATTTCTTCCGTTTCGCATTGATTAAATCACATTACCATCCAATATGGAAAGATAATCATTTAAGATTGTATTCATACACCTGTCACCATTAAAGTATACTAATTTTTTACATTGTTTTAAATGTTTGGAAGTAATACACCGCTGTCTATTACCCTTCTTTTAATCAGTCCACCTGAACTTATTTTCCCTTAACATTTATTATGACAACCTCCAAACTTGTAAAAGTTATACAGAGGGGTTAGATGGAGTCACCTAAAAGAAGAGGAATAACCAAGAAATATTATTTCTCTCATATGAAAAATCTAGATTTAAATATTTATCCCTGTCATCTAGCTAGCTAGCTAGCTAGCTAGCTATCTGCAGCTAATAGGAAAAAGTATGGATTAAGGAGGATTTATATGATAGCTTTCCCAGTTATTCCTATATGGCATGTATGTAGTTAAGCAACTTTGAAATATATTTAAATTATTCTGTATTCTATGTCAAAATATCTTGGGGCTAATTTTGTTGGCATTATGGGGATATTGGCGTGTTTAAACTTTTTTACCTCTCCCCCCAATATTTAAAATGTTGCCTTGATTCTTGTGGCACCACCAGGTTATTAGAGCCCGGACTTCAGCCAACAACTTACTTGAGACCGGGCCAGTAAAGTTTCCTTAGCAGTCAAAGCGAGCAGGAAGTTCTTTACAAATAGGAAGGGGTAGCTCTGACCTTCCTCACAGCTCATGGAACTGTTTCTCCGTGGAAATTCTGGGCTTTCTCCCAAAAGCTTCATTTGAAGGAGAATGCTTTGTACGAACGCCACGATGTGCCTCTCTCTCTCTAGCAAACAGTTAATACTAGATACCAAAAAAAGATCCCCTACCCATGCTGTCTTTCTTAATGAATTGTGACAGCGCACTAATTTAAGCACAATTGGCCCAGCATCTCTTACGGCGACAGAGGCGTTTCCACCGAGGAAAGCGGCAAGGGTTCTCTGAGATCGTGGGCTTGTCCGGGGCTGAGTTTGATTTATGAAATGAGACCTAGGAGCCTGAATTGAACAGACTGGCTTGCAAGAGACAGCTGTACTGGAGGAGCTGCTGCCAGGTATGGGAAGAGGAAATAGAGAAAAATGAACAGTGGGCTGAAAAGTCCTTTCCCAGTCCGTACTTATCAACATGAAACATCTGTTTCAGCTACAGCGGTTCCCAGCGGCAGCCAGAATTATTGATACAGCGGAATCGCTGCTTATATGCAGTACAATGGCATGCCCCCCACCCCTGCCCTCACTGGCTGCATTGTAATGACTCATTACTTTACTAGTGTGACCAGAGACACTGTGCATGTGAGAGGCGACTTAGTGCCAGGGTAATTGTACAAATGGGGCGGGTGGTGGAAGAAAATTTTCCCCATGAGCCATACATTTCCGCATGCTGTTCTGGTTTATTGTGGCTGAACACAGTGATTATACTGGTTGGAAAATAAGCAATAAGCTTCTGTCTGTCTCCAATTGTTTTTAATATTCTTGTTTAATGAGAGAACATAGCTTTTATTTAAACTAAACATAATGGATGCATTTTAAGATTTGGATCCTTTTTGTTTAAATCTTGCTTTCTCATATGTTATGTAAGCACATGCTGCTATAAATAGGAAAACAAATATGCTTAGTTCAGCGTTTTGTTAGATAAAATTTGATTAGGGACGTGCAAAAGCTGATGCTGTCAGCCAACACATAGCACCAGGGAGCACTACATACCACGTTAGAATGAAAATTAAAAGCATTTATTATCAAAGAAAGTGGTTTTGTAGAAACGTTCCAGGAAAGTTTACATGCTCAAATAAATAGGAACTAGAATTCCTTAATTTCGGTAATATCGCTTTATAATGCATGATGGTAAACTTGCACATGAGTTTCCATGGCAGCTGAAGGATGATTATCAGAAGATTTACTAAAACAAGTTCTTGTGAGAGGAGCAGAACAATGCACAAATACAATGGAAAGACATGAACCCGCACAGCTTGGAAGGACATTCCTTTTCCTATGTAGTTATTTTGAAAGAAGTTATATTTGTGCCTAATTACGTACATAATGTTGCATTTATGTTTTAAGGGTTGACTATTAGGAAATCGGATATTGGAAAATTCTGAATTTCAAAATAAGTTTCTCAACCAATACTCTAATAATGTGGCCAGTATAGCCGTGAGAAGCCAAAGATTGCAGGTCATTGAGCTGTTTGTTAAGTTCTTTTTCCAAAGTACTTAGCAAGAATACTGAAGATGAGGGGGGAATAGAGCCTGGTGCTCTTCCAGTGATTCACTGAAGAACTGGCAAGTTAATAAGCAGATCTTCCCCAGCATCCTGGCACTGAAGAAGTTAACAGTCTGCCATAACAATGATTTATTTTGAATAAGAGGTGAAGATGGGTGAGTGGCTCCCAGGTTCCTAGGTGTGGTGGCTCCAGACCCTCTGCAGACACTGTGCCTCCGCAGGAGTCAAGGTTATCTACAGGCCTGTCATGACATCTGAGGTTGGTTCCAGCTATGGCTGATGTATGAGTGTTCAAAACCTGTAGGTAGATAGATCGGCAGATGGATAAGTTGGCTGATTGATTTAATGAAATCCTATTCTTTCATAATGTTATATCCTCTCTGTTCAACGGTATACCAGGAAGGAGCAGAATGTCATTTTAAGAAGGGATAAATAACATGCTAGCTTCAAGTCTATCCGCCACAGAGTTGGTCAGAGGATGAGAGGATGGGTTAGGGAATGATGAAGCAAAGGGGAGAGAGGTTGACAAAAACAATTCTGAGTGCTGTGTCTTCATGTCAGCTCAGGAACTTTTGTTCTTGATTTCTCCCTCTGCCGGGAATTTTCAGGAGCGTGGTCTGAGAGCCACTGAGCAGACAGGCTAGCTGTGTCCCCTCACCTTCTAACACAGTCCTTACCGCATGCAACCATGGTTTCCTTAATGCTGAGTGTTTTCACAATGTGTTATTTTTGTTTGTGAGTCTGTTGTTGTCTTCTCTGTTAAGAATATATGTCCCAGGAGAGCAAGGGCTTTGTCTAATGTCCTGGGTCGGTTACCCCAAGCACTGTGTGCTTTCTTTGATGCTCAGACAACAATTCTCTGAATTCACGAAGGGTGGATGTAGGAAGCAAGCACAGTAGACCTGTAAACTGTTTAGATTTTCCGTGCCTATACGTGGGTGCCTAGGTTCGTGGATCCTTCTGTCTCAGGTAGTCTTTAAAAAAAAAAAAAAAGAGCACAACATGAGGAGAGTGTAAGAAGGGATGAACTAACGGGGCCCAAATGATATTAGCTCCCAGGAAGGTTCAGGTCAAACCAGATTGCATGTTATCAACTTCTTCCTTATTTTTAGCTGATACTAACTTGGTTTCATGCTCACAACTTTGATTCTGTGCTAAGTCAGAGACCTTACTGGGTGATATGACTTAATAGTCAAAAGCTAAAGATATTTCCCTCCGGGATATTGCTATTAATATCATATCATATTTCACTGCTCTGAGTCTTTAATGTGTTGATATCCGTTGTTAATGCAATATTTCTTAAGATCACACAGCCTCCTGTTTTTATTGTAAAAATCACTTTTAAACATTGTTACACGTTTCTACCTTCATATCCTAAAATGAGTCACTGAACGGTTCCATAAAATGCATTTCCTCTTCTGTAGAGGATGTCAATACAATAATAAACATGTTTTCGGTAGCAGAGGTATTTACCTGCACACACTACATTTAAACTACTTTTGTTTTCCCTGAGGAGGTAAGTTGATGTGTTGTATCTCATATCGAAGCGACAATATTTTGACCCCAAGATTGTCAGGGGCTCCCGACAGGACTCGGACACGATTTTACTCAGGAGGACCCTGTAATGAGCCCTCTGCACACACAGCACGGTTTCAATTATACCCTTATATGACTAGATAGTACGGTGCCAGGAAGGAGTGAGAGGCGCGATGCAAGCCGTCTTTGCCCTTGCAATCCCCGTGTATGGGTTCCTCAGCTTTCAGAATCCGCTTGTACTGTCCTTTGTATTTATTCTATCTGGGGGGAGACTGGTCACGGAAGTTATGGATTCTTGATTGAAACAGAAGATTCTGAAGAGAATAGCTCAGCTCCCAGTACTGGTCCTGTCGTGCTTTTTCTGTTGGATTTACACACCTAGCTGGGGTCTCTCCGATGACATCTCCTGTCTCAAAGGTGTTAGCCTTGGATTGCACACCTACTCATGGTTTTGAAGACACAGTCAGTGTGATTTTTCTCAAAATGTTTGGTGAGGAGGTGTGGATTTTGTTTGGCCTAAAGAGAGCAAAACAACTGCACCAGATCGGAAGGCCTTGCCTATAAACTTTTTGGAAGGTGAATAATAATGGTGTGTGCAAAAAACAAAAAGACTTGTGTTTTGTTTTAGTTAATAATCTGATTGAGGTGGAAAAGTACGGGTTCCTGTTAGTTATGCACTTGATTCTTCTAATATTTTCTGAGAAGTTGTGGCTATATAAACACATTTGCTTTGATTGCTCTAGACTACAAGGTTCCGTGAGGCAAGAATCCATAATGGCTCCCCTGCCATCTGTGATAGGTTTCTTCAAACACTTGTCAGAATCACAAGCAAATTCATGTCCAACTTATTCTTCTGTTATGAATGAGGAAAGCCATAGGCCTCGCAGGGTGATAGAGCTATTCATTGGCTAAGAAGAACATGAAATCCAGAGACACTGTGGTTTTTCTACCGCCTCAGTAACAATTGCTGCACAGTGAATGTGTGGCATTGGAGAATTAGAAAGGAGACCTAAGCCCACCCCTCCATCCAAATGAACTTTTGGTGTGTGTCAGAACATCAGTGCATGTTACCAACACCTTTTTTTTTTTTTTTGCTAGCTTTTAAAACCAAATTCTCAGATAATGAGTGCATATTCTTGTCCGTGGCTGGCCACTCTGGCCATGTCAATGGATTTAGGTAGCAGAGTGAAAAACTGAATGAGAAGATAAACTTTGAGGCAGCCTGTCAAATTTCCATAGATTGAGGAAAAAAATAGAGAAAACGGGGGAAAGGAGATGAGAATTTGGAAACAGCAAAGAGCCCACGTGACAGTATTTTGCAACAGCCTCTGCAAATTTCTACGTCCTATGTACCTGAGTAAAACAAAAGCTAGGAAGTTAAGTGTTTTTTTTTTTCAATAGAGTTGTAAAAGGTTTTCAGTTCATATAGAAGCACAAAAGTCCTCTTTTTAATGTTCATATTTTCTTGAAATAGTCCAGTTCTTTTGACTCAGAAAACACACCTTCTTGCCATCCTTTCTAATTGAAGAACGACATGGTTAAGCACACCTCACCATCATTTAAGAAAAAGGGGAGCATTTTCCCCCTTGGTGATACAATATAGCATTCTGCACCCCTCTGAGTGTCATTAACCAAGTAAAAGACAAGGGCGTTCTGGGTGCCTCTCATTAACTCTTTGTGCACTTTCGTGTAAACATACAGAATCTTTCCATCGCTCGGTTTCCTCATTTCTAAGCACTGTGACTCCGTGGGAAGCATGCAGCCTAGCTCTTTTAGCCTCACACAGTTGCTATACCAGAAAGAGAAAGCAGGCCCAAGAGTCTGTGTCAGCTCTTAATTCAGCACCAGATAATTTAGGGACTGGAGTTATGATGTCTGAATTGAAGCAATGTAAAAACATCAAACTCTAGTTAAGCTGTCCACTCATCGAAGCATTC
The DNA here is from genome assembly GCF_982192425.1 of Myodes glareolus. Lineage (NCBI taxonomy): Eukaryota > Metazoa > Chordata > Mammalia > Rodentia > Cricetidae > Myodes > Myodes glareolus. Next base: position 87,212,026 of record NC_142034.1, read on the forward strand.
AATTTTCCTCTGTGTAAATTTCAAAAGAGAAATGGCTCTTCTGGTACACAGGAAATCTGCCTCATCTTGGACTGTTTGCCAGTGGAAGTTCTGCTCTAACCAATTACTACAATGTTTTAAAGCCTTCCTCCATCCCTGTCTGAAATGGTTTCAAGCTTTATAATTTGCCATCTTTTCACTGCTTAGGGACATAGGTAATCAATGAAAATGTGTATTTAAGGAATCCACACGTCCCCTGGATCGCAGTTTATCAAAGTCACTTTGAATCATTCCAATTGAATTTTCCCTTCCTATAAATCATCAATGTCTATAATCGTATTACAGAGTCACTGGGGATCACGAAGGAAGGTATATTAACAGAACGGCTGAGGAGTCGGTACAGTGCCCTTGACTCAGCCTTCCACAATGGAAAAGCAGAATTTGTTCTTAGAAAGCTGGCAAGAGGAGAAGGAGAGAATATTTTTTTTCTCCTTCCAACTGGGATTCTTCTTTTCCTCTAATTTGTGTAACTGTAGTGCCCTGAACCCTTTCTGTTTCCAATGAGGTAGACTGCAGGGTCAGAACAACTGGGGCATGACGGGGAGTTTGTTGGCTTATATAGTTACGAAGATCCAGGCATGAGAATGGGTAATTTTGGACTTGGCTCAAGAGAGGTTTCAGAGAACAATGGCACTAGAACCATTGCCCCACTCCATCTTTCTCCTCACCTCCTTACTCCGCTCTGTCTCCTCCCTTTATTTCTTCATTTCCCTTTCTCTCCTTACGCAGCTATTTCTCCCTTTCCTTCCTTCCTTCCTTCCTTCCTCCCTCCCTCCCTCAATCCCTCCTTTCCTTCCTTCCTTCTTTCCTTAAGATTTATTTTTGTGCAATCGTGTGTGTGTGTGTGTGTGTGTGTGTGAATGTGACCTCTGTATATACCCACAAAGGCTAGAAGGTATTATCCTATGGATCTGGAGTTACAGGTGGTTGCAAGACACCCAATATGAATACTGGGAACAGAACTTTGGTCCTTGAAAAGAGCCATCTTTCTGCTCTCCTCACCCCACCCACCTTCTTTACCTGACACTTCTTTCTCCCATTCAATCAACTATAGATGTTGTGTTTCACTTTAGGTCACATTTGGGTTCTTTGGGAGTTTGGGCTGATAACATTAGGCCATATTCTGCGCCTCAGAAATTGTGCAGTGGGTTCCCGTTGGCATGGTTACAGACACTATTCGTTTTTGTACCACCATGACAATGGTGAGTCAAGCAGGGAGTTACTGTCCACCACTGCACACTGAGTTAGTAAAGGGAGCTTTCCTTGAAGAGATCCAGAAGACTACACAACGAAACAAGGGAGCAAGGAGTAAGCTAATGGATCCATAAGTTTCCGTTATTTCCCTTTAAAACACAAGTCCATTGGCCAACAGGTTTGTGCAGAATGATAACTCATGATCACTAATGGTCTGTAGGTTACTTTCTGATCATTCTTACACCAACCTTTATCTGTTTCTCTTATCTGCATGTGCTTCTTCCAAGTGGAACATAAACCCATTATTTTAAATTATTTTTTTAAGAGATCAAAGTCAAGTTGTCAAGTTCCCCTTACAAAGACTGTCTTGTCCCCTGAATAAAGACTAAAACAAGGGAATTTCTAAGCAGTCAAACACAAAACACACAGCACATAATTTGGGTTTGATTCTGAACTTTAAAATGAAAATATGTCTTCTTATAACAGGAGCCTCATATCAATCCAAAAAAAATATCAAATTTCCTGCAAAGGGCTACATACTGAAATGATTCATTTCTAAGTGTCATGGGCCGAGCTTGCCCCTGGGTGCTGAGGCATCTGTATATTTTTCAAATGTACCTCCTGGGACCATTACAATAAAACATTTCATTATCCATCTTCGTTTTATTTTTTTTTCCGAGTGATGTCTCTGCCAGATATGGAATGCATGTAATTCACTGTTGCTTTTAATTTGTCAGTACATTAATTTTAGTTGATAAAGAAGTTGACTGGATCTGCTGTCCCAGTTTTCTCTGATAATTCAAGTTCATGCGCCTCTTGCTTTTAAGGGCTGTTCTCTGCTTCCCCAAACCTCCCTGGGTTTATATAGCTTTTAAGTTGTCATTGACCCAAGAGACCATTCAAGGGTGATTACAGTTTTCAAGCTTGTTTGTATGCGACAGCCATGACCTTTTCTCTAAAGACACCCAACTGCTCTTCACTGCACCTTGACCTCCAAACAGACACTTACTACAAATCAATTTCATAGATTCTCCTGAAATAATCCAGAATGTCTCTGGTAGGAAAATGACGAAAGGCCACCAATTTACCGTCCTTTGGAGGTTAGAAAGAGCAAATGAATCATGAATTTTGAATGAACTTCAAGTGACTCTATTAATTTTTTTCATGGGTTACTTCCACTTAGACCATCATGTCCTAAATTTGGGGGGATAGCTTCTGGAGGAGGTACTACCCCAATGTCTGGGTACAAAGAGGCAGAAGTGTTGAGAACTGTGTTGGCAAATCTAAAATCTCAGTTGGGGCAGTGTGGAATAGGATGTGGGTTTGGAAGACAACCCTGAGCCTGGTGATTATTTACATTCTAATCTGATGGGGACCCCCATAGTCATAAACATTCTGGGGAGTCAAGGGAATTTAATTCTTTAATTCGTTCAACCTAATCATGTAAGTAGATACTGACCTTTCTTTTTCGATCTAGAACAAAAATTTGTACACAGTAGGTACCTAATAGGTACTGATAGAAGTGGACTAACTCCAGCCTCAATTATTTTCCCTTTCTAAAACTATTATTAAATCCATTTCTTATCACTGTGGATACACACACATGTGCCTCTGCTTCCCGACTCCCCTGCCTTTATTCCAGAAGTTTTTGCCGTGTGCGCTAGTAAAACATCCATTTCAGAGCAAATGCAGGCTAGATAGAAGCAACCGTGCTTCAAAGCGTTTGTACACTGGGATATTAATTTCCATTTCAGAGTATTTCTTTCCACACAAGATGGATGTTCTGCTTTCAACTTATTAGTTACATAAATGAGCTTATCTATTTCTAATTTTGACTTAATATAAAAAGCATCGCATTTTAGGTTTCATCCATCTAATTTTCATTTCGTATAATTATTTGTGGTAAGCTGATTTTGGTTTATGCCATCTGCTCATCAGGTTCATGCAGATAATATTAAAGGTATGTATCCTCCAATATTGGAATATTCACATTCATAAGTCACGCCGCGTTTCTCAGGGACACCGTGATTGACTGAGGCTGCTCCCAGGGAAAGTGATGTCACCAGAGCAAAGCACGAGAGGGAGGGTCCCTCTGTCCTCTCTGTCATTTCCAGTTATGGTTTAAAGCAGATGGCTGCTTCTCAAAGACCTTCCTTACCTTAGGCAAAAATGTAAAACTTATTTTGATGACTTCTTTCCCCCTTAGCCTCCCAGCCACCTTGAAAGGCTCCCCTCTGTCCTCTTTGATATTGCTCTCACTTCAAAGGAAGTCGAGAGCCTCAGTTCCTTTAGCAAATGATCCAGGTAGCAGCAGGCCGCTCCCTCTAAACGGTACAAAGCCGTGTTACATAGGTGAAGGCGAGTAAGATTTACATAATTCGAGTTTATTAGCCTCCTGTGCTTGAAGGCTGCTCTGTGCCTCCCCGGACTTATGCAAAAAACGGTGGAGAGCTATTTAAAAGAGCCCAGTCTTCAGTGACTTGGAAACAACCTACTTCATACCAAATCCAGCTACAAAATACATGCCGACTGTTCCTTCTCTTTCTGTTAAGTAAGCAAGCATTTGATCTAGAGGCTTGGTAGTGCCGTCGTCGCAACAAAAGTCCCCACTTCTCAAGAAACTTTTAGGCAAAATATTTACAAAGCATATCTGTGCCCTGAGTGGCAGGTATTTTCAAGTACAATCATCGAAAAACAGGTTATTTCTTTATTTTTGCAGCTTGATATCTTCGTAGAGATGTAGCATTTACTGATGGTGCTTGACTTACAAACATCATTAGTTCAAGTTGCAAAGGTCCTCTGCTATGACCTTTCCCATTTCCAGCCTTTTAAATTACTTTTTAAAATGTTGTTTATCTCAGTTAAATGGAAAACGATAAATAATCCATTATTCTCATTTATGAGGAGAGCGACCAACATATTGCTCATGACTGTGAATAGTCTTCAAAACTGTCAAACAAAAGAATATTTCATCTAAAATAATAAAGCTGACATGTGTAATTGGGGATTTCTCAGCAGGACTTATCAGTAGCAAAATCAAGAACTAGTAATTTTAACAACAGTAAAAGCAACATAGCTGACCAGGGATCCGCCTGTGCATTGTACAGCACCCTCCTACATTATTCTTACAATAACTTCACAAAAACAGTGCTGTCGTCCTAAATTATACATGAAGAAAAGGACACTTGCAAGTGGTATTCCTTCTCAGTCCAAGTAGCCTACTGTGGGTAAAAACTCGAGGCAGGATTCAAAGGCAAGCATTTTATTTCCCAAACCCTCGATCATCTATTAAGTGCCCTTTGAATTAAAAAGTATTAATATATTCATATTTGAGCAAAATAATATGAAGTTTACTATTTCAACCATTTTGAAGTGTATTGTCTAGTGCTGGTTACATGTTCACTGTATGACCGTCAGCACGATCTGCTTCCAGAATGTTCTTCTCAGAAAACTGATGCCCTGTGCCCTTTGTCCATAGCTTCCCAGTTCTCCCTCCTCATGACTCCAGTCAGCTTTTGTTCTGCCCTTTCTCTCTCTCTCTCTCTCTCTCTCTCTCTCTCGCTCTCGCTCTCGCTCTCGCTCTCGCTCTTGCTTTCACTCTCGCTCTCCCTCTCCCTCTCTCTCTCTCTCATAATTGTTACTGTTCTAGGTACTTCATATGTTAAACCACAAACATCTGTACTTTTATGTCTGGTTTGTATCATTGAACATAATATCTTCAAGGTCTATCAAAGCTCAGCTCTGAACCCCTGTTCTTTTGAAAGATAAACAGTATTCATCATGTGGATATACCACATTTCTCTACCCATTGATCTGCTGGAAGACACTCAAATTTCCTTTTACTTTAGACTATTTTAAATGAAAATGACTATACAAAAATCTCTTTGAGACCAGCTTTCTATTCTTGAACTTATATATCTAGAAGGGAAATGCTGAACTAAATGGTAATTCTTTATTTCTTGAGCAACCGTAGTCTTCTTTTCCATAACAGTTACACCACCTAGCATTTTTAGCAACAGTGCATCCTAGATATCCCAATCTTTCTTCCTATTCATCAACACTTGTTTAAGAGTGGTCACCCTACTCCTGTAGATAGCAAACTTTCTTTCCTGTCTGCCATGTAGGCTTGCACACACACACCCACAATGAAAACATAGTCAAGGGCACACAACAATAAGTCTTCAAGGAGTTTTCTTCCTGCATACAGTTTGTAAATGTTGGTACTTCATAAATAGGAGCACAGAGCATTCTGCATTACCTGGAACAGGTAAACATGACTAAATGCAAACACCTTCCATTTTTGTCACATCAGTAAACAACAGGAGCAGTAGAATATGTATGCACCTCTGTCTGACTTCTTCTGAGTAAATATTTCGCTTGGAAGGAGCCAGGGATATAGATGCTTTCATGTCAAAATGGAAGATAGTGAAGAAAGTTCATCCCATGTTGAAAACTCTTGGGTTAAGTTTAGCCTGGGAACACGAGCACTGTAGCTCTCCAAGAAATACAATTCCGTATCTGTATGCCTTCATAATGTGTAAACCTTTTATCTGCAATGTATATAGTACTGTACTATAGATTTTTATAAGGTGTCTTTACTGTAAAACTCATTTCCCAAGAAGAGTTGAGACGCAAGTCATCATCCACCATTTTTCCAGCTATACCTTCATTGTAAGTATGCTTGTTTTCAGAATCCGAAGTGGGGTGTGTGTTTAACTTGGAAACCATAAAAGGTCTTTTGAAAATTTTCTCTTCGCACTGAAGGTGCTGAGTGTGGAAGACACGAGTTCATCTCTCTAACTCACCATAGTTCTTAACATAGAGATGATGACCCTGACATGTCAGTGATATTTTTAGAACTAATGGCAAAGAGTATTTTTTTTTTCTCTCTCTCTCTTTCTCTCTCTTCCTGAATACACCGCAGACAGCCACAGTTCATTGGGCTGGAATAACTGAAAATAAATGCCTCTGTAAGACACCAACAAAGACAATGTCAGTTTTCCAACACTACTGAACAAATGTGCTTTAAAATAATCTACTGAGTTCTAGGTGTATTAATCTTTCTCTCTCTGTGTCTTCGGTTTGGGTTTTAGAGTAATCCTTTTATTTTAATTCCATTTAGTCTTGAAATTCATCAATCAAGTATTATGTAACTTACCCACTTCGCACTCCTGAAATAAACTGCAGTTGGTATCCATGCACAGCACTGTGGTTGCCTTCCAGCAAACAGCCTTTCATAGGTATTTTATTTAATGCTCACAAGAGATGTGGTCCCGAGTCCTGATAGCTCAGTACATATCTACATAGATGGGAAACCAGGAAGATTGTATTCAAAGTCATATAACTTGTGTGTGTGTGTGTGTGTGTGTGTGTGTGTGTGTGTGTGTTAGTTATTTCTTAAATAAAGATAGCCAAATCAAATCACAGTCTGATACTACATCACAGAAATGAGTGGATGGTATAAGACAGGAAGAAATGTATTACTACTATTCTATGGAATAAGTTAATATTCTTCTGGTAGTATGATTCTACTGGGTTAGCTGCTATTTTATCTTTCATTTTACCCAGAACTTATTATTCTTGGTAATTTCAGATACTGGCTATTGATCATGTAGAGTTGTATAGTATACTTAAGACTAACTTAAGCTTACCAGATGTGGGAGATTAATAGCTTGCGAAAAACACAGTTGTTGTAAGAAAAAGGACAAGTTATATAGCTACAAAAGCAGTGGATTTTCAAGAAACAGGTGAAACAATATTCAAAGCCAATTAACAGGCCAGTTTGCACACATGTGCAGACATCCACAAGCACAAAAGCTCCTCCCATAAGGGATGCATATCGTAGGGTGCTAAAGTTAAGTGGTAGATACAATGGTACCTAGAAAGTCTCCATCAGCTAATGCAGAGCACTTACTGCTTGCATCAGTGGAGAGGCTATTTGATGCTTTCTTTTCTTTATATGTATCAAAAGGTAAAATTTTTTGATGCAGTTCAGATGGGGGGGGTAACAGAAAATGTGTAAGATTGTACATTTTCTTCCTTCCTTCCATTTTTGAGTTTTATTTTTAACTTTTATTTATTTTACTTACAAACCACAGTTCTCCTTCCTCCCACTCCTCCCACTCCCCTTACCTCCCTCAACCCACCCCCACTCAAACCTCAGAAAGGGTAAGGCCTCCCATAGGGAGTCAACAAGGCCTGACATACTCAGTTGAGGCAGGACCGAAGCCCTTTCCCCTTCATCAAGGCTAAGCAGGGCACCCCATCATATGGAATGGGCTCCAGAAAGACACTCATGCAACAGAGATAGATCCTGGTCCCACTGTCAGGGCTCCCACAATCAGACCCGGTCACAAAACTGTCGCCCACTGCAGAAGGCCTCATTCGAACTCCCCAACTGGCAGAGTCCACGAGGTCCCATGTGATCAGGTCAGCTGTCTCTGTGGTTTTCCACCTCATGATCTTGACCTGCTCCTATAATCCCTCCTCCCTCTCTAGACCATCATCTATAGAGCATGGGTCTTAGGATACAGAACGGTGAATATGCATCCTCTCTCTTGGTATACCGTCACAGATTAGAATTATGTCTGGGAATGCATTACTGCAGATATATTACCTAACAAGAACCATGTAACAAGCACCACGCTCATCCCTTTTCGTATGACAATCCCTTTCATAAGCATGTCAATCAGGCATGATTCTTGTATTCTTTTTAACTCTATATGAAAAATGGGCATGGAAATAAGAGGGCCCAGCCCAATGTTGCAAAGATGGCAAATGGCTGAACCAGTACTTTCTGGACCGCTCCAGTTAGACCACTTTTGACCAGCACTATCACCCCGAGTGACTGTCTGGAGCTCACATTGCAAGCCGTTTTGTGCAGCAAATGCGTAGGTTGGTATTTTTGGATCTTAAGAGGCATTTTGTTTTATCCATGCTACACTTGTTTTACTTACACTTCACAAAGGCGTTGATTGTTTTGTACCTTTCTCGGTTATTAGACGATCAAAGGGCTTCATTTCATAGTAGCAAACCAAGTGTGACTCCAGAGCGTTTACTCTGTTGGTAAGAACCAAGCCCTGGAGTTTGAATGTCGCTGATATCTGAAGTCAGGACAAAGACCACTCTGTAGTAAGTTACAGGGAGATGCTCCTTCACCAGAAGGTAGGGGAGACCCAACTGCTTCGGGCACTCCCTCGTCACTTTTCACAGGCATTTTTCATCAGACTTAATTGCTGACTTAGAGAAATGTTCTTCCTTGAGAGGCTTGCTTCTTAGCAAAGCTGAGTGACGAGTTTCCGTGTGGAAGAAAAGCACATGTGAGCTGAAGAGAAAGGACCTCAGAGAATGAGCATTGTTTTCTTTACTTTTATTCCTCTCCCATAAAGGGAGTGCTTGATGTTAATCAGGTAAAGCTCTGTTGCCATCGTCAGCCCCATCCTATTGACTCGCAAAGCCTTGACAAGTATGAATTCTCTTTCTTCTTGTGAGTAATAAAAGTCAACATCTGCTGTGATCTAATCGTCTATCCAGGTATGCCGTTTTTATAGCAGGAAGTGGGAAGAATAAAATCCCTTAATGATGAATTGCTGGGTGAACTAGAATCATGAATACCATTTTAGGCATGTCTTTTATGTTCCTTGTTATCCCGCATTACTTCTGGAAGCCTCTGAATTACACCTGTTTTTAATATCACAAAATAAAAGGTGAAGGGTCCCAAGAGGGCTCATCTGGGCAAAGGAGACCAAAGCGTTTCCGAGTCTGCTCTGCAGGGACCAGATGCCCAACCCCAGCCCTTCACTGAGTGGAGACAATGGCCAATTGCCTTTGTAAGAAAGATCAGTTCGGCTTCCAGATCTCTTTTATTAGTATTAACAAGAGACTCATTTCTGTGGAAGTAAATTCTCAGCGAAAAGGCGCATAAACTGTGTGTTTACCAGAAATGTGCTGAACTGTTTAGATTTCATTTAGATAATCAGTATGCATAGTATGTACAGTCGAGTCCAACTTATGATCCATAACTTTTCCAATAAAGTCTCTCAAGTTCATCGTGCCATAGTAATATGATTATCATGGGAAGATGTTTAAAATGCGTCCCCTCCCCCCAACCAGTCTATGTCACCCAGGTTGGAATAATCTCACAGTCCGGAAGTGGTTTGTGAAGCCAAGTGCGTAGGCTCTGATGCAATGAGCTGAGGTTCTCTGCGCACTGAAACTTTGTGACTGCGTGAGTCCTTCAGTGTGTAGTTAGGCACCTGGTAGGTCTCTTTTCTTTGGCTGTGTTGCTCAAACTGTGAGAAGTAATTACAAGGAAATATGGCTTGTTTGACGCTAATAAAATACAATAAAAATAACAAATAGAATCAATAGAATAAGAAACAACGAAGGAGTTCCCTCTCTCTCTCCAGTGTTCCTTTCCCTCCCATTCTGTTCCCTGACATCAGGGGTTGTGTTAAGGAAAAGTATGAACTGAACCCCTGAGTCTACAGAGGATGGCAGTCTTCGGTCTGATGATGTCACTTGGGCTTCGGAACCAACTTGTGAATACAGATACTAGATGGTTCTTACCTGACACCCGAAGCTCAATAGGGATGGGGAACCCAGCCCCAGCCACAGAGGACCGAATGACAGAGATGGGACTGAAAAGTAACTGCTTTAATACAAAGTCTGCGAGAGGCTGGGGTGCATGACTAAATCACCATGCCAGTTCTTAATGACACTGGGTGTGAAGGTGACCTCTCTTCAGAAAGATATAATGGTGACTGACTTCTGGTCAGACCCTCCCAATCTGGCTACCTGCTCGACTCTTTAGGTTTTGAGATGGTTCATTTACCCTTAAAGACAAGATAAAGCTGGCACTTCATGGCACGGTTCCCTCTTCATGGCCCACTGGACTTTTTAGGGTCTCCAAGGATAGCTTGGTATTTCACGGTAGACACCTAATTTCTCAGCTGCAGACCAGTGCTGTGCCTAGGGACCATTCCCTCTGTATCACTGTGGCACAGCTACACTATTTTAAGTTCTGTTGGGTTTAGCGGGATAGATCATGCTCATATCCAACCTCATATCTGGCAGCATCCAAAACCCCCAACAAAAGACAGTAAATTGAGTTAATGCAAGCAGAACTCTACATGTATCTCAGTACACACAATATGACAGATATCTGCATGCTGGCCTTTCCTGGTCTTTGTGTATTATAATCATAATAGACATTGTTATCTTCTACCCTAAGAATGTCTTTCAGAGGACTTATTTTCTCTAATAACTAAATTTATTTTTGTTACTGAATCTCTACGAAAGAGTTCATTTATAAATATATTGACTTAGAATAAATTACTTTAATGGAAAATAATTTTTCCAAGTACATTTAACTTACTATTATAGGAGCACAATTCTTCTGCTTCCCCAAAATGCTAGTTTTGAGTAGAGATTTTCAGGAGTGGTTTACATCCGAGCAGTCTTTATGGGTGGTGTGTAAGGAGGGCATCAAATACAGTAACACAAAAAAAGTGCTCTAGAATTAGAGGCTTTTGCTAATTTTATTCAAGCTGCATACTATAAAGATGGCAGACATCACACAATGAAGCATGTATCACCCAGGAAACTAAGTCCTGATTTTATATCAACAGTATGTCCAATATATTTATCTCTAAGTGATGTTTACCTTTGTTAAAAAAATTATACTACAAAAATTGAAAGTAAGACAACAAATAATTTTAATGGAAAAATGACGCATTTTCAAAATCATTAATGTCTTCTCATTGCACAGAATTATGTCTTTCAGTCTGACACTTCTGTACATGTATGTAGTGTGCTTTGACCATAGTAACCCTTGTTTGGGGGTAGAGAGGAGTGAGCCTATACTTTTACAGAGAACTTCAAAGATGATATTTACACGTTGTTCCAGAGAACCCCTCCTCAATTTTGTGAAAGAAGAGTCTAGTTCTTTAATTTTTCTATGTGCTGTGGTGAAAATATTGGAATTCCAATGAAGATAGGAGCAGCTTTTATAGAATGCCATGATACTGAATCAGCTGACATAAAATTTTACACAGTAATCTATTCTTCAGGCCCTACGTGATTTGTGTGCTATGGCATTTATATGTCTACTTTATAGGTGATTAAATATTTGGTCAAATCTTATATTTGTGGATATTTCTGGGGTGACAAATTTCACTAGAATTTTGATCAGAAATAAACCCCACAACCTGGTGTCTATTCTGTTCCTTTTTGATTAGAGCATTATTTTACAGAGCACCCCACTGTGAGTCCAAAGAGGGCTTCTAGAAGTTTCCTAGTTTCCACAGATATAATATCCCATTTTTGCAACATCAGAGAGCTTGTGTATGACAGTGTCAGAATTAAACATAAAGTGAACAACAAATTATTAAACAAATGAGAAGGAAGGAAATCCAAAGTCCTTGTGTCCATCGTGTGTAGAAAAAAACTAAACGGAATAATGAGGGCCCGCATGTCTTTTTGATAGCTGTGAGTATGTCTCATGAATACGTCATTTTTAGTTCTCATCATTCATAGAGCAAGCTTAACTTCTGCAGGAATATTAAAAAACATCAGGTAAAATTGTGTTTGAGTCTGTTCTTCAAAACTGTCTGACACCTTCTCTTTCTGCCAGTACCCACCATCATATATATATATATATATTGACCTTCTCTGGTGTCACCTTTGCACTTGGGCAGTTCATAGGGAAAGGGGCATGGGGCAGTGAGTCACTGATTCTCAATGAAATATGTGTCTCCATATCCCAGCTTTCTGTGTATGGTCCTCAAAGAATTCAGCAGTTTTAAGACTTAATACATGCAGGACAAGAAAGGAAAAAAATCATAAATTGTAACATTTCTTTAATGGCGGAGAGTCTAACTAGTATTGAATGGTCTTTTACTGGTTTTTGTTTATAGTTTGTTTTTTGCAGTTGTCCTTGATTTCTGGAAACAGGGTCTCACTATGTAGTTCTGGCTGTCCTGGAGCTCACTCTGTAGACCAGGTTGGCCTCCAACTCATAGGGATTTACTTGCCTTTGTCTCCCAAGTGCTGAGATTAAAGGGGTGCACCGCCATGTCTGGCTACTTTTTTTGTTTTGATTGATGTCACTTGTTAACACAAGCATCTCTGTTCCCTAAGTAATGCATAAAGTGATATGTTTCTGGTTTTGTTTTTCTCTGTTAAATGACAGCCTTTAAATTTGCATAAGAACTCTCAACACTATCTTAATCAAATTATTCTCTCATATTCTCTACTGGAAGAGTTTAATCTCAATTCAGATCAAAGTAAAAGTTGGTAGATTTCTTTTTTATTTAAATCTGAAATTTGGATGATAGAATAGTCATCAAAGCAGGAATTTGTCCTAACACTGCATCAAAACACACATTTTCATATCTGTGTAATTAAGTTTTAACAAACATGTTTGATGGTTACTTAAAAAACATATTTTTTTCAATGTAGGAATGACATTTTATAAACTACGATATAAAGAGACTGTGCACGACCATTTGTTTTTAATTATATTTTGATTATGATAAGCATTTGTTATTTTCCTAAGTAAAGATTCAATTAATGTTATAAATCGATTTTCTAAATTTGAGGCTTGAAAGCAATATGTCAGACACGACTCTGTGTGTGCTGTCAGTTTGTGCTTTCTGACATCTTCTGGAATGTTTGTTATTATGTGCAACGTTTTAATTGGAGCCACAGTTTTGAAAGTGCTTGCAAGGTTTGCGATACAAGTGTTCTGTTAAAGGAGTCACTCATCATTAACAAATTACTTTCGCAATTATTTTTTAAATCACCAGTTAGGTTTATATTTTATTCTTGGTGTTTTACATTTTTCTCCCCAGCTCAAGTCTTAGATGATTTAAGTATGAAATTAAGATGCCTCGGCTCTACATAAGCTTCCATGGCTAAAGGAAACTCTAAACAGTGGGAACTGCAGATGATAGCCACTGTGCTCGGAATCTTATATCTGCTCTCCTAGACAGGATATTTCCTAAGTTCTATTTAAGAAAAAAAATGTCAAGTAGAATTATCTTTAAAACATGTTACAATCATCATTAAGTATCACAGGTTATAATAGACAAATCACCTCGGCTACTCCTTTCTGAATCTAATGTTTTCCGCATGAAGAGAAACAAGTGAGTACCTGGGTTTCCTACCAGTGATGAAACTTTCATGAATCAGTAACAGGCTTGGCATCAGGTGGTGATACTCGAGATACAAGCTTCATTATTAGTTCCTAAGCAATCCTAAGGAATTATATTGGTCTGTGTTGACAAACAAAATTGTTTATTTTATATAGTTGCAATACAATTATAGACCAATGTTACAGTTTCTAAAGTGTTAGTCGAGTCTCCAAATTCTCGCATGACTTTTAAAGTTACTATTAAGGTATATTTATTACTATGAGGTTATACATTCAATGTTTTCCTTTGTTGCTGAAGAGCTATTTTTCCTTTAAAAATGTTTGTTTGGGTTTTTATTTAGCTCCAATTTACTGAAAATGTTATTTACTATACATAGGCTGCAAAGAGTGTCATGTGAACAATGAGATGCAGATGTCTCTAGAAAGGTGTGGTTCAGGTAGGGTGGGATTGAAGAATAGTTATACTTTCTGGGTGATGAGATCAGGATGTAGCTTTAGGAGGGGTGGTGTGGTTCAGGCTGACATGGGCAACTCAGTGGAGTTGCGTTTTCACAATAATCTGAAAAGCATAGAATTATGAGTCTTCCTTGACTCACCATGGGAACCCAAGGCGGTAGCACTTGCTCTGTATCCATTTCCAATGGCAAACAGAAGTGGGGAGCAATTAATAAAAAAATAAAGACCCCTTGAAAAGAAGTGTTAAACAGCTTCCTTAAGGAAATTTGACAAGAACAAATTAGCCAGACTCTTCATCTTCTTTGCCATTGCAAGATAGCAGGATGGTTTGAGTGCTTCTCCTAAGATCCCTAAGCCTAAATTTACTCATCCAAATAATGGAGGACTTTAAGAGTGTAAAAGACTCTGAATTCTTCAACAAAAGTATATAGTCCTTCTTCTGAAGAGGTTGGACTTCCCAGCAGATTCTTGCTTCCCAACTCTGTGTGGATGAGAATTCATCTTTGCTGCGCTGTACTGATTGAGAAGCCGAGATGCTCACGATGTACGCTTACAAGTATCATACTGCTTTGTTTTCCTTTGGGTAAAGGCTAGCATTTTTGACAGGTATTGGCTGTACAACAACATTTGCTAAACATTTTTAAGAAAGGAATCCTTTCTTAAGCAGCACCTTTCTAAGCTGACATAAAATTTATGAGTTGGAGTTCCTTGCAAAAAACACCCAGACTTGGTTCCCAGTACTTACATCAGGTGGCTCACAAACACCTGGAAGTCTCTCTCTCAGGACGATATCTTCATCTAGCTTTCATAGCTACCTGTATTCACGTGCATATTTCCACACAAGAAACACACACATAATTTTCAACTTAAAAACCCCGGTCATGGAGAAGGGAGCATTACAGGCACACGGATGGTGCAAGCATTCAGGTTTAACCAGCTCTACTGAAGTCAAAAGAAAATCTCCTTTTTAATAAAAATCAGTTTTGAAGAATTTGGAATGGCGAATTTAGTAAGATATTGATAACTGTATTAGTTGAAGGTCAAATGATTACCATCCACATCTGCCAGACTGGGGTGGCAGATTATATAGCATCGCTGTGTCTTTCTGCATCCCCACAGCTGTTGCTGGACAGGTCGGTGTGTGATGCTAGGCACAGCATGGAAGCAGTAATAAAGAGAGAGTCAAGAGAGATTTTCAGTTGGAAATCTACAGGAAGAGAAAATAATCTCCAATGCACAAGAGTGCGGGATAGTTGTAAAGGGACTAGAAGAGCTAGTGTCAAGAGGCTGCAGAGGGAGACCTGGCATGTATGCAAGGCAAATCTTTCTATGTTATTCACGTTCAGACATTCTTTTTCCTCGTGATACAATTCCATTCCAAGTAAACTGGATGGGAACATGCCACTTGTTCACACATATCTCTTGTTCTTTAGGCCATGCGTGGTTTGTGGAAATGCTAATCCGGCTAAATAAGGAGTGCAGAATTCTACTTTTTTATGATATTGGTTTCCAGAGCAAGAATTTCTTAACCTCTTTTTTTTCAGTGTAGATATCCAATATAGAATTTCTGATTCCAATTCTATGTGGCCCTCATTTGGGCATGAGTTTCTTTAGGGAAATATTAGTACATGAAGACCTCTAAACCCCAGGGATTTCCATCAATCGAAGACTCCCCTTTATCAGTCTGATTGGAAATTATAGATGGCGTTGTAAGTGTAAAGTAAAATACTGTCCTTCAGCCTCCTCTTACCAACCTACTATTTTTCTTCCTGCAATTGTTTAATCTTGTTTTGACAGCAGATAGAACACTAGAATTTGTTGGGCTTTTATTTCAAATTAGCTACTGTCCTAAATAACTAATTTCCACTACTACCCATCAGCCTGGAATGGGCACGTTTACTTGAGGGAAGACATTAGCCTCTCTACCAGGAGACAGAAAAGGACCGGCCCTGGTGCGGAAAGAATATGGCTGGAAGCTGGAAAGTGATGACTCCCCTCCCCCACCCCACCCCCATTTCCTCATATCTGTATGGTTCCATTTATCTTTTTTTTATATAAAGACTTTATCTGAAGAAAAATTAAAAGTTAAAAAAAATCCTTCTTGCTAAACAGACAGTTTAATTGGTTCCACTATTTTTGGAAAGTGCAAGATAAATGCTACGTGTGAAGTTAATAAACCATAATTGGAATTTGCTTAAGAGCATTCCTTCATTCCACACGGACCCATTCACGGCAGGAAGCAATAGGGCCTAGCTGGGATGCAGTAATATATAAGCCCCTTTCCTGAGGACAGCATGACTTCCTGCCTGACCTTGAGGAATGTAATAACTTTCCTAGGTCCCCACTGGACAATAAACAAATTGGGGTGGGAATTGAAGACTACAAACAAAAACAGTAGCTTAAAGAAAAGGGAAAGCGAGACAGTGACGGCTGTTTCAGTTCTCAGATGATAAAGCCCATCACACATGTGTGAACACTTGCCATTTCCCCGCCTCCATATGGTACTTTCCTCCGCCATAATGACAGTAACCTTTATTCGGTTGATTCTGAACTGTGTAGGCACACGGGTCTGTCCATGAACTACCACATGGATTTTCCATATTACCAAGTTATCAGTGACCACTCATCAATGGTATGTACTGAACAGAGTCACTGTTACTATTGCTGTTATTTCTGTTAATGAAGTTTTTAAAAAACGCCAAGTTAACATACTGGGAGAAGTGAATAATTTAATTCCAGTTATGGCCAGACACTATCAGCCTCATAGAATTTGTTCTTTCGGTAACTTGAACTGTGTATCAGTTTCATTAAAGAACCAAGAATGATCTATAGTTTGTTTCCTATCACATCATTATTTCAAAATTTAAATTGTATTTATATCTTCATTACGTATGAGTCATGTGTGTGTGAGTATGTGTGCACTCCCACCAATGGGTACCCGTGTCCTTGCACACACATCTGTGTGCTGGAGCGTAAGTCAGAGGAGAAATTGCAGGCGTCAGTCAGTTCTCCACTCCTTCCATATGGGACTTGCGGATCAGACTTAGGTCCTGAGGCTTGGAGGAAAGTGTCTTAGCAGCTCAGCCATCTTGCTGGTCGCTCAGTCTTACACTTTGACAGACATTTGAAAATCTCTTTGGAGTGTGCTTTTAAAGGGACTTTTTCTAACAATAAACCTTTGGAAAGAATTGGGGCTTCTTCCCACTCTGATGTCACGGGAGTTTCATAGAGGTGCTTACATAATCACAACAAGATCTCAACATGCCATAAACACATCGTTGTGGATTATGAGAGTCAACGGGGTAGACTTTAAAGTACTCTGAAATTAAGGGAGACCCCACATCCTTGCTTCTGACTCTCATGTGGCAGTGGACAGGAGAGAGCATATTTATGGACTGATGTGAGAATTTCACGACCAGAATCTGTGTGCGCAATCCCTGGACCCTAGGGAATGCTTTGTGAGTGTGAGTCTGTGAGACAATCTGTAACATTGCAGTAGACGTGGCTTCTAATGCCTGATCACGTGCTCACTAATTGTATGTGTGAGCATGTTCTCAGATGACCTCATTCCCCCGTTTGTCACCTGGAAAGTTTGTTTTGTCCTAGTGGGAGAAGAAATTTCATCTGTCCTGGAAATAACAAAATGATTTTTAAAGAAATGTTTGCTTTCTTGACCAAAAAGATGAAACTTGGAAAATAATGAAGCGTTCTCCTGCCAATCTGTAATGAGAAATTTTAAAGTCCTTGGTGAAATAGTCAAGTCTAAACGGTCATTAATTGTGAAGCTGCATAGGATTGTACACACTTATTTCCTCGATCTGTATCAATGTCTTAAGAGACACTTGAGTTGAACTTGATATTCCTAGCCTGTGGAGATTCTCTGGCACAGGGCAGGTATAGAGGTCTGATCCCCACCTCATTCTGAGGGCTTTGAAATACTGCTGTTCACTCACTCCTGGGCCTAGTCAACTTTACTCCAAGGAACCCATTGAAGTTGTTAAAATTTTTCTTGCATCCAAGAGACAAATGTTTATTTCCAGAGTAAATCGTTATTCTATTGTGTTTTTAAGGTGATATTTAAAATGTTTTGTTGACATGCTTATATGAAAGTATTGTAAATACTGGGGGAAAAGTACAGAATCTGCACTTTTTGTACACTTTTCCTTTCTGTGTTTTTAGCAATTTATTTTTTGCTAATTTCCAGTTGATAATTGACCTTAGTAGTTTCCATAGCTGTCATTACTTGGCTTGTCTCAGGCCAGGGTGTCTTCTCTGAACCTATAACGCTGTGGAAAAAATAGCTATGAGATCACGCCATAAGAGATAAAAATCAATACATGTAAAATCTGTTATGTTTGTGTGTGGCCTTTGAGAAGGACTTATTCTTAGGTACATATGGAAATATGCTTAACGCAAATAACAACCTAAAATTATTGAATGCCTATACTCCTAAAATCATTAAATATACAGAAAACTATTGCTTCTTTCTAGAACAGCATTTCGGGAAATTAAAGTTGGGAGATACTTCTTAAAAGTTATCCACCCGGGGGGACTATGTAATGTACTTTATATTTGCTGATACTCAGTGTACTAAAATTAAATCAGAGAAATGTTAAGGTAGTAGCTTTAACTAGTAATGGACTCAGGCACTTGAGAAGTAGAAGTCAGAAGATCAGGAATTGCAGGTCAAGGCTAGCCTGTCATCCTAAAAAGAAATATCAATAAATGCAAATTTATTTTAAAATAGCAAGTCATTTTGTCAAAATAAGTACCAAACAATCTATAAAGTGCTTAAGGAAAATCATTCTATTGCTTTATCTTATTCTTTCCAGATGTATTTTAATACATGACTTCATAAACCATAAGCAACAAATTTTCCTGTTTAGGTGGAGATAGGTACAGAAAAGCTGGCCTTCACCTGTCAAGTAGACAGCAAATGGAAAGGAAGGATGCTCAACAGCCATTGCACAGGTAAAAGACCTCTGCAGAATCTTGTCCACAAGGCCACAGCTACTTGGAAAACTCTGGTTCCTGAGATATGCAGATCGTCCACGTGTGGGCGCATTTCATGGTAAAATCTCAACGAAATCCTCTCACATTTACAAATAGTACCATCAAGCTCATCAGAAAAGTTCTGCTGTTTCCAAAAAACTGTTGGGCTCCTGATGGTAAATTTAAGCTTTTGCGCAATACTAATTTTTGCTCCCGAGCTTGAATTTGATCATTGGCAACAATACAGCCATATGGTTGATTTCTTCAAGTGGCTAAGTTGCTTCATTTATTTTACAGAGAATGCCTGTTAAATACTCAAGTCTGAATGGCCATAATTGTCTTTGCGTGTTTAAAGTAAAAATAATATTCGACGAAAAAGAAATGGTTCCGCTCACAACCCAATCACACAACTGCTTTCCCCCAAGACAAGGCCTGCGTGTGGTTCCCAGACTGAGAACAGCATCTCCATTTTCCCATCACACCTCATTTCGTACTTTTACAAATTGTATCAAAAGAGTAAGATGTAATAAAATTGATAATGCCTTTTTATCTCTATCTCATGATCGTCTTTTGGCCAAATTAGCGTTTGTTTTCGCAGTGAGTAAATGGTAGTGAAAACTCTGAGAACCCCAGCGCTTTTCAGAGAGAAGGCCTCAGCTTCTGCCAAAGTACCTCTGCTTTGGCCCGTCAATGTGAATGTCAGCACAATGAAAAGGATGCTAATTTACAACTTATAAAAACAGCTTTGGCCTCATAAATCTTCTGGGGTCTCAGATAGACGCTATTAGAAAACAGAACTGAGTTGTATTTGCAGATGAGATTGATACTAGCTAACATATTTTATATGCCTTTTTCACATTAACTATTAAATCTCAGACTATGTAAACAACTTTGATAATCCAACAACTTCTTTGTTATCATTCCACGTTTCTCCACAGTTGCTAGTTTTTTAAAGGTAGACCTCCATATTGTTGCTGAGGTTCTACTAGACTTGTTCTTAAGTCATTTCTAAAATATCATCCTTCCTTCCCTGTCTACTTGAATGAAAAAAGCAAATGTATGGTTTTCGGAATGGCCACTTTGCACTGGACAAACAATAAGAGGGCTCATTCATAGGAGAGGCTAATTCCCTTCCTTCTAGAAGTCATTAGTTGCCTATCACTCTTTCCTAGGGGTGGACCCTGTGGAATTTCCTTCCTTCTGCATTAACGTGTCCAATTGCTATTGCCTTTGTTCTGGTCTTGTTTATTGTCGTTGTTCTGGTCTATGTTTCCAGCGGAGACTGTTTCACAGTAGACGTCCTGGTACTCTGGCTCCTACAATTTTCCACTCCTTCTTCCATGTTTTTCCCCGAGCAATAGATGCAGGAGATGAGCTGTAGATGTGTCCATCGGTGCTGGGCTCCCCAGATCTATTGATCTCTACATTGTGTCCAGCTGTAGTTTTCTGTGGTCATCTTCATTTGCTGCAACGAAGGACGTCTTTGATGAGGGGTGGTCCTTAGACCTACCTGTGGGTGGAAGGGTGATATTTAACTGTCGTGAAGAATAAGCTGGTCTAGCGAAGTGGAGGTAGTAGGTTCTTTTCTAAGGTCGTGACTACCCTAGTCCCAGGTAGCTAGGCTTAACCAGCTACTGAATTAAACTCAAGTAGGGTGTGTGTTATTACCTCAAAATGCTGTCAAGTGCACACACTGGAAGAAGAAAGCTTTGACGAGAAGCAAAGTTTCTAGGCTAGGTTGTTGTGTAGAACTGGGGGTCAAAACGAGCATCACTGGTCCCCCTTTCTGGATTTTAAACTTTGAATCATACCTTCAGGCTGCAGAAAAAAACCCCCAAATGAACACAGAGCTAATAAAATTTGCTTCTCTTTCTTAATTTTTTGGGTTGTTTTCACACAGACTAGAGCGGTGTCCTAACTTGCCGTAAGAACAACTGCCAAGCGTGCACCTATAACTGGACTCCAGGAGGAAACTCTGCCAGGCAACTGTTTCTTAACGATACAATCTGCATATTTTAATGAGACTGGAAATGCAGGCTCTGCTCGCTCTGGGTTTTCCCCTCATAGAGTGTACACTGTTTCCCATCATTAACATAGGATAATGGAAGTGGGCTTCCTATCAACACCCACCAGAACGACATGGCTTGACATTTCCGGAGTTGAGATCAAACACTAATGACCTTTCTGTGGTGACTCTGTGTTGTGCTTAAGTCTAATGATCACTCAGTCATCGGGGGGACCAGCATGGCTGCCACGTTACACAGCACAGAAACACAGATTGGCAATCGATGACGAAGCAAGCTACTGATGATGCGAGGATCACTTGCCGTTTCCCTTCCTCTCTTAGTTCTGCTACCAACATGACAGAAGCTAGGGTCATTTTGGAAAAGGGAACCTCCAGTTGAGAAAATGTTTCAACTGGATTGGCCTGCAGGTAGATCTGTGGTGTCTTTCTTGATGGATGTGGGAGGGGCCAGCTCACTGTGAGTGGTGCCAAACCTGGGCTGGTAATCCTCGGTCCTGAAAGAGAGCAGACTGAGCAAGCCATGGAGAGCAAGGCACTGAGCATCACTCCTCTGTGGCCTCTTCTCTCACTTCTGCCTCCAGGTTCCTGCCCTGCTTTAGTTCCCTTCCTGATTCCCTTCAGCTATGAACTGTGATGTAGGAGTGTAATGGAAACAAACCTTGCTTTAGGATATGGTGTTTTATTATAGCAATAGATACCCTAAAACAGCCAGGCGGTGATGGTGCATGCCTTAATCCCAGAATTTGGGAGGCAGAGGCAGGCAGGTAACTGTGAGTTTGAGGTCAAGCCTGATCTATAGAGTGAGTTCCAGGACAACCAGGGTTTCACAGAGAAACCCCAGTCTCAAAAAACCAAAAAGAAAGAAAGAAAGAAAGAAAGAAAGAAAGAAAGAAAGAAAGAAAGAAAGAAAGAAAGGAGGAAGGAAGGAAGGAAGGAAGGAAGGAAGGAAGGAAGGAAGGAAGGAAGGAAGGGAACCCTAAGGCAGAGTTCTTAATTTATTCTCAAACTATTTTCCCTTTGTTGAAGAAATTTATATCCTATAAAGAGGTAAGCAGAAAAATTATGCATGTCAATCTTCCTGGAAGAATAACTAGAATGTTCTGCTTTTGGAACAGTGGCTATGAAATGGTTTCTGAATTCTTAGTTGCCTAAATCCATGCTTGTAAAGATACCACAGGTCTGGGAGTCTGTGTTTTAATACCAAACCTAGTTCACTATAATCACAGCTAAGTAAGTAGCAGAAGCCTAGTTCCCTGTGATCCAGATGGTTTGAATATACTAGACACAGTGTGAACACACAGTGAGCTAGATCACATTACCGGATCAAGTGACCCATGTACCTAATCCACAAGGGAAACAATTCAAATACGCAAAAGCCAGAATCCTCATCCGGGGAGGGGCATTGCTTCAAGAATGTGGCTAAAGTCCTGAGCCTAAAGTAAAATGAGTCTCTGCTTCCCACAGCATCAGTGACCCTGCCCTCATTTTCTTTCATAGAACCCTGCCTAAACCTCTAGAAGGGGTTTGGTTGTTTTTGGTGTTGTTGTTAGTTTTTTTTTAAGTTCAAAAAACAAAACATTTGATGGAGAATAAAACACAAAATGAGAATATCCAACTGACTCAGCTTCGTGCTTGTCTTTGTAAGATGCTGGACCCATGAGACTGTTTCTTAAGAGGGCATTACAGTGGGCATGTTTAATACAATCCCCAGCAAAACCTGGACTCTTTATAGAAAATATTCACAGGCCTGAAAGGTGTGATTTTGGACAACAAATTTTGTTTTTTTCCTCTTTGATCCTATAAAGCATTTTCTTGAAATGGTTCTTCAATATTTTTCAGTGTCTGGTTGTGTACTGTCTTTAATCAGTCATAGAGAAAAGAGATACATTATTTTGCATTAAAATTGTATTTTAGCTTTCTAAAAACAGGTATATGAGTATTCCATACTATCAGATTAATGGTATAGAAAGTTTATGAGAGATGTGTACCTATTTCTAGAATGGGGGCTAAATTTAATTTTTGTTATCTATCATGTATAGTGAGCTAATTTAAAATGAGGTTACCATTGGTTAAAAATATTTTTATTTATAGCTTTCATTTTAGAGACTTTGTTACATTTGTATTGTCTTTCAAGACTTCTACTCTCTCTTTCTCCCCTCAACATCCTCCAATTCATGACTTTATCTTTGATAATTATACTAATACACACACATACACACACACACACACACACACACACACACACCAATGAGTATATGTTGTGTTACTTGTGTGTGTATATTTAGGGCTATCACCCAGCCTCCTTGTTTAAAAGATTTTATTTTGAAGTGCTTTGAACAATTAGACTTTAAAAACTATTTTCGTAATTCAAATTACATGCAATGTGTTTTATTATATTCATCCACAACTCCTCCCTTTAACTCCTTCCTAGATTTACCCCCTCTCGACTCTCTCCCAACTTCCTGACCTCTATTTTATTCAACACCCTATCAGCTCTAATTTGTGATAGCCATCTACTTCACCCACCATCCTGGGGTAGAGTCCATAGACCTACCCTGGAGCCACACCCTTAGTGACAACTCAATCTCTAGGCTGAAAAGCAGTGCCTCGGTGGTTAGGAGCACTTGCTGTTTTTGTAGAGAACCTGGGTTACATTCCCAGCACTCACATGGTGGCTCAGGACTATCCATAATTCCCGTTCCAGTGGATCTAGCAACATTTTCCGGCCTCTCTGGGCACCAGGCTCTCATGGGCTACACATACAAACTTGCAGGCAAAAAGCTCATTCCCATAAAATAAAAAAAATAATATCCAAAAAATTAAGTAAGAAAACTATTATAAGTCTCCCAGAAGCTATGCTTTTAAGTGAACAAAACATCAAAGCTGGAATAATAATGTGGATATCTGAGAAATATTTCAAGTTCACAGTCTGATGTTCCTTGAATAAAGCTTTGTTGACGCAGAGCCGTGTCGCTTTATGCTCATGCTTTCTGGGGTGGCTTTCATGCTACAGAAGCATAGTCTAGAGTAGCAACTGCGATCTTACTCTAGGTGTCCCTCACTGCTGGTGCCCACTAATTGCAGCGGTGCAGTGGCAGCACCTCAGCTGCCTCCTGTGTCCCCTGTGTGTGAAAAGCCATCTCCAAAGATAGAGGAAGTAAAAGTTCATTGCAGATCAGCAGTCACAGGGGAACATTTTCAATAAATTCTCACAACAGGGTCATTTTACTTTGAACCCAAAGTACAAGGGTAGCACACACCTGCACAAAGAATCCCAGCATTTTTATTAGTAGACATGCATTACAAAAGATTTATACTCAGTTATTACTATTATATTTTGAGTGCCTTAAATGTGTAGCCTTTTTGCTTGTAATAAAATATCTGCCTCATACCGTCAATTCTGTCTCTGAGATGACCAGGTCTAAGGTAGTTGTGATGTGGGCCTGCACAGAGGGGGCATGCTGCCCACTCAGCTAGATCATCAAATGCACACAAACCATGAGAAGTTATTTCATTGTGGAAAATATTTCAATTCAGTGGACATGTCTTTTGAAAGTAAGGTTTTCCTTGATTACACAAAGGTGCTACTAATTCAAAATTTTTGGTGTGTGTGGCTTCTTTTTCCTTAGTGCTCTGAGACAAAAAAGAAACTCAACTAATATCTTAAAACCTAGATGAAAACAGCTCTGCTGCTGCGACAATATAGGCTAAATATTTCTAATATTCTTCTATACACTGAAAACCTTATGATATTCAATGCCTTGTAAAACTTTGAGCAGTCTTTCATGTTTTTCAAGAATTCAGCAGTCCTTGTTAACATTCGTTCAAAGACTCATTTATTACTTCATTTGTGTGAGTGTTTGTCTACATGGTTATATGTGCACCACATGCACGCTGCTGCCCAAAGGGTGCAGAAGATGGTGTTACGCCCTCTGGATCTGGAGTTACAGATAGCTGTGAGCCACCACGGTGGTGGTAGGAATCGAACCTGTGACCTCTGCAAGAGCAGCAAGTGTTCTTGATTCCTGAGGCATCCCTTGAGCCCTATTAACATTGTGTTTATGGGCAAATGTTAGACATTTGTTTAGGCATGCCATAACCTGAGCTTACTCTTTTGTTCAACTTTATTAATGCATTTTGGGTTTTACTTGTATTGCCACCGAGTTACTATCATGAAAGCCTTCAGAGACATAGTTTATTTGCTCAGCATCAGCATATTTTTTCCTAGAAATCCTTAAATGATGCAGCACCTAAATCACGAATAAAGTGGTTTAAATCATTCATTTAATATGCTAGCCAACTGAGAAGTTTGGGTAGCCCGCCCTAATATTTAGAAACATGCGTTCTGAGTACATTAGTTGTCTGATGAAATGGAGGTCGCTCTGTCTTGCAGAAACTAGAGCAAGCCTGGAGGCTCTGATCCTGATTGTGTGACTTCTACCAGGCTTTTAACCTTCCAGAGTTGGAATTAACTGTAGAACCGTCCCATGGAGGAACCACTCAAGAACGCTCAGATGTATGGAGTGCAAGGGGTCAGTGCCAGCTATGAGAATTCAAAGGATGTTAGCATCAGACCTCTTCTCCAACTCAGAAAGAGGAATAGTCCCCCTGAAGAATATGGACGGCTTTGAAAAGAAAAGGAAAAAAAAAATGTTCCACTACCTTAAATTCACCCTCTTCCGCTTTCCACAAACTCAAACTTTGAGAATCTGCAGGTGTGCCAGGCACTTAGGGTATTAATGACTTCAGCCTGCCCCCTATTCCTCAGTTGTCTCCTGTTCTGCACCTGTCACAGAGCAGCTCCATGGCCTACAAGATTCAATTGTTGTGAGGATTAAATTAGGTACTACACATAAAACACTTTAACTCAGTCCCTGAAGAGCCAGCATACAACACCTTATTACAAGCTCCAGTTGTAAGCCTATGACTAGACAAGAGAGGGCTTCTTCTTCTTGGTGGCTCTTGAAAATTCCCCTAGCCGCCTCCCTGTGCATAGGAGAATCTCGGTCACAGGAGACAAATGTGCTTTATAGTCAGTTGATTAAACTAAGAGGCTCTAGAATGTGTATGTGTGTGTACGTGCATGCGTGCGTGCATATGTGTGTGTGTGTGTGTGTGTGTGTGTGTGTGTGTGTGTGTGTGTGTGTGTGTGCAAGTTTCAGGTCAACAGCACAAACTCAATCCCATGGCTACTTTCGAATTCTTCCTTTAGTGCCTCCTGTTAAAATAGTAAATGTTAACAAAAGAAATGTTTAAACAAAGCACTATTAGGTTTTCCTCTTATTCCTTTCTGCTTCTGTTTAATTCAGACAAACTGGCTGAGTTCATTCTTTTATCTCATGTTCCGCTTAAAACGGCTACAGACAAATGACCTTTCTCACAATCTGTAATCTCCCTCAAATTTATTTCGGAAGAATATTAGCGCACCTTATTTTTTTAAGGAAAAAAAACCACCCATTATAACAACTTGTTAATCTAACTCCGCTGCCAAGTTGGCTATTTTATTTAACAATAAATTGAATGCAAAAGCTCCCCAAGGTGGAAAGCTACAGCACCAGGCTGCAAAGTTTGGCAGTTAATTGACATTTCACAGTCTCCCCAAGCAGAAGCTAATTTCACTGCTGGTTGTATGTACATACTTCAGTTGTTGTATACACTAGTAAGCATGTGCGTGCATACACATATATCTGTCTTGAGAATTGTACTACAACTCAACTAAGAATGATTTCTTCATTCACATACACGCATGGATTCATCATAAAAAATTATTGTAAGACAGAAAAGAAGTTAAGTATTGGTGATGGTTTGAAATGTTCATCTTTGAAACGAAGCACAGTTTTACAGTGCATGAACGCCCACAGAAAAGATGAAGTAGTCTCTTTTGGGTTAAATTGTGTAATTATATCATAAGTTATGCATCAAAGTATTAACGCTTGTTCTCTAGGAAGGTGGTATTCTTGGGCTGTCCTCACAAAGTTAGACCTGGTGTCTTTAAACTAAGAGAGTCGTCCATTGTGGGCCAAGTATGATAGTACACATCTTTAGTCCCAGCACTTGTGAGAAAGAGAGAGGCAGATCTCTGTGATATCTCAAGCAATAAATGAAGGAAAGAAAGGAAGCGAAACCAAAGGAAAGGAAGGGGAAAAGGGGGAGAGAGAGGAAGAGAGAAGGAAGAAAATTAAGGCTCAAAGATATGCTTACAGGGAAAAAGCTGGGAAGAAACTTGCAGGTAGCACCCCAACCAGGGCTCTGACTTTGAGATTCTGTTCTTTAGATCATGAAGAGAAAATATCTGTAGTTTAAATGTGTGATTAGAGTAGCCCTGGCAAAGTAGTACAGAAAGTAAAATACCTTATAGCAGTTGTTTCCATTGAACATGACGCAGAGAGAGAGGATGAGAGAGAAAGTTTGTTCTTATTTGCTGAGGGAGTCGCCTAACGTGTGTAAAATTAGACTGGAATAAGCGCTTATCAAAAAGGCCCCACTCGAGAGTTCCGAATGCTTCATCAGTAGACATCAGAAATCTCACCCCTTAGAAAGAGCTTAAGATGGGAGGGATGAAGGACGACACATCAAATGGCCCAGTTTTTCTTTAAACAAGAGGGAGACTTAGTTGCACTGATCTGCTGGATTTTATTGCATACACTGCACCGCACACATCCTAGTAAGCACTGCGGTGTGTAGGAGACAAGAGAGATGCTGTAAGCCGGACTCACAAGTTTTCTCTATGAAGCTCAGGTCCCCTTCAATTCCTCCCCCAGGGTAGAGGTCCTCATCCAGCTGGTGCCCCTACTGGAGAGGAGACTAGCGGATTAGGAGGCTTTAGAAGCCCTGATGCTGCTGGGGCTGGTAACTCACAAGGAGTTGATGCAGGAACCGCGGAGAAAAACCCAAAGCACGGGGAGACGGAAGACAAGGAGGCAAGAGGCTCTGTGAGGCCCAGATTAATCTTTCCAGGAAGTAGCAGAGACACTAATGCCTGAGAAACATAAAAACAGACTGCAAAAAAAGCAGTGAGGGGGAAAAAAGCACATTATAGCTTTTACTTATTTTGTTGGACTTTTATTTCCAAATCACACGATTGTCTGAGATGATTTAATGCACAATTACATAAAAAATGAAATTAACATGGTTTTAAAAGCATAAAAGCAACTGCTAAATAAAGCCATAACATTTTTCTCTGTGCTACCAAGATAATGAACCATATTTTTCATCTCTAACTGTGCTTCTGTGTCATGAGTCTGGAATTTGGGGCAGGAGGGGGGCAGGGAAATATACCTCTGCTACTGAGTGCCTGTCTCACAGCTCCCTGGGAAGTGGCTTTTGTCACTTCCAGAGTGTGGTGTACAGAGGAACAAAACAGCAGGGCCTATGAGGAGCTGTGTCACCAGGACACTGAATGGCTAAACACTCTAACAAGTGCGTGGGGGGGGGGGGTAAGAGAAGAGCAAAGTGGGGTGAACACAGCACAGACTATGTACCTCGGTACCGATTTGGATTTGACTACAGAGATGAGTTCTGATTCACAAGGTTGGTCTTTTTTGATGGAGAATAACACTTGAATATGTTGTACATACAAGCACAGAATGTGTAAGAACCCTGTCACCCGTGTATACTCATATGTACAAAATGCATATACATGTACACACGTACATACAAACTCTTCTAGGAATATTTCCACTGAGTGTGTATGTGTGTAAGATACCCTTCAATTTTCAGGGGAAGAAATTGGATCAGATGTTTTCAGAATGAATTTATAAAAAGCATAGTATTATGTGATTGAAGTATAATTTTATTCTCGATTGAATAAACAGAAGCGTATGGAGAGCATCTCTCATGATTCAGAAGTTGTGCTCATGTTGAACTCAAAGATAAATTCACAGGAATGCTTTCCTGCCCTTGGGGAGACTATAGTCTAATATAATACTATATTTTACTATTCCTTAGTCCTGATGTATGGATTATGCCAAAATAATGCATTGCTAGAGGGAAGAAGGCAATTCACTGATTTTTGTCACTGGAGATTAATAACTAAATGTCACTTAGTTGAGTAGCCGGTAGAAATTGTAATGGCAGCCCCATCGCCTATGTACTTTGCCTTAGCTGGGGAAAGCACTCAATTATATTGCACAACTTTTCTGTAGCAACTCTGTGCCTGCCTCTGAGAACCTCCATACCTGGTCTGACCCTGAAGACAAGGGACACATAGAATCAGCGTGTATGTGATGGCATGGATTTATAAATTTACTGGACCAAGTGTGGCACATAACGGCAGGAAGACCAGACGGTTGCCCCCAAACTGAGCAGAAACAATTAAGCAAATTAGAAAGAAAAAAAAAAACAATTTAAGTGACTCTGAGCTTGAATATACCTGGTTTATCTTAGCCTGAAACCAGACAAATACCAGACATACCTAGTCTCTGGTGCTAGGATCTGGCCATAACATCTCTACATACCTCTCTTAAGATTTTGTCTACTTAGAGTTTGTAGGGAACTATGCTGAGGAAAACAGAGAAGGGTTGCTCGGAGGCAGTTATGATGGTTATGATTCAAGATGACAAGTATGTCTGAGCCTAGAGATCGATGAGAAGATTAAGGTTTATGTGAGAATATTCAGAAAAGTATGCATCTGTGCATTCCCTGATGTAGGAAGAGAACTGTCTCTCAGTGAAGGGACACGTGGAAGTTTCAGAAGACTTTGGAAGGAGCTGCTTGGGGCATCTCACCCCATACAGGTGTGGAAGAGGTCGTCTGTGGAAAATGTATCATAGAGGACACAGGGCACAGACCACGATCCAGCCTGTTCCCTCTTACTTTTCTTTTGGGACCTAGGATTTTTCCCTTCAGGAGTTCTCTGTACAGATTTAATTTACCCAGATGGTATCTAAGTTTGCATAGCCATAAGAAAACTTATCTATATAAAGGGGAAGTCCTTGAAGAGATGGGTTTCAGCTTCAGAAATAGAACAATTCACGTGTTTTATGCCCAAGTGTGCACTCATAAGCCTGTCTTTTGGCCATATCTTGTCTTTTAATAACAAATGAAAATAATTCTCTTAAATCATCTACCAGATTCACTACCAAACAAGACTATGTTAGGTGTAAAATACTAGCGAGGTACAGGGCCATCTTAACCTGTATTACCTTGAAGGCTCCAGAATACTGCTCCCTCCTCTATGCAGTCAGTGAGTCCCCAGAACCTTTTATTGCATATTTTTGTGCCAGCATATTATGCAAAAGTTAAACAAATGTTCCTTGTTTTCCTATGAACTGTTAACCTAATATTTTCTACTGGTAAAAGGTAAAATATTGTAAAATATTCTGAGAATTAGCTTACCTGAAACCCCACAGACTCCCCAGATGGTCTCTGAATAGGAGGTAAAGTACTCACAATGGATATGAATTCCAAGTTAGATTGTATAATGTTTTCCCTCCTGCTTTAATGTCCACTCCTGGAATTCTGTTTTCTCCTTCATCATAAACGTTTCCCTCTTTCTTAAATATTAATAGTAAAACAATTATACTGCCAGCCCAGATATTTTAAAGCCTGATTTTGAGTCTGCTTTCCAGCCATAGCCCTAATTCTCCCCTTTTGCATCGTGGGACACCTGCTAGCACATTTTAATCTAAGCCCACTATCGCCGATGTCGCTGTCTTCAAACACACTGCAGACAAGACTCTGAACATGTCATCCCATTAAAAATGACTTTCCAAGGTTATTAATGACCTCTGTTGCTAAACCTGGTTGTCACTCCTGTCTCATTTTACAGGACTTGTAAGTAACATGGCCACGTACATCACCACCTCCCCCTTGGAATAAGTGTTGCCTTCTCTCAGCTTCCAGGGTGGTGTTGATCCTAACTTATTCACACTTCTTGCTGCTTTTCCGCTGTGATTCCCTACTCTTTCCTTTGACATCTTCGTGTGAACTGTGGCTCATTTGCGGGAAACTTTCTCGGCACTGTGAAAAATCCCTTTCCCCAGGTGACCTCACCCCCGTCCTCTACATCCTACTTTTATGAGCCCCCCGTCACATGTGATTGCCCCTGAACTTCAGACTTAAATATTCAATGGCTTACTCAATATGTTCACTTGAAGGATAATCAATATCCCAAAGTTGACATGTCCAAAATTGAATTCTTAGTTTTACCTTCCAAATGGCCCTCGCTATAGCCTTCTCCACCTGAGTTAAGAATAGCTTCACTCTTCTGGTTTTTTTCAGGTCAAAATCTTTAGAGTCCTTCCTGATTCATGACTGGCTCTCAAGCCATCAGTCCACATTCAGTTCTCACAGTTAACACATTTTAGAAATATTTCAGGCATTTAACCACTGCTGACTATATGCCACTCTCTTCCCCAGTCTAAAACCCCTGTCCTTGCTTCTGTGGATCATGCATAAGCCTTTATCAGCCCTCCCAAGAGGTTGTCTTATTTTGACCATTGACCCCTGTAATCTCTGTTCTCAAAAATGGCAGCCAGAATGATCTTTCACAAAGATAAATCAAACCCTGTCAGTCTTCATTTCAAATCTCTTCAATTGCTCTCGGTTCCACTCAAAGTAAAGGTCTAAATACCTCCAGTGACCTGGGCAATCTATCACCATTGAACTGTTACTCCTTCCTTCTATAGACTGCTCTAGTGGACCTGTGTCCTTGCTAGCCCTAGAGGTGTCTAGGCAGCTCTCATATCCACTCCTGTTTTTACTTCCTAGTCTCTATTTTTAGATTACTCGCTCCTTCCCACCAGAAAACAATGAGACTCCTAGTCCATGTCTTCAGGTCTTTGATCAAGCATTATGTTGATCATAGAGAACTTTTTAAACCATTCAAAATCACAACACTGGACTCCAGCATTTCCACATTCTCTCTGCCCAAGCTTTATTTTGCTCTGTGGTGTGTTTGTCAAATCCACTAAACAATTAGTCAGTTTATATTTCTTAACTACCTATTGCATTAAGGCTGGGATTTATGTAAATTTTGTTCACTGTGATCCAGAGCCTTGGTGCTCAGCACAAGCAATTAACATATATTTAAAAATAAATGAATAAATATGGTGTCCACTGTGTTCACTATTTTTTATGTTGACAAATGAATTTTCTATGTAATATCCAAGAAAGTCCACATTTTTGTTAGCTACCTTTGCCTGCTCTAATATGGCTGCTTCTGAGCCAGGAGAACTTGTTCTAATAGTATGGCTATGACATCATTTGTTGACAAGTTATTTATTGCTGGATATGAACATGGGATAAAAGTTAGGTAATATAAAGATTAATAACTATATTTATATCCACCATAGGAAATCCTTAGATATTCTTCAAATTACTTTCTTCATTCTCTTTTGCTATCAGAGTTAATTTAGGGCTCAAGAATGTAAAAATTTCACATAGTAAGATTAAAAATTATCAGCTGGCAATCTAGAAGTTTGTTTTTCATCTTGCCTATGGTTATAAGTCATAACAATACCCTGTTATTAGCACACCAATGTACATTCTACATTGTTGTTAAAAAATCTCTCCAACTTGGTACACAAAGCGTACACATTAAGGTTTTTCAAATAAGTTATTTTCTTTGAAATGACCTTAGACTTATTAACCTTAGATGTATTGGTCACCAAATAGTATAGCCTTCCCTAACGTTCTCTGCAACAGTGGGATCAAACCCAGGGCCTCCAGCCTGCTAGTAAGGCATCCTACCGCAGCACTCTATCCCCAGCTTGTAATCTTCCTACATTCATCAAAACTAAGAAATTGACATCATTCTCTCTGTTAAGCAATTGCATCTGAAAGGCACTGTATTTACAGGTTGTGCCCAGTTAAGTCTCTTGTTCCCCTTTTGTTATTCATGGGTCTTCTCTATTGAGAGGTGTTGTATGTCATTTGCCAGGATTTTAATGTATCATATGAATGTTGATAAATTAATATTGTCTGTTTTAAATATAGCAGACTAAGATCTATTGGAAGGAGCAATCACGTATGCCCGTATCTTAAAATGTCTGTCATGTTATTGATAATTCTTCCAAAATTAGTAGATGGCATATGACAAAAGTGTTGCATCTCCATAAATATTTGAGCAACATTGATGTATAACATCTAACAAGCATAGCATTTTACCAAGATTAATTAAATGCAAGTTATTTCTTGATTCATTAGCTAAGTATCTCTATTGCAAATGACAAAATTCTAACTCAGCTTGCACAAATGCAAATGATAATAAATTTTGAGATTGAAATGAGTCATCCAAGCATATGGTATCTAGCCTCATGAACCCGATGGTGTCCTCGGGGCTTGGTATCTCTCCCTTTCTCAAGTCTACACACTGAATTCAGTTGTCAGCACATGCAGGATGACAGTGAAGATTTCAGTACCCATCTTGTGAGTGGGTCAGTCAGTGACCCAAAGAATAAACTGAGCTTATTGGCATCATCCAGGGACAGTTTATATTCAAGGAGAAAGATGAGATCTCATGTATAAGACATGGCAAATGTGCATCTCTAGAAGTTCTTAGCCGCTAATGGAGTGAGGTAAGAATATCATGAAGGCAAACAGTAAATACCTATTGTTATATTAGCCTGCAATGGCTAAGAAATCTGTTTTAATGTTATAGGAAGCCATATAGTATCTTACAACTGTCCTGAGACTCGTTCCCAATTACTTGTGAGATAAATAAAGCAAAAATAATTAACCCTGTTTTATCCACGGAGAATTCAAGTCAATGATACTGAGTTAATTGGTACTAAGAGTTGACTCTTATTCTTATTCGCTGATCCATCCATAGTGGTGTTGCTTCTAATAATTACTTACAGCCACACAGAAGATATAACACTCAAACTTCTTTTTTACAGTGTTGCCTCAACCTCTATGGCCAATCATTAATGTCTTCTGTCCAACTGTTCTAATGACCCAGCAGCAATGACACATTTCATGAACACATTTCACATTGTGAGCCTTTCACCAAAGGGCTGCTAGCTGTTATCCCAATGATCTACGGCTTAGATCTCCCACTGTGAGTCTTCTGGTCTTTCTTTTGTTTTGTGATATACCTACACTGTTGTCAAGGATACCTAGCTCTTCAGTCTCTTGTTTGAACAGTCCACAAAGTGTTCTATTAAAAGTCCCAATTAACTGTGTATAGCCATTCACCTGTAAGCTCATCTGTTCCCTCCCCGGCCCACCCACACGCCACCAACCACTTGATCAAAAGAAAAAAATAACATGGGTCAAAAGACATCAAGAGAATGAATACAATGCTTGGGATCATTGGGTATCATATAATAGCCATGGGAATGCTATCTACAATAATTGCTGCCTTAACAAAGCCGAACAAACGCAGATTGAAAAGATGTAAATAAAAAAAGGAAATTAAGGGAAAGGAGCACATTTTTTCCAGTTTTATGCCTATTGCATTATTGGTATTTTAAAGGTTAAAGTTGGAATTTTTTTCAACATAAAATGTATTGCCTTCAGTGCAGCAAGAGAAAGACTGAGATAAGTGGGAAACATTTTAGTCATTGTAATGTTACACAAATCCTTGAAATTTGGATTGTATTATATATTTATTCAATTGTCCATTTTATATAGTTAATTCTATATTTGTAAGATACTGTAAGGCTAAGAACCTAGGCATTAGATTAAGGTAAACTATAATTATTATTATCGTTATTATTCTTGTTTACAATTGGAATGTCCTTGAAGAATGCAGAACATTAGTGAGACTTGGTTTCATAATCTATAAAGTAAAATTACGGAAATCACTAACAATGTTGCCTTTGCCTTGGTATCTGGCAAGCATGCATTAGGATAATGCATGCAATAATGTGAGCACAGCTTTGCTCAAAGCAAGAATCAATGGATATTAGCACCCATTAAATAATATATATTACAACCAGAGAGGTTATGAGCAAATCATTAGTTATATTTTATATTTGGACTCATAATCTTATAACATTTATTTGACTGTTTTTAAAACTTTGCATAAAGGTTTTTGATGCTCAGTATGCTCTCTTGGGTATCATGCAAAGTTATTATTTAAGAAAAAAAGACAGTAGTAAAGAAACCTGGGAAAGTTTAACTCATATAAGATTATTCTCAGTTGGAATCTGGTGCTGGCTATCACTGAGATGGGGTTTCCTTTATGACCCCTCATGGAACAAAAACTGATGTTTCAGTAGAATATTCTGGAGGCCGGTGGTTTGACTTTCCCAATACCCAATTTTCAAAACTGCATGGAAGTCTCCTGTAACTGAACAGTGAGCTCCTTTTTCCTAGGAGTTTCCAGTAGAGCCAGAGCAGGAGCTGAACTCAAAAGTTGTAGGGGGAACTCTCTCAGTATCTGGACTGAGCAAAGGTTCTGTGAGATGAACGGTGGAACCTTCCCTTGACGGGATTCTGTGGTACTTATTTGTGAATGATTCTTTTCTCTGTGGTGATTTCACAGATAGTAGACTATCACTTGAAATACTTTTGTTGTTACATTTGAAAATGCTGTGGAAAAAAGAAACAGAAAAAAGAAATTGCTGTAGAACCAAATCCAAGATGCCACTCTTGGACCCTGATCATTTATTTAGCTTATTGTGATCTTGGATGAATGCCATAATTTTCATAATTCATCCCTTAGAATTCTTTGAGTATCAAGCAAAATAGAACTTGAAATACCTGTAGCAATTTCT
The DNA here is from genome assembly GCF_982192425.1 of Myodes glareolus. Classification (NCBI taxonomy): domain Eukaryota; kingdom Metazoa; phylum Chordata; class Mammalia; order Rodentia; family Cricetidae; genus Myodes; species Myodes glareolus. Next base: position 87,247,550 of record NC_142034.1, read on the forward strand.
GGCATCTAGTAATCACTCAATAAATTATTCCTTTTACTAATAACATCCAAAGAGATGGGAACAAGGAATACAGCTGAGGGGTAAGACATTTGCCTAGCATGTGTTGCTTTCGGCTCAAATCCCTGCCTGAAAAAGCATTGTCTGTATGTGTCTGGGGGTGTTAATGAATGAAAATACTGAAATACGAAAGAGCAAGGATGAATTACTTCATATCTTGGTTTTTAGGAATTTTGTTTTCCGTGAAGAATTGCGAGCATACCTATCTGTAGAACAAGGGAGTAAATAATGCAAGCTCAGGGTCCTGTAGGAACCGATTCATTTGCATGGATGCATATAAAACAGAACAGAATTGGTCCTGATGTAGTGTTACTGCGGTATCGAAGTGAGAAGGGATGTCAACAAACAATAAAACACATGAGTATAGAGAGTGATCTGGGAGCCACCTGTTTTAACAGAACGACAGATCCGATCTACAAGAGGAGGCAACACTATATGTTACTTTGGTGATGAATAAAAGTTCAAAAGGAGAAGAGATAATGTCTGCATGAAACAATTAGGGTGACTCTCATGGAAAAAAAATGATATTAGGATTTATTTTTGAAAGATGGCTAGAAATGAATGATTCATCCATTAGTTGATTCACCCAACTGGTGCTTAATGAGTATGACTCACCATAATTATCTCTGGAAACGCAAGAGCGTACCATCATACAGAAAATAAGATGGGGGTGCAGCAGCTCCTTCCAGCGGACAGCAGTCACAGTAGTTCTGTGGGTAAGAAAGTATACCTCTTGCAATAATGATATATTTTTTTAAAAAGATGCTGAACCCGAAATTTGAAAAGCTTACATTTTCTAGGCTGAGCGGGTCGAATCGTTTTCCTTAGATAATGAGGAAGCGGCGATACCATTTTCAACAGGTATGATGGACTTTTGTTTTATGACCCAGGAAAACTAAGATCGCGTTCAAGGCTCCTGCATACCAGTCTTTGATGCTGTGATTCTTCATTTACCCCTTCATTTGCTGGATAAATATGTTTCCTAAGCACTCAGTACAGACAAAGCCAGTGGGGAAAGGAGCGGGGAAGGAGAGCTACTTGTAGGAACAGGTATAAAACAAATGTATCTGAGGGTGACATGGGAAGGGAACTGCACTCTCCAATGAAGTAAAAGCTTAAATAACTGTAAATGTGCTTTCTCTGTTCTTTGTTAGGAAAATAGAAGATTCTTGTTAAAAATCCAATTATGCTATTTTTCCATCTACCTTAGTCTGTTATGAGCAAGACTTCAAGTTGGGCTGAACAGATGACCCAAGATAAAAAACACCAGGATAATAAAAACTGAATATATTCAACCAAATGCAATAATTCATATTTTTAGAGATTTCATTTAGACTATTATAATAATTTTAATACACAGCCTCCAAAATTTATGAACTGCACCTGGATGACATTTTCAGCCCACAAAGGCAAATGAATTTATTTAGTGATATACAATCTTTCTAATAGTGGAGGTTTTTAATATGAAGTATTTGATTATAGTCATTTAAAATGAACACCACACACATCTGCTGAGAAGGCCTTGAGTGGTAGTTTCCAATGTGACCACCAGTTCTGTGAGCTAAGGCCAACCTGGGTTTCCACGTACCAAAAAGACGCCTTACCGCTTCCCTTGGAAGGTTTCAAGCATTGTAATACATTCCCTTAATTAAATTGTGTGTAATTGAGAGTATATACAACCAGAGTCGGCACAAATACCAAGGTAACACTGGCAACAGCAAAATGGAAGCTGTTATTCTATAAGAGTAACTCTGTCTTTAGCATAGTCCAGAATTGTAGAGTCACGGTTGAACAACAGAAGTCAGCTCTGGGACAATAGGATGGGGAAGTGGGCAAGGATGCTTGCCTTGAGAGCCTGAAGATGTGAATTTTATTTCCCAAATCTGCGTAAAAGTAGAAGAATCAAAGTGAATCTAGAGATGTCCTCTGACCTCTACCTGCAGAAGGTAGCACATCCCCACACATATGATATGCGCGCACACACAAACACACGTAGTGCAACACACATACATGATGCACAAACACAGTCCACACCCACACCCTCATGATGCACACACCTACACATGATGTACACCCACAAACACACACGACGCACACCCACATCATTTTTAATGAAGTTAAAAAGGAGGTGGTGAGGTATGTTTTATGACCTTACCTCCTATGTAACCACAGGTCATTTGGATAAGAACACGATGAATGACCAAAACTGAGATTGTCAGGTTGTAGCAGATTTTCCTCTTGAAATTTTGATACTGAGAGTTGGAAAAAAATGCATCTCCGGAAAGGTGTCAGGCATAACTCACTCCACAGTCTACTGTAGAGGGGCCAGTATTCTGCCTCTCCACAGATCCCTACGGAAACCTTTCCTACATGAATCCTCTGAGAAGCCCAGCAACCCCACGGTAAAATTGCTGTCTTGTTCAGTTTGTCTGAAATTAGTGTTTATCAGATGCAACCTGAAAACAAACAAAAGCAAAAGGGCCCGAGAATGGCTTAGTTCTTCTACAATTGCAATGAATAAAACGAATTTGAGTTTGAAAAATTATCCTAGCTCGATATAATCAGTATGATGCTTTTCAGCTGATGAAATTTTAAGTCATTGATTGAAAACTGACTTTTTTCTCTCACTGGAAAACCAGGTTTAATTTTATGGTGACTTTAAGGTTTCCCGAAATATTAAATAGTTCCTCTTGCTCTTCCTCCACTATGTACAAACTAAGAATAAAGGAAATGTCTAAAGCAAAAAAAAAAAAAAAAAAAAAAAAAAAAAGCAGAAGAGAAATGCTACCACAAAAATAGAAGATCTTGCACTCTAAATCAATTGGAATGGATTGTAAATGTGAGCAAGGAGGAGTCCTTTTAGAGATGAAGTTAGGGCACAAAATGGCACTTGCAGGGTAGCCCTGTGATCTTGGCGCGATTCATTTCAGCCCGTTGCTCGACATAGTCACAAATTCTCGCGTCCTCGTTTGGCTCTCTGAACTGTTCAAGGATATGTTTATCAGCCGCGGGAAGAAATGCCGGGGAGCTGCAGAAGATTGCCTTGTCTCTTTGTGTTACCCCTTTCTGTGCTGACGTTTCCTTCGATTTCTAAAATGACACTGAAGGGATCTGCAGGTTCAGATGGATTTTGGTAGACAAAGTTAATGTTACCGAGACCCAAACTCAGCTGAACAACAGTGAGGAGTCCCTTTCTCTTTGTCTCTTACAGGTCTGCGGGTGGTCGTTAATAATACTTCTTTTTTTAAAAAAAAAAATACTAACAGCCGTAGCATGATCTTCAAAGAGAATCAACTTTTCTTTTGCCAACAGGTGCGATTCAGGGAACCTGTGATGCAGAACCTCTGAGACAATGCCCTTTCTCGTAGGATGCTATGGAAGAGATTCTGTTACTGTCTATTAATTGCTTGAGCTGCACTGTCGTGTGATGCCGTTAGCACAGAGCCTCGATTGAGTTACATTCTTGTATTCAATTAGAGAGTGTGCGTTATTGTACATGTTAACACTGTAGAGCTACAGATGCTAGCCATCTGTAGATTTGATATCCCCCCTCATAGTCTTCAAAAATGGAGCAATTTAAATCAGCACTCCTAGAGAGACTTGGAAAATAAACTAAGCACATAAGCACATCAGTTGCAGATTTCAAAACAAGGACAGCGTAAAATTTAAATTTGAAAGACTCTATCAAAAGCATTTGCATAATTAGAATCGCTGGGCATTTTAATCATTGTAGGTGGTCACTCGTATCTGAAGAAGAGGAAGATCAGAATTGGAACTGCTTGTTCATGTCGCCATGTTTTCCTGTGCTTAAACGGAAGTTGATTTTATGAGGTTGGAAGGTCAGAGCATCTTACAAAGGTGATGAAGTCCAGGGAGCCTAAACTTCCCAGGGGAGGAGGATCTCCAGCATGCAAAGCAGTCGCAGCGATGCAGCCTGGTCCCCAGATCCTTTCTTGGTGTTGGACCACTGCTGATACCTGCCACTGTCAAGCAACTTTTCACTGTGGAGAAAAAGGAAGTGAAAACCCTTGGCTTACAGCAGGGTTTAATTTCTCAGACCCTTTCTCATGAATTATTCTAAAAAAGATGATCTCCTACAAGGCAGAGTCTCACTGAGGTAGCTCAGTAATGCATTATAGTAGCGGGCAATCATTTACCTCTGACACCCTGGCATTCACATGGTCAGTTTTGTCACTTAATGTCAGTGTGGATTGAAGATCTGCCTTTGTGCTATCATGACCTCTTCCTTAAAAACATGAGGCATACACCCCATTGCTTTGGCCAAATTCCAGCCTAGGTAATTACATTCTGTTACCTAAAGACCCCCTGTCATTTCAATTAGAAAAATCCTTTTGCCTGTCTCCTCCACCTGTGGCGTCTATGGGTAGGGACTGCATTGCTAAACGGCAGGCTGGTCTCACTCCTGAAAGAGGCCCTCTTCATCATGGTACTTAATTAATATTTATTGTGTAGCCACAGGGTGAATGACTTGGGACAGGGTGACTGGGTAATTAAGTGTTCCCGACTGGCAGTTGTCCCTTCTGAGAACAAATGGCGAGGCCCAAAGTTTGAACAGTCTTTATCACAGAAAAGACAAATACCTTTGCCACATGGCGTTCCCTCACTGGGATTCTAATACCTGTCCATCTGGTATACCTCTAATCAAAAATGTTTGCTTTTAGATCACTGGATTGTAAGAACCTCAAAATCATGTCAAAAATTGCTTTGTAGTAACTGACCAAAAATTGTGAGCTCTCCTTTCAGATTGGACCAATTTCAAATTATGACGCTCTCTTCTAGGGGCAGAGAGTAGGGGTGGAGTTGAAGGGGGGACATTGGCTGTTTTTCTGATAAGCAGCATGTTGCTAACATGCCAGTGTGCTGGAAACAAGTCTTTTCTGTTTCAGGAATTCATCGGTGGCTACTCTATCTGCTCCCGTCCACCCATTTAAATTTATAGCTCTGTTTGCAGGACACACAGACCCTGGAAAGTCTTCGAGTTTTAATGTTTCCTTTCTCCTTTTCCCTGGCATTGTCTTGACTTATGGCCTGATTTGAGAGCTATTGAGTGATTTTGCAATCTTTCATTGCACTCTTTAATTGCCCCATGCCTAGCACTATGTGCAGACCATCCAGATTTCAGTCCTTGCACCGTAGTTTCCCAAAGGCTGGGATGCTACTGTGGGATTACCCATCTCAGCCACAGAAGACTCATCCTTCTCCTTGAATCACTAACCTTGACTCTCTAGTCTAAATACTGTGTATCATGCAACTGCCAATTCCCGCATCCTCAGCAGAGGTATTCAGAAGACAGGGAATAGGCAAAGAAGCTCTTCTCTTGTCTAGAAAGCTCTCTGCAAAACACATCACAGAAAGTTTTCAAATTCTCTCAAAAGTGATAGCAAACACGAACTAAGAAACACCGTCTTTTAATGCTTCTTTTTAAAGGATTGCTCAGACATGTCAAATGGCTCCCCATCTTTGTGGTTTCAGGAGAGGCTGAGCTGTGTAGGAGCATCGTTATGGAGACAATGGAAATATTCCCTCTAATAGAAGGAAATCTTATTTTTAAAATGTCCCGTTGTTTGTGTTTGTTTTGAAGCCAAGTGAGATTTTCATTTGCAATGGATATGAGAAAGTTTTAGGCATTTGTTGATGTTTTTCTTTGTTTGTGTGTTAGTTGGTTTTTAAAGAACCTAAATTGTGACAAAATGCATCTCAGTTTCCAGAGCACAGTGACTTCATTCTCCTCCCTGGGCCCAACTCTTCTCAGTTCTTCAACTCATTCTGCTTTCTAGTCCACCAGCTTTTTATTCCTCTGTTCCTTCTAGATTCTCTTCCTCAGACTCCTGGGACATTTTCCTACTGGGATGAGACATTCTTCTTTCCTCAACATTTTCTCAGCAAACACTCTGTCCTGCTCTACCAGAAGATGGCTGCAAGCGCAGATCTTTTCAGGACTCTCCCACAGTTTCAAACAGCATAGCAATTCTGGGTTAATTCAGTGTAAGGGGATTAGAAGATGGAAAAATTTTAGGGCAAACTGGAGGGCAAAGGTTAGAAGTGGGCAAGGAGAAGGCTTTTCCAAAAAGAACTTCTGTTCTAGAATTGGTTAATGAAGTATTAATGCACACAGTGACATTTTTTTTTCTAAAATTTGTTTCAAAATTCCCTGGTGTAGACTTAAGATACAGAGGACTCGGAAAGAAAAATGAGTGGTTCTTAGCTGCAGAGGGTTGTAGCTGAATGGCGAGCACATGGGCGTGCGTTTCTGGTTGTCTGTACACTGGAACGTGTTTGAAATTCCCGTGAAGAAAAAGTAAAAGAATGATTCCAAAGCAATGCTCCCAAGAGTTCTGTGCTGTCTTCAGCTAGCGAAGGTGCCGCTGGAGTAGATCTGAAAGTATCTCTAAAGAGTACACCTTGCCTGGCAGGTCTTGTCTTTGCCTTTATCCAGTCAAGGTGTGTGTATATACTAACATGTATACGCATGCAGGTTCATGGGCAAGAATGTGTTCTGTGAAGTTTGTGCGAGCTGAGAGAGCTATGTATCACAAAACTATAGAAGTACATGCATTCTAGAAATTATGTATGACATGAGGTGCTGAACTGACTGCACATTCTATCAGATGTGTTGTGACTGCCCACATTTTAAGAATAGTATATGTGGGCAGTATGTGTGCAAGGGAAATATGGAGGGAGAAGGAGAGGAAGAGTGTTGACAAAGGCAGGAGGAGGAATGGAGAGAAAAAAGGCCTGGAACAGAGGTGACAACCTTGAAATGACCTTGTCCCCTATAGCAGGTCATATTTAGGTGGGGGCCTAAATATCCTATTATGCCTTTGAGAATTTTGTCAAATAAATATCATACCCAGATATAAATACTGATTCTATAACTTAGGACACTTAACATTGCTAAGCAGTAATTTCTATATTCGTGTTCAATTGAGACTAATGTAAAATTAGTCCACAGTATAAACTATTACTTAGTTTTTCAAATTATGTATCAAACTTTTTTTTAATTTTGTGACAGAGAAAAAAAATAAAGAACAATAACCAAGGAAATAAGAGACATAAAGGACAGAGAACAGCTACAACAGAGAGAGATCAGAACACGTTAGGGAAAGCGAGCAGACACTTAACCTCATTTCTTCCTCTTTTCCTAGACTAAAGTCAGAATCCTAGGCAGGCAGTTCAGGAGGAAACCACCTTGACTTTTCTTCCTGGTTTAAAGTTATATCTAGGAAAGAAGTGGAAAGTTCTGGGCAGGGGGATGGGATCAACCAAAGTGAGGTGCAATGGGAATTTGAGTAACCAGAAGTGATAACTTCATGTCCAGGGGAGAAGGCAATTCATCAAAGGTACTCTACAAGCCAAGTTTTGGTGTTTGATGGGGGAAGGGGGGCCTGGGGGACCCCAGTACTAAAATCTTTCTGTTTTCTCCAAGACAGACAAGTGTTCATGTTTGCTTTGCTGTTGTTATTGTTTGTTTTGTTGTTTGTTTTGTTTTGTTTTGTTTTGTTCTGCTTCTTCAGCTATAAAATCTTTGAAAGCTTATGCTGCTATGGATGTAATTCCTTCTTTTAAAGGTGATACCCAAACCTGGACCTTACTAAATGGCCTAGTCTATTGGTACCCTCCTCCAGCCATGTTATTTCCCTGTAGGTTGCTGCTTACAATTCCCATTCGCCCTACGAACAATTTCTGTTTATCCATTCACAGAGTGCGCAGGCCAAACTTCTCCTCCTGGAATTTCCTTTCTTTTCCTTTTTTAGCATATACATTTTACTTAATTGTTTCAGTTTCTGTTACTGTAACAAAATGCCTGAGAAAATCCAAAAGAATCAAAGAGAAAAGGATGACTTGGGCTCACAGTTTTAGAGATTTCAATTTGCTGTCAATCCGATTGCTTTGGGGGCTGTGGTGACTCAGTATATCTTGGTGGGACCATATGACAAATCCTGATGTAGGTGGCGTGAAAGGGACAAAAAAAAAGAGAGTTGAGGAGATCAAGTTTCTATCATTTCTTCAAGGACATGAACCCAATGACAAAATATCATATCTTTTATGAGTATATATTTCTTAAAGGCTCCAGCATCAATCCATCCATAGTGCTGTGGGTTGAGCGCCAATTCTTAACCATGGGTCTTTGGGGTACCCATAATATCTAAGCTGTAACGGTTTAATTTTGTTCTTGTGTCTTTCCCTCTGATCTTTCTGTCTTCACTCCCCAAACTACTCTGATGTGTGTGCCACCATGACCTGCAGCTTTGTTTTCTTGTTCAAGGCACCGGTTTCCCTAATCTTGCATCTTGGCCTGCAGTGTTACAGCTGTCATGAGCACCTGCCTTTCAGACTAGACCTTTGAATTTCTTAAAGACAAGAGTCACGCCCTTTAGCTCTGTGTGTCTTCTCTACCATGACAATCAGCACCAATATTGGGACCAGAGTAGTAGACTCCTGATCAGAATGCATGTTCTGTGTTCTGTCTGCCTTTCACATGGTGGTAGCATTCAGCATAGGTTGCATAGATATTTACCTAAATTGTGCCTCTTCAGTGGTTCTGGACTTATCTTTGGCACATTTTTGTTTGTCAGCTTATGCCAACGTTGCCCTCCCCATGCACACTTACCACATTCTTCTTCCATCTCCTTTTCCTACCTATGCTCTGTCCGTTTATATGATGCTCAATTGACTCTAACAGCGACACAGGCCCATTGGTTGTCTTGGCCTGGTTGAAACTGTTGGAGAAGATCTGGAACACAACCGCCCCCTTCTTGCTTAGGAATATTTGGAGACACTGTTACTGGACTTCTCTGCAACCTCCACCTTATTTTGGTTTTGACTGTCAATCCTAGCATCATTTATTAGCAAATTAATGATTGTTTGGCTTTTGCTATTGTCTGTGTAATTGCCACCCTCCCTGAAGGGAACCACTTGACATTTGACAAAGATGGTGTAGAGCTTGGAAGATATGTATATAGAGAGATGTGTGTGTGTGTGTGTGTGTGTGTGTGTGTGTGAGTGTGTGTGTGTGTGTGTGTGTGTGTACACTAGGTCATAGTGCTAGCTCCACATATCTTTGGCTAAGTTGTGCTAGGAATATTTGATTTTGAGATGAACTCTTTCCCTTATAACATGGCCAGAACATATACATTTACCCAAGACAGTGACAGACTGTGAACGCAGCAGTGTGGTACACGGGGACCACACCAAAAATTTGCTGGTGTTTTTGAGCTCAGTGTATCTGCAGCCTGTGGTGAATGAACTACGGTGACCTATTTCTTTCTTTTCATTTGAAAATCAGGGTGAAGTGGTCAAATTGTGAATGGGGAACTAATAGGATGAGTGGATACAAGAAAACAGCGTGCGGCGGCTTAATGAAAGAAAAATGTAGCGTATACTCCAGCCACAAATAAAATGCTCCTTCCAAATTACAGTTTTTCCAATCTATTTATTTGCTTCATTTTCCTTAACTGTTATTTCGCTCAGCTCCAACTTTTAATATTCATTGGATAAACAACACAGAAAAGCTTAGTTATTTTCCATTCTTCCTTGAGCTCCTTCCAACATGGTTTTATGTCTCTCGGTAATGGTGTATTTAGTTATAATAGGACACTGCCGTCTGCGTGGTGAAGTCATTTCTCATTTCAAGTTGTCTACAGTCAGGCTGGGACGCCATGCAGCCGAGCGAGTGGCTGGCATTAGTTAGAGTCGCCAATGCTCCATTGAGATCCACTGTTTTATAAGGTCTTGTCCTTGGATAACTGAATCAGGTGATTTCAGGTGAGGATTCCTGTCATCCATCCCTGTGTCAGCCATGGAAAGATCTGCTAAGAAAGAGCCATTTCTAACGAACTTCCAGAGCGTTTGCACGCTAGCTTCGAGGACAGCTACAACACTACGTCATTTATCTAATACAGAAAAATCAGATTAAAACAATCAAGCAATGTGTTCTTAATATCTCCCTGGGAGTTATAATTTGTTTGTGGTTTGTCTGTCTGTTTAACCAAATTATTTTTCCAAGTCCACTGCAGCCTTCGTAGTAAATGGAGTCAAGCAACCATCCTTCCTTGTCTTTGCAGGCGCTTTTCAGACTCAGCCTCAAATTCAACTCCTCGAGACTTGGTCCCTGCACCTCTTTCGTTTCAACTGTACAGCTCGTTCCCTGCAGTTATGGTATCACCTTTTCCCTCTTTGGAACAGATGGCCCCAGTGTCTGAGGAGTGCAGACCGTTGGTTTACCCCTAGCTCACCTTCCGTGTTCCTCAGTTTCTAAATCAAGTCACACCCACAACTTTGCTCCTTGCAGGCTATTTATGTAAGATACGCAAGACTGTACTATTCTTCATGAATTTCTTAAGACAGACCTTGAACTTGTGAACTTCTTGCTTCAGCCTTCCTAACTGATTTTCCTAACTAGCTTTCCTTTTCTTTTTCTCTTTTTAGGCAAGAGCAATTGCAAATTTAAGCTTAAGAATTGTATTTTGAGGTTTATATATTGGTGCCTTTCACTAATCAAAGTAATATGCTTCATTGTGATCTATTTAGAAGTATAATAAGCAGCTGTGAATTAAAATAACTCTTCCAGGCATAGTGGAGTATACCTACATTCCCAGCCATAAAAAACCCAGGAAGGAAGAATGTGAGTTCCTGGTCCGTTTCAGCTACATGTTAAATCAAAAGAAAAAAAATTAAAAAAAAAGAATTTAATGTCCCATAATGAAAAATCATTGAAACTATTATATATTTTTATCAAAAATAGAAGCATTGAATGAAAAGTCACTAGGAATAAATACCATAAGCAGTTTTGAAACTTCCTTTTTAATTGCTCTTCAAATTCTTCACCCAGACAGGACCTCAGTGAAAACTGAATCCTTAAGGTGGAATGAGGGAAGGTACAAGAGAGGAAAAAGGAAGACCAGGATCGTTATGGCATCTTAAGGGTTAGGACAACCAGGCCAGTTAGGAGACTAACATCCTCCCTATTGTACGTGTTGAAAATAAATGCTAAATATTGTTGAAAAGAATACAAAATAAATTGCCAAAGGCACCCGAACCTCACCATCAAAAGCAAATTATATCTGAGTCTTGGCAGTGACGTCCCATTGAGTTTCAGAAGCACTCAATGTAAAAGCAAGAGCCCTGGGTTTGACCCCACGGTTTTCTGGCAAGTCTTGTTGCGTAGGTCCTTTGGTTTTTCCTTAGTTCACCTGAGCGCTTCTGCGCATCACTTCCTAATAAGGAACAGATGCAGCTCCTGTCAAATGGAAGAGGTACTTCATTTCTTCTAATGGAAATTACTAAAGTGCAGAGGGTTCCTGCTCTGCTATTAGGGTTATATTAGGAAACCGGCATTATTCATTATTTCTAAATAAAGTGAAATGTGGACCCCCATGCATGAAGATATTTATTACTTATTGATATTTAAAGGTTGTTGAATTAATCTTATTTAAATTACTTTTACCGCCAACCAATGTTGCAATAATTTGTTATATAATATTACTTGAGGGTTTTCTTTTACTTTAATATAAAAATTGCAAAAGCAATATCTTGCCTGTAGATTTTTTTCCTACAGTTCATTGTAACTGTGACTAATTTATCACAGCTATTTAGACATGCAAAATCTATAATGCTTCACGATGTTGATTTTCTGTTTCTGTTTTCTAAGACGAGAGCTTGATTTGAAAGCATATAATGAAAAATTACACGCATCTCACTGGAAGAAATATTGCTTTAACCACTTGGAGGTGGAAGGCCATGAAGAACTGAGTGACTCCGACGATAGGGGCTGTGTACATGAAATTCTGGCCGCTCTGCTGAACCTTCTTAAAGCCCCTGGATAATATGGCGATTAGACCAGTCTCCAGTTGTTTGGCTTAATCCAGAGTAAATGTCATCTTGTTTCCTGCTACTGGCAAATCTCTGCTAGGTGGTATAGAATGTTTCCTGAAGGAAAATTCCCACGGGATATCTCAGGATGTATTAATAGTATCTAGACAATATTCTCTTTGGGAGGTTTCTATCTGATTTTTGATTTTACTTTGCTTTTGCTATAAAGATTGAGCCCCGGACCATACACGTGGCTGGCAGGTGTCCTACCATGGAGCAGAATGCCTACCCCTTTATTTTTCTCTTTTAGGCTTCTAGCGATTCTCCCTGAGGCACAGAGGCTGGCCTTGAACACAGGATCCTTCTACTCCAAGCACCCTAAGTCACTTTCCCTTCTTCCTTCTCATTGTCTTTATCTTTTTCTCTGAAGGGCATTCCTCATATTCTTTTTTTAAAATACATATTATTATGTTTTCTTTAATGACAGCAATAGAAGGGACCATCCAGAGGCAGAAAGGGAGGTGGCATTTCCACCCTTTCACCTTTTATCAGATCTCCAGGGGGCTAAAGGGAAGAGTCGACCAGAGTCGCAGAGCAGCTTGCTTTTATTGGTGGGGATGATTGTATCTGTCCCATTAGCATGGATGATTGAACGCTGCCTCACCATCATTGTGTTTGATATTCAAACTGATGCTATCATTTTCTTGCTTTGCATGTGGAAAAGGCTGATGAATTATTAGGTACATCAAATCTTTAACATGTGCAAATTACTCAAATGCAAAACATGTTTATAATATCCATGATTATTCTTCCGTTTATATCATTTTGTGAGGCTTCACTCGAGAGCGGAGAGTACATGATGGTATCAACCGCTATGTAGTTCTTTGGAGTTTTGGTGTTTAAAACTCAGGTACAAAGAAAAAACCACACACACACACACACACACACGCACACAAGAGGTTATGGGAACCAGGAAAAGTGTTACTTTGTCAGACAGCTGGAGCGTCTTACAAAAACTAACTGAGAGGGAGATAATTTCAAATGCAGGGTAAATATGTTGTTGGAAAAAAACGCCATGTGCATAAAGCCTAGACATGCCTTAAAATATGTATGAGATGGGAATGGTACCAACTGGGTATTCATTCATTCATTCATTCATTCATTCATTCAGAAAATATTCATCTACTAAAGATAAAACAGAAACATGAAAGAGGCAGACATAAAGTTAAAACTCATGTAAGATTTGAAATTACTGATTTTAACAGATTCTGTGAAGGAAAAAAGGTGAAAAAAAATGTTAGATTTCGGACAAAATTCCTTATATGGGTAGGACGGTTAAAATCAGGCTGCCAACTTTTGAGTGGCACTTCCTCATGGGACAAGCGAAAGGAAGCCTTCCAGACAGAAATGACAACACAGGAGTGGCTGGCAAGGACCTAGAGTCTTTCAAACAGCTCCCTTTGAATACAGTAGCAGCTCCACCCTGTGTTCTTATGTTAGTGTGTAGTAGTCCACGTAGATGCTCCTGCAAAAGACGTTAGAATCCACATAACTGAGTCGATTATTACCATATGGTCAGAATAATAACAACAGAATAATAATAATAACAGGGCTACTCAAATTATGCGATCGCAGTTACTCTTTCTGCCTATTTGTGAACATCCTTATAATTCTTCTGGGAAGCTTCCCCTATGCAGAATATAGATAGGATTGATCTAACTACAAACTAACTGGGAAACGGTTTTCAGTACAGGCTGGCAACCAAACACCTGAGCCTTGTGTCAATGACATTTCATAAAGGAAAATAACTTGGTTTTACCGTTGCAAATATGCTGATGTCTGAAGTTATCGTTGAAACTATTTTTAGTAAATAAGACTCAGCAATCCAGTCATATTTGCAGTCAGAGGGTTGATTTGGCATAATGACACTTAGGGGTTGCTTGACTTCGGTTCCATTTTCTGGTGTCCAAAATCCCATTATTAAGGTAAGCGAGGGTAGAGAAAAAAAGAAGTCTTTTAAAACTATCCGTTTAACAGCACCACTTCATTGAATTCTTAAATTCGCATTACAGAATAGTAATGAGTTTTTAAAAAATATTCATAAATAAGACCAGGTGCATTGTTGTCTTTGAAGATATTTCTGGACATGAGTTTCTGGCTTTAAAAAGTATCTACCATCTTGAACTCACTATTTAAACACATCTAAAATTTTTAGATTAGCTTTTAAGATTAGTTTAAAAAATAGATTAGTTTGTGACTATGAGATCTTTCCCCACATAATTAGCCATCAGACTTCAACAACTTCCTATATGAAGCATCAGTTCATTATTGTTCCATATTGTTAAAACAGAACAAAAAAAAAACGAAAAAAAAACAAACAAAAGTCTGCCAGAAGAATTTTTTAACTGAAGTAGATTTGCATGCATTGTCTCTATGTCTAAGAATTCACCTATCAATTTTCCACGTAATGTTTGTAATATTGTCAAATATGTCTTGATTTCAGATAAATATTCTCTGTCAGAATATCAAAAGAAAACGTATTTTTGTCAGAACCCACTTTTAAACCACATTACTCACAAAAGATTTTCTTTTCTTAATTTTTCAGCGTAAGCATCTCACTAACTGTACACTGTAGATTCAAACTCTGTGTCCCTCTCCATTCAAACAGGACTTCTCCTTAGTCACCATTACGGGCGTAATTATTCAATATAATGTTAAAATCACAATGCCATCTAGCAAAGATCCCTAGATTACATATGACACAGCATATATCCTTTAAATAAAATTCTCAACCTCGCTGAAAAAAAAGTAGGACATATACTAACGCAGGACTCTGAAGTAAAGTACCTGTCAGCACTGCAGACCCACAGTTCCGAGTGATTGTAGGCGTCCCACCACTGGCTTGGCCCAAGTGACATCATGCAAATGACTGCATTAGTGTCAACAGCAATAATGGCTTCTCCTTTAATTCTGTCAAACAGTATCAAGTTGCTTTAGCCAGAACTTTTGCTGCAAAGCTCAAGGAAAGCTAGGAGAAAACCAAAACAACCCAGCAGGTTCCTATAGCTACATGGGCCAAAGGGCTTTCTGATCAATAACAGTTACCACAAAGGTGACGTTAGACGCCTCATTCATGTTTGGTTTGAAAATGAAATCCATAGAGAGTATTCCTCTGTAGAATTTCTTATTCTTCCAACTATAAAATTAGAACTTGTCACTCCACTATGGGACCCTGGCAGTTAAATAATAGTCTGGGAGTGCTTAGTGGAATGAGAAATTACTGCCCACAGCAGGAGCTGGTGACTCAACAGATAAAGATACCCAAGGCAAGCTGACGAAGGAATTCTGGCAGAGCACTGGGGGAAAGTAAAGGAACATGTGATGCTTTCTATTGAAGCATGTACCCAGCCAGCGTGTTGAACTTTCCTTAATTATAAGAATAATTTTCACCTGAAAGTTAAAAACAAGTGGCCTAAATGCATGTTACTGGAAGCATTTTTAGCTTTGAAAGGGAGCTGTTGAATTAGTTTGGAATGGGCTGCCACACCCTCTGTAGGTTCTCCATTTCCCTTTAATGGGAAGGGGGTACTGCTACTATCTAGCTATCTTGCTAGTACAGCTTCAAGTACAAAGGAAGGACAGTAGGGGTGGTGATTTTAATTATCTATGTAAATTAAACCATGTGCTACAGTCCTGTGATTGAAACTCATTACTTTAACTTTATTGTTTAGTTATGAGTGTAAACCTCAGCTCAATTAAATTATGAACCACATCCTAATGGTGCCACATAGTCAGTCTTTGAAAGGAGAAGGAAAAGAAAATAATAGAGACAAGAAGAAAGTGTGGGACAACCGTCCTTTGTGTTACCACCCCAAATGCACCATTCTGAGGCACACACTGAAAGCTGTCGTTGTGAAAGAGAGATAGGCCGTAATTACAGACTGTCACAAATTCAAGTAAAAAGTGTTAGTTCAGCTTTCCTTTGTTTTGTCCACTTTACCAAACAAACTGTAGTCGCGTGATTCTCTCTCTCAAATTTCTGCTTATGCCTTAGTATCCCAATTGCAAGATTTCCCTAATACGTGACATTTCCTTTAATGTTCAGGGAGTTCTATTTTTCCATCATGGTGAATAAAGGTCATTCTTCTTCTCCGTTTTCACCACCTCGGGAGATTGCTCATAACTGTCAGATCGTGTAATATCCATTGGCTGTAGACTAATTGTCCTGAAAGTATGTGTATTAAAAATTCTAATTGTAGTGAGAATAATGCTTCGTTTCCCCTTGAGTCGCCATCAAATCTGTTTCCTCACATGGGAGATTTATTTAGAGATTGTTTTCCCTTACTTGGAGTAATTGAGGACATTCGAAATGCCGAAGCGACAGGAATAGCTAGGAAAACTGCAGTCACTCGTCAGGTGTACGTTAAGTGCAAGTTTTAAGGTAGGTACCCTTAATTGGCACTTAATTAAAGCATTTGCTTTGGGTCTATTCTTTCTTGGGATTATATTTCTTATCCCAATTGTGATATTTTGATTTGTAACAATGGCACACATGAGAATCTAATAATTTGAAATTTAATGGGTAATTAAAGATATTTGACTTCTCTAGCAGAGGTCATTGCTATTAGTGATAACAGTAGTAAGGGGAACATCTACGGAGCGCTTCTCATGTGCCAGGAACCATGCTAAGCCTTCTGCAGGCATTGCTGGGCATAATTTGAAACAATGAGGCTATTAAGTGAACATGCTCTCATTATGTAACACTCCATGCTAGGCTTGGGGGAGGTCGAGTAGCCACACACCGTTGCAAAGCTACTGAGTGGCAGAACCAGTATTTGGACCCAGGCTGGTTTGACTCCCATGCCCATATGCCAGAAATAGTAAATGGGTAAAGCACTGTAGGACAGTCAAACCTGAAGCAAAAATGAGGGTGATGAATTGGATGATACTTACCCGCCATCACGTGTGCCTGACTTCCCACAGGTGCTGTATTACTCGCTGGATTTTTCAGAAGGAATTCAGTGGGTTCTGTTGATTTGCTTCTGAGCACAAACTGGTTCTCCATAAATATGTGTCCCGTTTAGTTTAACTGATGTTTACTTTTTAAAATGCAAAATGCATTTATTTAATTTGAAATGTTATATATATTCCACATATACACACACACAGACACATATATGTAACTTCACTTTGAAAAATTTCAAGTTACACTTGTTCTTTCTTATGCAGCAGTCTAGACCACCTGTTGGAAGCACTTTCTTTTGCTCCCACTAATCTGAATTTCCTCGAAATAATAGCATATCCTTGACTATCCCTGTGGCACATTACACTGCATCTAGCCAGTTTTTAAGTTACATTAAGCAAGCTAGTTGTCATTAACTATTTGTAAAGCTCCCCTTATTCTCTACAAAAATGTCATCACTCCTCAAAGACACCTCAAATGGGAGAGAAAATCGACATAGGGTGCCGAGATTTGTGCTTCATATCATAAAAGTTTCTCAAAATATTTTGAAGAAGTGAAGAAAAGATGGCACCATCTTAACTGACTTTAGTTTTGTATTTTGTTTCATCTTGTTTTGTGTTTGTGTTGGAAAATTCACCTACAATTAGATTCACATTATCTGAATAGCAATAGCGACAGTCCCAGCATTTTGCAACACACATTTGCAATCTTCATGTCGGCCATGTGCCAATAATGAAATCATAATCTCTTTATCATTTCTTGCTTGTGATGAGATGGACGCTAAGCAATTATGCTGGGGAATACTAAAAAAAAGTCTTTAGAGAAGGAGCTATGAGGTCCTGTTTGAATAGGACACCCAACTACTCTTCATATGTACACTACCTTCTATGGTTTGTTCTAGATCATTTGTCCCACAGCTTGTATGAACCTTATGAGGAAAGTACCTTGGTGAAGAATTAGCATCCAGTCAATGGTAAATTAGGAGACCCCGATGTCCTTAAATATTACACAACCTGGTAAACCGTGAAAAAAGTCGGCACTAATCCACTTTGATTGTCCTCCAAGGAAACAAATGAAAGACTTCGAAGCTAGAGTAGAAGGAACTGCTTCGGTGTGAGAAGTCCATCGGGTGAAAAATCTTAGTGAGGATGTAAAGCATGAATTCAGTACTAGGGGAAAGTGGGATCGTTTGGTCCGGAGATGGAAGGGCCAGAAACAGCTTCACGCTGGTTGTTTCTTCTTTCTCCTCCCTATGATGGCGTCAGCATTCTTCCCATCACTCATCAGCCTTAACGCTTTTGTTCTACCAATTCCTACAGCAGATTAGGAACTGGCATGTCACAGGGGGATTTACAATGAATGTAGCAGTCATGATGGCCATTAACTAGGTTTGTAGCAGAAAGAAATTCATTCCTCCTTATTGAATCTAAATTTTCCCCTCTATGAAGAAGAAAATGGGCAAGAATTATGATTGCAAGCTTCTGTTCATGGCTCATAACTGTCTTGTATGCCTTGTAGACTATGCATGAGCATTATAAGGTGGACTAGGTAAAATATGAGTGACGACCAGTTAATTATGCACTGAGGGTCTATTGTCTAGATAGTTCCAACTGCATGTTTAGCCCATTCCACTAAGGTGAGGGTCAAGGTTATTAAATAAGAAGGGAAGCCTTCATTTCCATCTTTCCTCATGAAGCATGGAATTGAAGTAGAATTCCTCAGTTGAGACAGGAGTTCATAGAAGCATGTTGAAAGTTATTGTCAGCCTTTATAGATACTTTGAATAATGCTTTCAATGAAGAGTGTGATTAGCAGTGTGTCAAAAAGAGTTCATTTTACATGGACACACACTGGATGCTAAGGGCCATGAGAGTGTGTAATAACCGTCGTATTAACTTCAGATTCTATGGATTATAATCCCTACACTCTGGGCTGCACCAGACTCTTTGGCTAGAACAAAACTCATCAAAGGTAGGGGTCATTCTAAATAAGCAAAATGGAGGAGAGTCTTTCTTTTTCTTCTGATCTTTCTTCGGCAATATGTTTAGCTTCCTAACTACAGCTCTTAGGTTCAGAACACAGCTGAGATTTGTTACAAAATTACTTTTAAAATATGGCCTATCCATTGCCCTCAAGTGGCCCAGAGGTCAGAACGGAACCCCAGTAAAAGCAATTTAATTTTTTTTCTGCGCCTGCACCTTTATGGTGTCTATTTTTATGAAGTAGTTTTCTTGTGTTTTTCCCCTCTTTTATAATTTGAAATGGCTAAGTTGTTGTATTATATCTTCTGGTGAAGCAAAGATGATAAGAGCAATCGCGGGGCAGTTCTGGTTGTCAGCGCCCTTAAATGATAATTGATTAGTACAAGAATAAAGATGTGATAGAGGATTGGATTTTGCAAGAAAATGGGGCTAGGTGTGACTGTTTGAAGATACGATTTTACTGCGGAAGAGTTGACACACAAAGGTTTCCCTGAAGTCTCATTTTTCATAGGCATGAGATAAAATCTGTACCTCATTCCACTGAGGCTCTCGCCATTTGTTGGCTTTAATTTAATTTGATAGAAAGCAAAGAGTAACTGTTTACTTCGAGTTCTCTTTTGTCTTCCTTAGTATCATGTCAGTCTTATGACCCAAGGACTCAGGGAGGGGTTTTGAAGAGGCCTCTTTAAACCAACTTACTTGGGCATTAAAACGTGTTTTACTTAGAGATGTTCAGAGGCAATAAAACACAAAATACTATTTCAATAATAGAGTCAGATTCCATAAAAGGAAGGTAAACAGCCAATGCATGCTTAAATAAGAGTGCTAGAAAGACTAGTTTTACAGTAAACATTTAATGCCTTATGAGCCATTTGGATATGCATATCATCTGCAGAGCCTCAGTACTTATGTCTCTAAATGTTTGTTCTGGCATCTTATACTCTGGCTTTGGTAGACACGCCAGTGGCAGAAGCTTCTAGAACAGTTTTATTAGAGCAATTGGGCATGGCCGGATGGGCTGGATCTGTTCTTTATCAGCTCTCATAAAGCGTTCTTATTCTTAGCTGGGAAAATCAGTGATGTCCTGCAATTCCTCCCCAGCCATTCCTCAGAGACTCTCTCGCGTCTCAAAATACCACACAGCAGACATTCAGGAGCCACATCTCTGGGAGGAAAAGTAGTTTATCCTTCACTGACATCCTATTGTTAGCTGATCTGTTGACTTGACTGCAGCCATCATCCTGCTGACTAAGCCCCTGCTCTCCTGGGTATCTCTGTGGTTGAATCAGTGCTAGGGTTCTTTGGGTAGGGAAGACAAAAGAAGTTGGAGGAGGAAGCTTTTCTTTCTCTGGAACTCAGTGGCCACGTGGCATGGCATAGCACATCTGAACATTTCCCACTCCAGTCTCTTCTGTTATCCATCCAAAATTTCCCTTGAGTAAAAGCGTACATGCCCGTGGTCTCAGGCAAACTCCTGAAAATGGAAAGACATCATCGTTACCCTCTTCAAAGGAGCTAGCCATGTTATAGAGAGAAGACCGGAGCCACTGGCTTCCTGGAAGGATTCCCACAGAAGCACTCTAAGCCCCTGGAAACTTCAGGAAATAGCTGTTGCGAGTGTGGTACTATGGGAACATTCGGAGATTCTTCCAGGTTTAAAATATAGTGACAAATTCAGTATTTCTGTAAGCCTAACAATGGCAATAATTAGCAATAAGAAGCGGCAAGCGGTGATTAGGAATGCCGGTGCAAGGTTGCAGAGGAAGGAGGGGATTCTTTGGAAGCATCAGAAACATACTTAGAGCAAGTGCATGACCCCGAGGACTGACAAGCTGAACACATTGGCACGGAGCTAGAGCTAGTACGGTTCCTACAAATAGAACAGTGTGTGCTGAGGTGGAAATGTGAATTGTGACGACGTGAGAATGAGGAAAACACCCTGAGCCAGCAATATCTTAGGTAAATACAAGAAGGAGAGTAAAGTCTTCTTGGCTCCCATCCACACGAAACAGAGTTTCTTTTAAATCTGGTTGATAATGTCATTGGCAAAGTACATCTAAGCATGAAGCTTAAACACGGCTCGATTCGCAGACTATTTGCCCATGAGCAGATCTGGGACAGTAACACTGCTTTTGCTGGCCGCGGGGTGTGGGTTGCAGGTAGAATGTACTGGGATCATTGCAACAGAAGGAGTAGGAAATAGGCATTATTCGTCCCTGAAAAAAAAAGTATAGGTTATATATAATATCGATTCATTTACAGATCTTATATGATTTTTTTTAAATCAAAAGGCATAATTAGGGACAAACTTTGTAGAGTACCTTTTCATGTACTCTTTTTACTGGTTCTTTGCGGAAGTGTGTACCATGCCTTGACTCCTCGTTCAGTTATGCAAGCAATTATTTACGAAATCCTTTTATTGGCTGTGGGTACAGGTATCAAACCATGGAAATACCAAGGAAGAAGGTTGCAGGGCCTTGCTCTGGAAAAAATAAAGGCATCAGTAAAAGAGAGATAAGTCAATCATAGGCCAATATTTGGTTTCATCTGCAAGTACTTGGGACAAATAAAAACAAGTATATTTCCATTTTCTTATTAATTACATTCATTTGGCCAAAGGGAATTTTATTCAATTGAGATTTTTTGTTCATTTGATGAACTCTTCAGTAATTTTTGTTGTAAAATAGCTAAAGTACTAGCCTCAGGACACATTTTTTTCCAGAATTGTAAATTGATAATGATTGAATTGCATTGCCAAGCGTGAACCAAAATATCTGCGTACTTCTGCTCTTGAAACAAATGAAACCATCTAAAGGAAAGGCATCTGAGGAGGTGGCTCAGTTAAAGGCACTAGGCGCTCTTCCAGGGGACCTGGGTTCCATTCTCAGCACCCTCATGACAGCCCACAACCATCTGTAACTCGAGAAACAGGATTCTATGACCTCTCCTAGCCTCCATGGGAACCAGGCACACATGAAGTACACAAACATACAGGTGGTCAAAACACCTGTACACATAAACATTTAAAAAATAAACAGTGGCAGAGTTTACAATAACCTGATGTGACCCAGATTTCTGTAGAAGGAACTAAATACTGAATGAGGAAAGACTTTGGCAAGAGTGTTCAGTGACTTGAGGAAAAAAAATGCTCAAACACACATTTCAGGAATGAGTTTTATTAGACGAGGAGGACTTTGACCATGGGAGCCAAGAGAAGTTGAGGTAGGAGAGCATTCAGATGTAGAGGACATCGTATCAAGAGGGTATTATAAGGTATTAAAGGGAAGAAGACGCTTTTCCTTTAAAACTTGAAGAAGAGCTTTATTAGGAGATATGAAAGGAGGAGAGAAAGGCGGCGTGGACAGACGGGAGAAGCAGACCCAGACAGGATCATTCAGAAAAATCCCTAAAAGGAAAATATCTGACTTTCATCTACTTTTAGGAAGTGGTTGGAAGTTCTCTACCAAGCCTATACGACAAGGGGCATGGAGGAGCTAGAAACTGGGTAAGAAGATAAATTAAAGGCTGTGGAACCCACGGTATAGACAGGAGGCTTCTTAACTCTGTCCTAGCGAGAGAGCTGCAGACTGATGCCATCCTGCTGTGAGATCTGGCCACTTAGAGTGACCAGATTCTCAAAAGACCAGGCCCATAGTCGAACCATGACAAAAGTCCCTGATTGTTCATGGAAAATGCCAGCTAATGTAAGGGATAGTCTCTACTTTCCGACACGGAAAGAGTTTCGAGATTTGTAGTCTAGTTCTTTCTTTTGAAATGTCCTCACATCCCCAAAAGTCTAAATGGATTTCATCTATGTATCTTCTTCAGGTATTTTAGTGAGAAGAGGCAGAAAAATTGATTCTGTACACATCTTTAGGTAGAACACTAATGAAAGACTGGATGATGAGTCTTTGATGCTTTGCTCCAAAACTATCCCTCATCTCTCAGGAAATGATACACCTAGAATCCTGGCTTTGGGCATGGTCTTTATTAAGAACTTAATGTGGCAATTAAGAGGCATTCTTCCTATATTTGCATACATACAAAGACTCGAACATCCTCTCAAATGATACCCACCTTCTCCTGAGGCTAGTGCTGTATTAAATTGCATTGAAATGCAAAGGCATCTCAATATAATGATTTTCCGCATCCCATTTACTTGTTGATTATTAATGAGTGCTTCCTGAGTTGTAGCCCTGCGATTTTTGTCTCGAAGACTACTTTCAGGGTTTGAGCATCGCCTTCAAGAGGCCAGTCAGAGTTCTGCGTGAGCAGCTTCATTAAAATTCTGTCCTGCATATCATCTGACTCACGCTTTATAATCTATCAGAACACCTGTTTCCTTTCTAATGGCCACGAGGCAGCTCACAACACGGTGGTATTTAGCATCTAATAATGAGCACAAGATATGTATTTTTGACACTTTAAATTTTCTTTAGAAAAGTGCATGGGAAGAAAAAAAAAAGCCAAGCTTGAATGAATTATCTAAACTTTTGCAATTTCATAACAGGGATCTCACAAACTTCTTTCAAGCTGTGGATCAGACAGCGCCTTCTCTCCTTGGCAGTGGCCGTGATGTGGCTAACTAGAAAAAGGACAGACGATGGGGAAATAACTTTAAAATGTCACTGCATATACTAATGGTGATACGGAAAGTGTTCCAAGAGGAGCTTGCATTCATGCTTTTCCTATTTACATACTAGTCTCACGGGCCCGCCATTGTACTTGCTGCCAGGGGAAGCTGAGGAGCCTAATGTCACTGGTAATATCTAGATCTGTTTATAATTTAGTGACTTGAGTTAGTGTTGGTCACTGCATATATTTATTTCCATTTAGACATGGAATTATTAAATGGCCCTCAATGTAATTGTATCTATTTGAAATACTTCCAGGGAGGAACAGGGAGATAATGGATGGTCTCACAAGGGTGAAAGTCTCTCACTATATTATGTAAATGAATAAATGTCTCCTGGTGCTTATGAACTGCGGTGGTTGTAAGCATTAATAGAAAATATACTGCAGGTTGATTATTGTAATACCACAGAGTTAGCTCATTGGTGAGTGGATTAGGAGAGCTTTCTCCACTGAGGTATATTAATAATCATTTTCATTTATAGTTCACTGGGTCATTGGCAAATGGATATTTTTATCTAGAAGCACTGAAAAGCATATACAGTAAACATACTGTATAGGTTCTAGCTTGTTTTGTTCCTTGACTGTGTATGCTGACTTATAAGGGCTTTCAGGATTTAACTGAGCTGCCAACTGAAGTCTGTTGTGTCCCTCAAAATGACAGCTGGGGACTTGTGGTACGGAGATGTAAGGAGGACTTTGGAGGGTGCCAGACATGGCCCCTACAGAAGAACTTCCATCTAAGTTCTTATTCCTCTTTCTCTATCCCTTGTCTAAATGCAAACCTCAAATAATGACTTTCGCATTCTATCTGAGAACTCCATTGTAGTATCAGTAAAATGTGTCTGAAGCTTGTAATTCCCTCCCTTTTGCTCCCCGATAAAAGCTGAGGAATACTATATCCCTTTCCCATAGTTCCATTTTCACAAAAAAACAAACAAACAAACAAACAAATTCTGAGATGTCCAGGTATAGAACAGAGATCTATCTGGAGTAAGGGTGGGGAAGCGCTTTTTATGGGCGTGAGAATATTCACACATTCCCTTATTCCCTCACAAATGAGCTAGGGACCTGTCTATAACATGTTGTTAATCATCTGCTAACCTTACAACCAACACAAACATTCGGACAGAGTGATCAACGTAAGCTGAAAAGACACATTCACCATCAGTGTGGGGTGCAGTCATTATAACATGGATGACTATGTTCCTCATATAATTGGGTTGGGTACTGAGCTTTTATTGAAAAAAAAAAACAACAAGCCTACCAGAAACGAGATTTTCAAATGACTCTCACTGAGAATATACCTATTTGAAATATTTTGAAGGAAGCAATGAAAATTGTTTCCGCAAGAGTCCAAAAACATGAGTAGGGTCCTCCCTTTACATGGATCCAGTAACAAGGGACTGTGATGGGAAGACGAGAAGGAAGAAGTTCGTTGGGTCTCAACAATTACATGAAGAGAAGCCGCCCAATGGGGATTAGGTTAAGCCTTGGTAAAGAGACACGGCCAACCCCAATAACACTTTCTAAGTTTTATTTGTACCTTTTGTATAGTGAGTATATAAAGACCAAAGTGCTCATTCACACTTTGTTCATTAAGTACAATATTCAAGTCTGTCACACTTTCTCTCTCCTTTGACATGGGAACAAGAGATTTGGTTACATTTTGGTCTATGTGGTTGACATATACATGCAGTACACATACACATAGTATATACATACTGAGTGCCCATCCAGGTTCAAGCCTCATCTAACACAGATGTATTGCTTTCACAGTACTTTTTTTTATTGGATTTACCCTAATGTTGTGCACATAACAGGCCTGGTCAATCATGTACGGTCCTTGATTTGAAGTTTTGCCCCCAGATTTGCCACTGATACTTGTGTAGAGCAATAGTGACAGCTCAGCTGGAACTTCTAAGACACCGACGCATACAACAGAAAATATCCTTGCTTGTGCCCAAACCAAACATTGTGTTGAGTAAGAATTTTCTGTGTACTAGGCTAGGCCCCACTATGATGCATGCATCACGATCCTTGCACTACACACACTCACATAACATGCCACAAAGGATTCATGAAACAGTAGGATGTGGGATGCAAATACACTGGCTCTGGGAATCATCAGTTCAATAGCGACAATTGTTAAACTCCTTTCAAAATTGAAGCCCCTATTGTGTCTTAACTTCATGGATCTTCATGTCTAAGTAAAAGCCTGAAATTACCATTTATTATAAGAAAGGCAACAGAGGTTCAGAAAATAGAAGGAGTTTAGCCAGATGTCAAACCACAACCATTATTTTTGCTGTGATTGATAATAAAAAGGTGGTTTTTTTCTTCAAACATACATCTGTATTCACTGTTTGGATTTAAAAAGAGCCACTCTAAAAAACATGACATCAAATTAAACTTTTAGTTAATGTTAGTTTTAGCTTTAACATGATACCTATATGTTCTTTAAGTTGTGGCAAATTAGCTCTTTTGGATAAATAAACCAACATAGACAATATTCAGAAACTGAAGAATCACTTTTGAATACATTGGAAATGAGAAAGTTGACTCACCATTTTGTGAACATAGGCTAAATGGAGCCTAAACATTTAATTGAAGTTAAAATTAGAGTTAATGATACCCGATATTTAATCAACCAATGCCTTAAAATACCTAGCAAGAAGCAGTTGGGGAAGCACACATTTGAGCATTGGAATATTTTTGTCTCTGTCGCCAGTAAATGCCCGTGCTAGACTAAGTCCCACTGAGCTGGGAGCATTAACATGCTTGTGCTGGCGATGATCATGTAATGTCACACAAAGTCGTTCGGAAACAGCAGGATCTCTACAGGAGGCACGGAAATAGTTCAGATAGCACCTTCTCAAATCTGGCGAATGGTGTAGCCTTTTCAGATGAATGTTGAGTTTCTTAGCTAATCTCCAGCATTTGAGAAACAGATTCATTTATGCTCCATCAGTAAGGGGTGAAAAGATTTTTGTCTTAGAATAATAGTCCATAGGAATCTATGAAAATTCAATTCATTATATATGAGGGAGATGACAAAAAATGAAAGAACTGTCATAGACACAGTATCTTCTAAAGATGGATTGTTCTAGACACTGAAGGATTACACAGACCTTTCCAAAATAGACTGCATGGTTTAGCATCCTGGTATTCTGTCCGTGGTGTACACAACTCAGCTACTGTGTGTGTGCCTGTTTGTCTTCGTCCTTTCTCTTCTTGGTGATATTTTTACTGGCATTTCTGGATTCTTCTCGATTTGCGTTTCTACCCTCAGCTCTAGGTTTTTAATTTCTTAATCCTTTCCTAGTACAAGTTCAAGATCCTGAAATACTGGCTTAGCTCAGCTTTCCCTGATGCATGTGCTAACTATGACTCATCTTGATTACCTGATTACCTACAATTCAGGGCTCACTCTCAAGTAATGAGCTCAGTCTTGGTGAGATGAAGGTAATAGATGGATCATTTCGGCAATGACATGTTCACACAGACTGGGCTATTCTGGAATGATGAATGTTGTGGTTTTTATTGCAAAGGATATTATATGGAATCATATGCCGTGACATATAGGTTTGAGAAGTAAATTTGCAACATTCAGACAATACATAACTGGAGGTAAGGGTTGCCAAAAACTGCCTTTCAAATTTTCCTGTTGAGTGGATTAATCCTTGAGCATTGCTGGAACCTTTGATAGGGCAAGGATATCAGTACTCAAATGTTGGCAACAAGAATAGATTGACTTTTAGCCTTTCTGAGTTCTAGAAGATAAATGTTTAAATGAGATTCAAATTTTGCATCAAAAACTTATCCATTGATGATAATAAAAAAAAAATCTGTGTTGTGGCTAGAACGATCCATGGTAAAGATAGCCGATTGTACTCATGAACTTTGGAAAGGCATCTGCCACATGCTGGTTTATGCTGAGTCCTGAAGATCAACTTCTAACTCGTTACCAAAAAAAAAAAATCATTATTTTCTCAATTAGTTACAGCAATAGAGACTCCATGAGTTTCTTGGGAGTTCTGGCATTGCCTTAAGGAAAATAGTTCTGTTGTGTTGGAGTACAAAATACATCAAAGTAGAGATCAATTGTGGCTTGACCCCTAAGGCTTAGAAAGGTGTAAAAGTTTCCTAGTATGATAACTTATTAGGTAGCTCTTCCCTTATTGAACTGTCTGTGATTACTGTAAAAAAAATTCACTTTTTGAAATAAAATTTAATTAAAAGCCCTCCTCCCAGCTCCTTCCATAAAATGAGCATTGGTATACAATTTTAATTTTTGTTACCCTTTGGTACCTAAACTCACTGCTTAATTCACAATTTAAATATCCTAATTATTCAGGTTTTCTCAAGGCCTTTTAATGTTTTTAATACAAGGGTTATGACACATTCTCTAACATTTCTCTCATCTCTTTCAAAGTCACCCGTTGAATTGTTCTTCCAATTTTTCTTAATACCCATACTCTTTAGTGTATTAAACATTACTTACATCATAAGACCCTTTTACAGTTAAATATGAATTGGCTTAAATGCTCTGGATAAATTAGTTTGCTTAGAAAAAGTCATATTTGGAGATGGACTTGGAGTATTTCCTTTGCTGGATTGAGGGCATGTCTACACAACTTTTGAACAAATATGACATTCTATTACACGCGTCTTACAGTGTGCTTTATTTCAACAATCAAGAGTATGAGCAAATGCTGGTGATTTTCAAAGGTGGAGGGAGAAAGTGAAATAAGTAATGAGCCCAGAGTGAGCCAGTCTCTCTTCCTTCTGCTCTAGTTAGTGGATGATCTTAAGGTCCTCACTGGCTTTCTCTGGGTCTACATTGATTCTTTCTAAAAGGAAGGCTGTAGAGTATGCAACTTTTAGGGTTTTTTCTTTCTATTTATCTCTTTCCTGATAGAAGATTCATTGTTTATGGAAATTATGAAGTCCAAATATAAACTCTAAATTTGAAATGAAAACATAAATCTATCCAAAAATCCATGCTTTTCATATTAACATAGCTTTGCTTCATCGGAATCTTTTAAAAAATGAGTAACTCTGACCATACCTGCATCTGGAGATCACAAAGCCCCTCAAAAATGCAAGTTACTATCACTTTACCCTACTTTGCCAATTTTGCCCCAAAACTATATCTCTGAGGGATTGCACCCTTTTAGGTGCAGAGGACTTTGTGTATAGGCTCCTGGGGAATTCTTGGTGTAGGATGCTGAAATGAATTGCAAAACACTAGGTGACATGACACACACGAATGTATTCCCCATTCTCTGTCGGGAGTATAAAGCCCAGATGTCCCCTGTGAGCATCTCCTTCTGTAGTATATGGAGACAGAATCCCCCTGTGGCCTCTTCCAGATTCTGAGAACTTTTGGTATGCTTTGGGTGGCGGTGAGCTCCTCCTGCTTTATTTTGTTTTCTCTTTTCTGTGTTTGGATCACCATCTCTCTCTGCCTTTCAAACAAAGGCACAGATGATAGCATCTGGGAGCCACCCAAATAGCCCAAGAAAGGCTTTTCCGATCAAGAGCTTAGCTATGACACATTTTGACCTATAAGGACTCTTCACCTCTGCTACAGAACAGTTAGATTCCAGGGATGAGGACCTAGATCTACTGGATTCATCCCTATAGGGTAACAAGTGACTTCATTCCTTTTCTTATTGCTGTGAGAAAACATCCCAATAAATGGAACCTAACGAGGAAAGGCTTTATTTTGTTCAAAATTTAATAATATAGTCCATCAAGGCAGGGAAAAAAGGAAGCTGGAGCTTGGAATGGCTGGTCACATCATGTCCGGAGTCAGAGGAGAGGGATCGCCTCCATGTTTCTCTGTATGTACACTCCAGGAGGCCAAACTAGGGAAGGTAGCACTCACAGTCAGTGGGCCTTCCCACCTCAGCTAAGGAAATCAAATTGATCTTCCTCAGGTGTACCAAGAGTCCCCTCTCCCAGGGGATTCAAGATTCTATCAAATGGACAAGTAACACTAACGCCACAGTCAGTGACTAGGAAGAGGCGCCATGGGCTTGCAGGTGGCACCCACACAGAGTTAATTGGGGGCTGCAAGCAGGAGGACAGGCGCTCTTCTGTTTGGCCAGATTTTCCAATTTGGGAGGAAACACTATAAATCTGAATTTTTGCATCTGTGTGTTGGTGTTTATCCTGGTATTTGTCGTTGGCTGATTGAGGGAAATGTACACGTGACAAATCGGCAACATTCCCCGCAAGGGCTGCCAGGATGCAATCTCAGAAAAACAGAACAAAATTACCTTTGAGAGAGCACTTTGTATCCATATCCATTAACTCAACAAATATTTCTTCAGTGCCTAATAGAATAATATTTATTTTGGATTGACCAGGGGAGACCTTGCTGCTTTGAGAAAATAGCTCCCAAAATGCATCTGCCATTTCTCTTAAGGAGGAAAGAGAGCTTTAGTCCAAGGTTTCCGTTGAGGAGATGTTGCCTGTGACATTCTGCTCTTCAGTGTGCTTCCCGGTCGTGAGATGAAAAATCTAAATTCGAAGTCTTAAATGCAGTCTGTAACTTGACTAGCGTGGAACTAATGGTGGCCCTGGGTTGCCTAATACCTCGCAATCCCTCGTATCCATCTTAGTGCTCCTGGTTCAATTCTTTTTTTTTAATATTTGTTTATTTATTCATTATGGATACAATATTTTGTCTGTGTGTCTGCAGGCCAGGAGAGAACACCAGAACTCATTAGAGATGGTTGTGAGCCATCATGTTGGTTGCTGAGAATTGAACTCAGGACCTTTGGAAGAGAAGGCAATGCTCTTAACCGCTGAGCCATCTCTCCAGCCCATCCTGGTTCGATTCTTTAGGCAAAAGGAAGGTGACATCAGTCACATTCTCCTGACCCTCGTCTCTCTTCAGGAAGCACTTTTGAATTAGGCCACGATGTCTGAATATAAGTCTTTCTGTTTCACTCATCTTTGGCTGCTAAACTGATGATTTTTTTAATACGAAGGGTAGAAGGTGTTGAACTGCCTGGTCTCTTATCAGTGACTGTGAGGCTTTCAACAAATTCATAAGCATCAATTGTCTCATCTTAAAGGTACAGTAATTATAGTATGTCTTCCCCCATGTATTGTGATAATTAAGGAGGTAAATTGTTACATAGGGTTCAGAAGAGTGCCTGGAATATTCTAAGTACATAATAATTTTTATCCGAATGTTATTTTATCAATATTATCGTTATTATTACCAAACCTTGGTAAAATCCGCATTTGCCTCCTTTCTTCATCATGAGACTTCTGAAAATGTGATGAACAGTTCACATGGGAAGCCTATTGAAATAGAAATTTGAATCCATTAGGTCTGGATGGGTCTTATTCTGTATTTTTAATGAACCTCCCAATGAAGAGGATTCTGACTGTCTGAAGACTTCCCTTCAAGCAGTAGCAAGATAGAATGTGAAACTGATTACTCAGGAAGGCTTTCAAACATGTCCTTGCATACTTGTAGAACCTCCTCCCTTACCACTTAAACACAAATTCTGGATTAGTGGACCCTGAGGCCATTGGTATTTTTGTAACATCTACCCACAAGCATCTCATCGGCAGCTCTTCTCGCACTATGTAGAACTCTTCATGCTCTCACACATAATGGTTTATGCAGACAGCCATGTCTCTCTGCCACAAATTAAACCCTCACCCCACCTGGAAGGCGCTAGCAGCACAAATAAGAACGCGTGCGACGTGGTGCCCACCGCTAGTCTCGCGAGTATCTTCGGGGAAGCGCAGTGTTTTGGTGTTTCCCAACCTGGGGCTGCTAACAAGAATCATCCCTTGTTTGTGTTTGTTAATCATCTTGATGAGCAGTTTCTGTGTGGATCTTCCCAAACTGCATTGGCCTGTTTCCAAGTGAAGTGCATAAATTACACACTGCCCTCGCTTCAAGCTGCTCGCCCGCCCTAGACTATCAGGGAGGATTTCATCTGAATGCACAAATCTGCATCAGTGGGCTGCTTAGAGGAACACGTTGTTTGGAGTTGGTCGGACGTGACACCACCATGTGTCACAATATTATGACACGGCGATGACATATTTGAATGTCAAGGAGTAATATTTTGACCAATATCCAAATGTCAGTCTTTTTTTTCAGGTCAGGTTCTCGATATAGAATGGTGTTTCCTTGGGGAGTTATTTATAGAGCTTGAGCCTCAAAGTACCAACTATTCCAAGAACCAAAGAGGAGCATATGGCTCAACTCCACTGAGACTTGCTATCAGAAAGAATTTGTAAGTGTGCCTCAACAAAGATTAAGGAAAAGGAGATGCTGTGATGAGGGAATTGCCACATGGGTTACTTCTTTTTCTAAAGCACACTACAGTATCACTCAAGTCCACAGACCTGAGCCCTAAAGGACCACTTCTAACCTTTCCTTCACTTCTTTGGCCATTGACAATGATTTCACACCAAGTGTCTCTAAACAGACATCCTTTTATATTCTCACCCCAGGTTGTCTACTATAGAAATCACCAAAGTTTTGACATTTCTAGCTCTTGGCGAACGAGGAGAGGGAAAAGGACAGAGATGCTAATATTGAAGCAGGCTAAGTTCCCAGAGATTATTTTCATTTTGTATGACTCGGTTGACACTCTTAGAAGAATATGGCTTGTATTATTATTACTTGTATTAACGTCATTATAGACAACAAGGTATACATATTATCTCCTAATTATCAGGGAACACCTTTTGGGAGTGATTATATCCTTATGCATATTCAAAAGACAACCTGCTTGCCAGTGGTCAAACCACTTAACATAGGGAGAGCCGTCAGCCTGGGGAAGGAAAAAATGTATTCGTGATCCTAAAAAACAACACAAAAAAATCATGAACACTTCCAAGCATTTCCATATTGCCATGGTCGTGTCCAGTTCTTTGAACAACATAAAAGATCTATTGTAAGAATCTAGATATTAAAAATGACTTAATAAATAGTAAGAAAGGTGAATTTAGAACTGAGATAATTACGTAAAATCCGAATGAACACAGTCAACTACTATTGTAAAAACAATCTTACTGCTTATGAAAAAATTTATATATATGTAAATATATATAATACATAGTTCTCTGTTAGATTTCATATTTCTCAGTAAACCTTCATTACTGCTTACAAAATCAGAAACAGTAATGACAACTATTACTTTGAGAACACAGTCTATGTTTCTTTTTGGTTCTTTGTGATTAATTTTCAATCAATATTTTTGTTTTTATAGATCTTTTTAAATGGTACAAAGACCAATGTATTTTCTCCCAAAGGTTGCCTTTCTGTATATTTATCCTAAAAGGTTAGATCTTCTTTCTTCTTCCTGTGTATTTGATAACTGGCTCTATTTTGCCCTTGATTCCACACAGTGCCATCTTCAGGGACACATATTTTTATACTGTTTATGTCTAGTGTAACATTGCAGCATCTAGGTCCTTTAAGAAGAGAAATAATAGTTTTACTAAAAAGCTACAGTGTCGATTTCTGGGGACTGTATGTTATATTGGTATGAAAGTCATGATAAGCCAGACATTCCAGAAAATAAGAAAATTGTGTGTTCTCATAAACTGTGAGATTTCAAATATTTGGATAATTAGGCATTTGTAATACATTGTGGAAGTTTTTATTTTGTCCCAATTTCCCTTATGCTAGCTTTCTGTCACTGTGACCAAATGTTACAGGTAAACATCATAGAAAAGAAAGGTTTATTGGACTCGTGTCTAAGAGGTTTCACCCCATGTCTGCTTGTTTGGCCCGATCATGTTCAGCAGGCAGCACGGCAAACTATCACAACCGGGGTGGCGCCAGCGCTGTGGTAGAGCGGAACTACTAACCTCATGATGGAAAGGAAGCAAAGGAGAGGAAGGAAATGGAGTCCCAGAAGATTCTTAAAGGGCAACCCCCTGCTGGGGCTTCAACTCCCTTTTACTGGACTCCATCTCTTACAGATTCAAGTACTCACCCAACAGCACCATAGGCTAATAACGAACTCTTTAGCACATGGGACTTTGAGGAACATTCAGGACGGAAATCACAGGACTCTATGGCTGTGTGGCTCCCTGTCCTATCTGCACCCTCATGCTTTGAATCTTCTAGATTCCGTTTCCATCCATGACTGATGCTTCTGCCTGTCCTACTTGGTGAACTACTGCTTCTGTTTCAAATGCAAAAGTGTAATGTTCCTTTCCTCCTATTGCATTCTCTTATTTCAGGGTAAAAAGAAATGTATCTTATTCATCTATAATCCCATAATTGTCTACATACTTAATGCTATCTTTTTATTGAGTAAGTCGATGTTGCCTTATGCATGGTAGATTCAGAACTCTCTAACAGTAGAGACTATATAAGCCATTGAATTTAAACCTGAACACGTAGTAGGCATTCAGTATTTATAAGTGAAGTTTTAATCAAAGAAGATCTTTCTAGGATCCCTTCCTCTGAAGAGAAATAGGCATATAAAGCTAATCTTCAATGTGCAGGGGGGCAGAATGGGGTCGAGAATAAATTTACTTTCTACAAACATCTGGTTATTGCAAGACACTGTATACCTTCCCAGAAGCATCTGGACAAAATGCATCTTTTTGGAGGGAAGCTGGCCGGGGCATAAAAAGTGTGAGCTCGAGTCCATTAAATGCTTTTTAATAAATCCTTGCAAGGCGTTCAGCGTTTTGCTTGGATCACTATATAAAGTCATCCATCTGACAACTTTTATATTGCCTCTTTTTTAAAGATAAATTTCAGTAATTAAAGTGTCCAGGGAAAGCTTGACAATTTGGAGGGCTGCGAATTAGGGAACAATCCTGAGTGAGATGGCGTGACAGCTGCGTGGTGTAATGGGAAATGTATTCATCTTAGATAAGAAGGGTCGTCTCCTCCCAGTGCCCCAGCCCATCTTGAAGTCACAATGGACTGCAAGATTTCATGGACTGTGGATGGACCATATTTGGCTGCCTATTCTTCCCTTTGGTACCAGGTGAAAGGGTGTACTGGGGATCAAATGTGATGTCAAGAATAAAGCTTGGCAGCGCATTAGAATCCGGCTTCTTTTCTTGGCTCATTGTGTCAACTCAGCTACATTTTTTAAATCAGGGTCTGGGTAATTTTTTCTTCAAACCTGAGGTAGAATAGTTACTACTTTTGAAGCTTGTTTCTATCATTAAATAATGTCTTGCTTGTGTGTGGCAGTCTTACCATGTTATCTACCATATACTGAGTTGGTTGGAGCTCAGGACCCCGTCTGTGCATCTCTGGAAGTGGACAAAATTATTTGCCATTCCCAAGTTGCAGTCTCTGAATCCACCACCACACACCATAAAATACTTAGTGTGCAAGATGCAGGAGACCCCATATTTGCAGTCCATTACTGACATTGTCTGTAGATCAATCTCTGATGAAGTCATGGGATGATTCCCTAAAGCTCATCACAACCATGGCTCTCCTGACTGGATTAAGAACACTCTAGCTACCCGTTGAGCATCCTTTGTAACTGAGAATTTTGTTAATTTTTTTTAAACTTTGTATTGCATATTCATGTATACTTTTCTCAAATTTTTATTTGTTTTAAATTTACCTATCAGAGAATGATAATAGATTTTTTAAAAGAAATGTCATACACACACACACACACACACACACACACACACACACACACACACATATACAAACAGGTAACATGTTACAGCCTGAGCAAGATGCATTCATACATTTAAGAATATATATATGTATATATTATATGAATGTTTTATATAAAGATATATATATTTACACATGCATATGTATATAAATATATCAACTAAAAAGGGTGCATCAATTTGAGAAATCCAAGGAGTGCATGTGATGGGCTGGAGAGAGGAAAGAAAAGGGGGGGAAACGAAGTGGTTGAATCATAATTTCAAACAAACAAAAACTTGTTATAGTTTCTCTAATAGTCCCCTTTAGACGTGTATCTAATGACGGCAGTGACCAACGGTCTATTCAGGTCAGATTATTCTCCCCTCACTTGGTGACTTCGTCCTCCTTCATATTATACTCTATATTACAGGTCTTTGTCACTATGTGAGTTAATGAAGTATATATTTTTCAATTCCTTAAGTTGGAACCTTAAATTGAGACAATGCCAATAAGCCAGCAAACATTTTCTGGTCAGTGTAGGTCCATTGTCTGGTAAATCAGTCTCCTATGCTGTTTTTCACACTTACATATGGGGAGACTGAGCCACAGTTATCTAAGAGTTTCTCAAGGGCCCTTACATCATAAGCAATATTGTTGTGAAAAGAACTGAGTCCCTGGCCTTCTTGGTTTAGCATCATCTCTTCTAGATTGCAACTTAATATGTTCACTTTCTGAATGTAAGAGAACACCGTCATCTGGAGATACGCAGATTGGCTCTTATAGAGAGTCAATGCAGGAGGCAGAGCTAAGGCGAAGAATGATTTGACAGTAAGAGCCCATGTTTCTTGAAAACAGTACATTTATGTGTACTCCTAGGTAAGCTATCGGCTTCTTATGGTGAGCACAGAAACAGAAGAGTAACCGCAAAGGAATACACAGAAACATTTGCTGTGTGTTTTTAAATTGTGGGAGTCAGGAGATGGGCCAGGGACTGAGTACTTGTTGCGAAGCTTGAGGACCCAAGTTAAGATCTTTAGTCCCAGCAGAGAAAGCTGAGCATCATCACACACCTGTGACCTCAGTCAAGAAATAGAGAAAAGTGTATTCTGGGGCTTGTTGCCTGCCAGTCTAGCCAAAAAACCCAATGACGGTGAGTTTCAGCTTTTGTGAATGGTCTACCTCAAGTGGTAATGTAGAGACTGAGAGTTATCCTCCTTTGGCCTTGGCATCCACACCCATGGTCCAGTGTACCAGCAAACAAATGTTCACAAAAGTATGCACCAAACCAATGTGTGGGCCTGTGTGTGCACATGTGTACTCATGCACCAATGCATGCATGCACACGTGCACAAACACACGTTCACACACACATACACACAGTCCAAAAATTCCCAAGTTCTATAATATTTCTCTTCGTTCTTTTAGTCTTGAATCTGCCTCTTGTGCTAGTAGTAATAGGCTGACAGTATGCAATGGCTTCAAAGGTTTTCGTATGCAGTGAAGGTGCAGAGACCCCGTAGATTCTCTAAAGACCACAAACAGAAGTGATGAAGCAAAGAGTACAAAAGCATAGTTACTCCCCCACATTAAGCCAATTACACGGTGGTGGTCTTAGTGTGCATCCTGTAGTTGTGAAGAGACCCCATGACCATGGCAGCTCTTGGACATGAAACCGTTTCCTTGCGGCTCACTTACGGTTTCGAGGTTCATTCCACTGTCATCATGGCAGGAAGCATGGCAACGTGCAGGCAGACATGATGCTGGGGAAGTAGCTTGAGTGTCGTACATCTGCATTCACAGGCAGCGGTAAGAAAGTCAGACACTGGGCCCGGCTTGAGCTTTTGTAATCTCAAAGCCCACCTCCAATGACACACTTCCTCCGGTAAGGTCACACCTACTTTAAAAAAAAAAGGGCCACATGTCTTAATCCTTTCAAATAATGTCACACTCCCTGTGAGCCTCTGGGTGCATTTTCTCTCAACCCACTATAATGGTATTGTCAAAAGTTTGCATTTTTATACATTATTAAAAGAAAAACTTAGATGTCCCTTGAGCATTCTGCGACAAAAGCCCTCTTCAGTGGGCAGTGCCAAATGTGTCCCAAGCAAGGCTACTCAGTTTTTTAGCTAGGCACAATGCTCAGTCCACATTGAGTAACACAAAGCAACTCAGATATCTGGGACCATTCCAGAGAGTTCTACATTAGCACAAGGAACGCCATTTATTTAACCGGCCTGCACTATATTTCATCAGGTCCAAGGCAAACTAGAATTTTCTTTTAAAAACCAGTTGCTCATACGGATAATTGGGAAGGTTGTTTTTTGCTTTGTTTTTTGTTTTGTTTTTAAATATAAGAAATAAAGCCTTTGGGAAGGGCTACTCAAGAAGTTGCCTGTGAATAAGACATCCCTTCCTCAGTTCTAACTTTTTTTTTTCTCCACTGTGTCTTTTAATCTTCAAGGACCTCTGTGTGGTAGGTCCTTGCCTGGTCCTTTTTGGCACAGAGTGAATTTCCTCATGAAATGGTAGTTATCAGCAGAAAGCCCTGATTAAAGCATTCAGTCTCACCACATCGATCCCTTACTGTCAAAATTGACTTCTGATCCTTGAAGGAGGTCCCTCCACACATCCCGCGAGCTCACAGCAATCCTCTGCCTCACAAGAGTCCCATTCAGGTGTGGTCCAGAGCGATACAGCAGCACTGTTTACGAAATTGACAAATTCATAGCCCTGTCTCTGGCTCTAATTCGGTGGGAAGCGGGGCTTCTCTTCCAGCAAGCAGACTTAGATGTCTGTTTACTGTTCCCTTCGAATGTGAGCGCCGCTGGTGATGCACGTCGCAAATGGAAGTAATATCATTTGAAGTGGTCCCGCTAGAAGCCCACGAGCAATCTAACTGCATTAACTCCTCCGTCGGAGTGGAGGAGACTGAAGAGGGTACACAGCTCGACTGAGCTGGAGAGAGGGAAACAGCAATATACAACTCCATGACTGGGAGCTGCACAGGCGCCTAAAGAGGTTTCACTTACTGCCTTCAAATAAATGACACCAGGGCATCACAGTCGTCCAATATTCTGTTTACAAATCTTGTTAAACATTCGAAGTGGCTGAGACAGTGGTTTTCTATATTTCTAAGGGGGTTATACACTTTTTTTTTCCTTTCCTTCTCAGAGAGTTCTGGATGGCTGTTACTTTATGTACAAGAAGAGATATACGGGCTTCGGTTATAGTTTGGTGGCAGAGTGCTTGCCTGGCATGTGGGAGGCTGTGGGCTCCATTACCAGCCCTGCAGAAACACACGCACGCACCACCCACACACAAACACACACACACCCACGCACCTTTCTTTTCACAATCACACAACCCCTGAGCCAGACTCTAGTCTTTCTTGAAGTTGTTTCTATAAACCACAGTCTCTAATTTCTTTTTATGAAGATATGATTAATTTATTTT
The DNA here is from genome assembly GCF_982192425.1 of Myodes glareolus. Taxonomy (NCBI): domain Eukaryota; kingdom Metazoa; phylum Chordata; class Mammalia; order Rodentia; family Cricetidae; genus Myodes; species Myodes glareolus. The sequence goes on from NC_142034.1 coordinate 87,286,107, forward strand.
ATTGCTTTTCATTTTATTCTATTCCCTTGATTTTATTAAAGTATAATTAATAAATAAAATCAGATGTATTTACAGTACACAATATGGTATCGCAAGATGTGTGAATACTGGGAAACGGCTCAAATCAAACTAAATGGCACATGCATTAATTCACAAGCGCGTGCGTGCGTGTGTGTCAGCTCCGCTCAGCAATGTTAAAGTACACATTATGTACCGCCGTCGCCGTTATGCACAGTAGATTTCCAGAGCTTATCAGTATTAACTGAAAGGGCGGGCTGTTTGATGAGCCCTTCTGCGTTCTATTCCCATTCACCTTACCAGTCCTGGCCGACGCCGTTCTTTCCTTTGCTTCCATGAGTGTAGTGCTTTAGATTGTCCATGAACCTAAGAGTCATGTGTGTAAGTAAGCTAAACTTCAGTATCACTATGTTGGGTTTCACTTTCTTACAGTAAATAGTGGTCAGTGAGTGACCCTGAGATGTCCATTAGAAGTCATACTTCTCTTCGAACTAAACGCCAATAAAACCCTACTACCATGAACGCCAGCTTGTACTAGATGTTAGTTTATGTTAGATTCTGAAGAGTGGGGAAAGGGTGCCTCTCAATATTATTTGGTGTACATGTGAATTCACAGAGACCCTGGCAGCGTAAAAAAAGGTTCAAGACAAATGAGGTCCCAACACTGAAAGAAGGGAGTGAACACAGAGTCCCACTCCTAACCAGTAAGCTCTTTGCAATTGATACTTGATGGGCAAAGGGACAATCAGTTTTCTCCCAATAGAGTGTCATTGGGTATGTTAAGCACAGCTTTACTTTGAATTTTCTTCAAACACAGCCACTCAACTTCATAGTGGGGTCTGTGTGGTCCCATTTCATCTTGGGGCCATGCCAAGAGGCAGGGATATTTTCCTATGTGTAAGGTTAAACATTGAATATTTAAAATGTTAAGGGACTCGGCCAGGGGTGTAAGACCATGAAAGTTGTTCCATGTCATATTAAGGCATCCAAATTTATATCAGACACATACATGTATAATATGATACATTTATGTACATGTTCAAAGTCTTCTGGAATATAGTAGATAATCTCAATGATGTGATAAATGAAAAAAAATGAGCTGTGTCTCTAAATTTCAAATATTATCCAGTAGGAAGATAAAAAGTGGATCCAATAAAACGAACGTGTAGAACATTACTCTAGATGAACTCTGAGGCCTTCCTCTCACCCGAAATCTAGCAACTTCTGATGAGAATCTGGAAAATCTAATTATAAAATGGTAGGCTGTGGATGAAAACTTGGAGGATCTTAACTGCTGAGCGTGGAAGTAGATGATTCTAGGGACAAAGACCAGTAGGTAAAAAAAAATGGAGATATTTAAAGTTATGACCTGGATGGAAGTGTCTAATATTAGTGAAAACAATGGGTTGGAATCGGGAAAATTGGCAACTTTAAACACAATACACCTCGCAGAATGGTCACAGCTGAATTTAGAGGGGCAAAGAAGATGCCGTTGGCAGGCTTGAGAACCGTGCATATAGCAGGTGCTTCAGAGGCTGTGCAGAGAGAAACTGAACAGGTAGTCATTCCTGGTCAGCAGAGGCAGAATGGAGGACAAGGAGATGAAAAGGAAAAATTGATGTCCCACACACATTGGTGGAACATTGAGAAAAAAAAATTGACAGTATAGTATTGGAGTCAAAGCGGGGTGGTTTTATTTTTCTGTTGTTTTTAGGTTGGTTTGGACTTGGTTTTGAAACATGATCTCATGTAGCCCACTCCAGTTTCAAACTCACTATGTATTTAAGCTGGCACTGAACTTTGACCGTTTACCTCCAAAGCTGTGGTTGCAGGTGTGTACCACCGCATCCCACTTTTAAAGTGGTCCTTAACAAGTTTCCAAATTCTGATTCGGTTGCTTGCCACACTGATGGTGTCAGACAAGGAATGAGCCACCCAGAGGCTGGAAAAAAAAACCAAAAACAGGCCTTACAGAATCAACATGTATGTCTGTAGGGCATACATGGAGCATGACTGAGTGGTCAGGCAAGAATAGCAGCTAGGAAACTAAAGGTACCACTCTTGCCGTTGCTGTCAAAATGTTTAAAAAATAGTAATGTTGTCTGCCAAGTGTCAATGAGAAGAGTAGAGATGTCTCAAAGCAGTATGTTTTCAGGGACTAAGAATACTCTTTGGGAGACCGTGGAGTAGTGCTTAGCTGAGTAGAGAGGGCAAAACAAGAGAAGCCTTCCAGGGAAGAGTGGCCGGCTGAGCCAGTGTGGGAGCAAGAAAACTACTCCTCATGTGTTTCAAAGAACCTGAAAACCACTTTAGAGAAATGCACGAAAATGAAGCTTCAAAGGGAGACAGGGGCTGGGTTAGGGATGCCATTGAGTTTGTAGACTTAGCAAGTAAAACGCAGGGTGCACAACTACATTCCATTTTTATATAGACATCAAGGGCTTTTTTTCTTTTCTTTCCTTTCCTTTTTTTAGTCTAAGTATGTCTCAAACAAAATTATTGATTGTTTATCTTGAATTTCTGATTTACATTGTTTTCTGGGATGACTATATTGTGTGTCAGAGGAAAGAAAGCTGAAATTTATTAAATTTTAGTGAGAAACCTATGATGGATGTTCAGGTAACAGAGTTCCATGAGAGAATCATTTTTTGCATGACTGCTTTGGTGAGCAGAATAGATGTCTCAAATAAAGTGCGCTGGTGTATGGTTAATTCTAGTTAACTAAGGACATCCCCTTTCCCTTCCTATTCAGTTACATTTGTTTTGTTAATGAGTTGTTACCCTTTATTTGGTGCCTGTCCCTGATGTCATCGGTACCTAATGTAGAACACTTGAAGACCAAAACCAGGCCCTTTCATCTAGCATTTCACTATGCATTTAGGTTAAGTTTTTTCCTCTTAGTGTGATTCCTTCTTCTATTTCTGGCAAGTAGCAGTGTATTGTACATTCAACAATTTTACATTAAATGAAATCACTTTATCCCAGAAAAATGGCTATCATGTTTTTGTTTACAAAGACGTACAGTGTGTGAAGCTCCAAGTTTAGATAACTTTCCTGTTGTAGCATGATTAATAAAAACTCAGAGGCAGATATTGGGGTTCAACCTGAAGGTTCAAAAAGCAAAACAGTCAGCCACTGGCTCTTACCTCTATCTCAGTCTGAAATGGCCATCCTGTCTCCAGTAATTTTCAGAATGAGACTAATGTTGTAGGATAATGCTCTTGTACACTGTATACATTTGTAACTCGTATTGGTTTAATACAATGCTGATTGGCCAGTAGCCAGGCAAGAAGTACATGTAGGACAACCAGACTAGGAGAATTCTGAAATGAGGAAAGACAGAGAGTCATTCAACAGCCAGACACAGACGAAGCAAGATGAGAATGCCTCACTGAGAAAAGGTACCAAGCCATGGGTCTAACACAGACAAGAATTGTGGGTGAATTTAAGTCATAACAGCTAGTTAGTAATAAGCCTGAGCAGTAGGAAAAAGAGTTTATAATTACTATAAGCCTCTGAGTATTTATTTGGGACTGAATGGCAGTGGGACTAGACAGGACAGAAACTTCTGTCTACATCGAGTCTCTTTCTTTGGTTGTATCTATCCATATGGCCCCAGTAAGAACAGCAGGATCCTCTATTCATAGTGCTAAACATTAGGAGTTGGGGACATTGGATCATTTCATATTCAAGTCACTTGGTAGCTCAGGTAGGGTCAGTGAAAGTTGATTTTACTCCTCTTCTATACCACAACAAAAAGTTATGTGAGTGTCAGGGTCTTGGAAAAATTAAGACCTGGGGGGAAAAATAATATAGTAAATCTAGCAAAACTGAAGCAGGGCTTAAAGGAAACTCCAACACTGCTTGAAAAGGCAAAGGCACGGGTGGGAAAAGAGTGCCAAGGAAGAAGCACAGAACATATGGATGCTCACCCAGGTTCAAGTTTAAGCCATGTTTAGTTTAGATGCATCCTCTTTAGAATTCCTATTGATACCTAATTGAGATATGGTGGTATTAAGAGATGGATATCCTTGGGAGTTACTGGATCAGCTGGGCTATCCCCATCAATAGATTAGTGCCTTAAAAAAAAACTAGCTTAGATCCTTAGTCCTTCTGCCATGCAAATGCTCAGTGTTTATGTGCTCCAATGGACATAGCCAAAAGGCTATGTTAGAATCAGGGAATGAGATCTTCATCACTCATAAAAATCTGCCAGCCCACTGCTGTTGAACTTTCTTACTTCTAGAGCAAGACTATGACTTTCTATCACTGATAATATCTGTGGATAGAAGTATAAGCCTTTTCTAGCTTTTTGGTGCTCTTCCATCTTCCCATGCATGTTGCAGAGAATACAGCTATAGCTTCTTCCAGGAGGAGAGGTGCTATTAGATCCTGGTAGGTATCATTATTTTGGAATGGAGAGGGATCAAAATTGCAAATGACATGGAGACTTCACTGAGGGATCAGATGTTGAGGACGCTAGATTGTTCCCATTGTCGTATACCTCTTCAGTACAGTTCTTGCCGACAAAAGGAAAAGATTGCAAAGCTGTGATGTTTGGCTGAATGGTAGGAAGTTAGCTTCCACTTTAAGGAATGAAGAAATCTTATCAAATATTTCAGAATGTGGGACAGTGCAGAATAATGGGAAACTTCCAATTAGGAGGCATAAATTATAGTCCAAACCTGTCACTTCATATCTTGCTGCATTGACAAAACGGGACAATTGGGTCTGACCTACAGAGTGACAGTGACATTTCTTTTTTTTTTTTTTTTTTTGCAAATTGCTTCCAGGTGAGTATCTATAAATCTCTGGTGATAAGTTAAGAGCCCCCAAACCACGGATTGATGAAAACCAAATTTAGAATCATACATATAGTTGCGAAGGCGATTTCAAATAATCGAGACATAGTTAGCATCCCTGTTGGAAATTAGATTTAGAATTCAGCTGGCGTTACACGTCTCATCAGATACTTTGAACCTGATACCATTTAAATAATCTCATCTGAGCAAAGTAGAGAACATGGTTCATTTCCCAAGTTTAGCCAGGCAGCCTTCTGGATTGACTGGTGATGTCTTGATTGAGTATGATTCCCCTTGACTCATTTCTCTGTTGTTGGTAATTAAAAGCTGTCTGGTTTTATTCTCATTTAACGATAAGTGAAACGGTAATGTCTGCCAGACTATTCCCATTCGCTTGGTGTCTACAACAGTTGAGAGCTTTGGGATCACCACGGATTTCAAGCTGAGCATCCTGGCAGCCCCAACACTGACAGTGCACTGGAGTTTTGCACAGGGGAGCTGACCATCAACCTCCAAGCCAATTGGAAAACAATCCCCAGTGCAAATGGATAAATTGGCATCGATGACCTTATCCTCTCTTTCCAGCTTTGAAAAACAGAACGTTGTGTTTGTGGATAGAGTAGGCTGTCTATCAACTGCAGTTTCCATGGGTCTCTGGGACTGAGGAACGTGCCTCACTTTGTACGAGCAGAGAAATCATACTGACGCAAGAGAGAAAACGAGAGTTCCGCTCTGACTCCGTTCGTCTTAGTGTTGATCTCTTTTGGGTAGATTTTGGAGCTTTCCTTCCATTATGATGTTAATAATCTCGATCCGCGTTATTATAATCACAAAATGTCAGCCTAAGAGAATGATAATCTCCTCGTCATTATGTTCCAATGTCACCTTTGTCAACTTGAGCTTAGCTATCATTGCAAATTACTGTATCAATGCTATAATTAGATATAATTTGCGATCTGACCAGCATTCACAGGTGAGTCGCTTTTTAAAACAATCTCACACGGACTGAAATAGTTTATTATTATAGGTCTACTCTTTTGAGAACCAGGAATGTTTAATGCAGACTTTCACATGAGCAATATTCCAAATCAAAATGTTACATTTTAAGAATACAACATGACTTAATATTTATGACTTGGATATTATTGCCTACATGTGAGACCCAGGCATGGAAATCTCTACCTAGTTCTCTGTATGTTTTTACTTTGTTTTAAGGGTGGCCTGTGGAGGTAATTTTAGGATGGTCCTCATGCACACAATCAAATGAAACTCAAATACCTTTCTTTTACACATTTCTCACTGATATTGACCATTCTATAATGATTTCTGCTTTTCCACAGCACAGAAGCACGGGTTTAAAATATTTTCCATTCTGTTAAGTTTTCTTTTAAACCAAAGGAAGATTAAAGTGTAGCGAGGAGGATGGTGGTGGCTTGGAAGTGGTTTTATGGAAGAAGCCGAAGTTAAAGAAAAAAAAAAAGGTAGAACTGGATGATGGAGCATGAAAGTGCTTCGTGAAACATGACATCTCTTTAACATTGAGGGAAAAAATGCTTTCCTTCATTGAGTGCTTTCTTCCATATGCAAAATATTGACACATCCCTATTATAGCGAACAAAAGCCTTCATTCAGTGAGATAATTTTATAGAGCGGCTGGCATCATGTGATCTTATTAATATTTATGGAATATGATAATAATATGGAAAAAGGGGGAACTGGAATATAACCCTATCTTTCTAGACCCTATTCATTTCAGCTTCAAAATGTTTTTTCATTTCACACATCAGACGCTAATTAGCAAATATCTAATTAGTGTTAGAAGATTAATCGCTCATGGGAGTTGTTGAGGCTTTGAGCTTCCATGCATGCAAAAGCAGTCGCACTTCCGGTGCGTTTGTTAAGGTACAGTAACTTTAAGTGAGACAACTCTTATTTTTCTTTGGAAAAAAAAATTTAAATTACAGCAATGGAGGAAATTTGCTCTCAAGAACAAAAGACATCCAGGAAGGCACAGTTGAAAGGATGGAAGTGACGCTGGGGAAAGGCACCTGCTCAATCAAGTCACCAGATGTTAGGCAAGAACATGCTCCATCTTAGACATCGTGGGAGATGCTCCCATGATTGTTGGCTTATAAATTTAGTCTGTGATCTCCAGACATATAAGGAATTAACAACGGTCCTTCCAAAGCCAACACTTCCAGGACAGGTGTGTGTGTTTTTATTTGGCCATGTGCGTTGTGATTAGACAGCTAGAGATCCTAAACGTTTTCCATTCTTAAATGATCAGATAAGATAATGAATATGATACATAAAAATTCAATTAAGTTTGTGTTTTATTGTCCAAAAATGTAAGTTTTCTTTGCATACAACTGTGTTCACTGCATTATGCACTTCGTAAAGCTGCATTTGGGATCCAACGGCAGAGCTGAGCGGAGCTCACAGAGAACATATGTCCCTCATTGCCTACAATGGCCATGTATGGGAAAGATGTGCCCATTCCTGAAAAACAGTGAATTACCTTCATACGTCATACAGAGGAGCTGTTGGAGTCGAGTGGCCTGCTATCAATTCCTTAGTGTGTTGCCTGTGTGACACTGGGCAGATGGCTTGACACTTCTGAACTTCCATAGAGGAGTTGTGAATAGGTAAATATAGATACACATTGTGATCTTTAATAATGAATCAGAAGGCTTGCCAAAAGTATGTCACCTGACTGATGCCCGACTCATAGTAAGCAAAGAATGTTGCTGATCTAATCCTCGCCTAGGTTCAGAACAGAGACAAGTGTGCATTAATCCTCTTCTCTCTCTCCACCCAGAATTTCCTAGGTGGAGTATTGAGTGGCTCGGAATAGGCAAGATTAAGAATGTCTGCCCACTTCATGAATTAGGCACAACAAGATTAAGATACTAAACTAAAATCATCTCAATGAAGTTTTCCCCCCTCTAGCACCATACTTCATCTCCATCTTGTTCCCGAATGCTCTATAGCATCACTTGTCTCTCAGGAAATGAGAAATAAGGAAATAGTCAGGAAAAGTGTTTGCTCCTGGAAATTCCAAAAATGTTACTCTTCCTTTCTCTTGTAAAAATCTGTTATATCAAATTCCTATTCACAGCGGTCAGAGCTATCATTAAGTATATACATATGAAATTTGTTGGCTATAGCCTGTGGAGTCAGTGGTGGGCAACTCATTAAGTCCCACAGGGAGCATATTCCTTCTAAGTTGAAAACAATTAGAGGGTGAAGTATTCTTGGTATTCTTGGAGGAATAAGTTGGAGCGAAGTGTAAATTTCAGAAATTCCTCTCTAAAGTAAAGCAAATTGTTTCAGAGAGGCAAGAAGTTTAATCAAAACTTATATACAATGTTAACACATACACAAATATACACATGCATGCACATGTGTGCACTCACACACGCATGTGCACACGCATATATGCAGAGAGAGAGAGAGAGAGAGAGAGAGAGAGAATACCAAACCTCAGTGGTATAAACAGTAGACTTGGTTCATAGGATCGGTATATCTGCATTGAAATTTGGTCATACTTCAAATTGCTTTACATGTTTTTGGAGAACAATGCTGCTAAGTATTACAGAGATTGAAAATAAGACTTGAGTGAAAGACCTAAAGTTTTCCATTTAATTCCTCTGACGGCTGCCAGCAAAATTAATGTTTCTCTCTGAAACAATGAGCATTGGGAAAATATTTTAAAATTCTATTGATTTTGCCTGCTCGAAACATAAGTCGGGAGTAATGGCATCATGATCCCAGGAATGTGTGACCACATACCCTCAACTCTAAGTAGCAATCATGTTGGGTAATGCTTCTAAGAAAGAATAGGAAAGCTGTTGTCCAGGGATGTATGTAGTTCATCACCGGCCACTCCATGTACTCAGTATGCCCACGCATCCTGGAACTCACCAGGGACGTAGGCAAGTTGTATTTAGGGAAGCTGTGGGTGGAGACTGACCTCAAAGCAGATGGGAAGATGTGCTGCCAACCCATGAATTTGAGACAGCATTCTTTGAGCTCTCTCAGGGCCTGGGAGTTCCCACCATGTTGGGGGACAGAAGCCTCATGAGAAAGCACTGAGAAACTGATAATCACTGTAAGTTGAGGAAGCCAGTCAAAAGAAAGATGCTGCATATTGAACAGAGAATGCTGCTGCTCGTGTGGAGGATGTTAAGGCCTCTGTTTCAGAGCATCTCTGCATCGGGCCACAGAGGTGGAGAGACCTGATCTCCCCTGGAGTTTACTATTAGAATTTCACTTTGTGTGTGTGATCTCTAGAACAGGGTGTTTGTCAAAAAAAGAAAGCTGGTTACCTGACCACATCCCTGTTGCTACTGCCTAAGTTCACACATTACTGGATTTTCCAAGTGAGTCTTAGACTTATGAAAGTTTCAGAAAGATATCCCTGGGTCATTGCCAAATAAGAAAATAGATTCTCTGTACTGCAATATTTCTAAATACTGAAAGCCTGTCTGATAATGACATGCTGCTCCTGCCGAAGAACTTCACCTTTGCCCTCAGTGCTCATTTGTTCTCATTGTTTAATTGACAGGGTTCAGAATCACCCCAAAGAATAGCCTCTGGACACACGTATGTGGGAGCACCTACATTAGGGTAGCCCTTGGGCTTACCGATGAGAGATTATCTTGATTAGGTGACAGAAAGAGAGAAGACTCACCTAAATGTTGTCCACAGTTTTCCTATGGGCTTGGGTCCTGGACTGAATTAAAATGAGAAAAGAAACTGAGCAAAAACATCCATTGCTCTCTTTTTCCTGACTGGGGATTTTCTTTGCTTCATGCTTCTGTTATTTTGAGTTCCCCACAACGATAGACTCCATTGTCAAGCTATGTACCACAGAAAACCCTTTCTTTACTTTTCTATTTCCTTTCCTTTCCCGTTCTTTTACCTTTTAAGTTGACAGATTTTTTTTCTTTTATTGATAATATATTTTCTTACATAATGTATATTGATTACACTTTCTCCTCCTCTCTTCCCCCCAGTTCATTCCCATCTCCCCTCCCACAAGAGGCTTTCTGTATCTCACTAGAAAACAAGCAGGCTTCTCAAGGGTAATATTAAAATATAATATAATATGATAAAAGAAAAACTAATGCTTTGGAATTGACTAAAACAAACAGAAGGCAGAGAATCCAAGAGAAAGCCAAGAATCAGACACGCACTCACATACTCAGGAATCCTATAAAAACTCTAAACTGGATGCCGTAAGATATACGCAGAGGGCCTGGCGCAGACCTACACAGGCCCTGTACATGCCGCCTCAAGTTTCAATGATTCATATACAAGCTTCCATGGTGTTAATTTAGAAGGCCTTGTTTTTTGGCATCCTCCACACACCTCTGGCTCTTCCATCTTTCTGCCTCCTCTACCACAGGGTTCCCTGAGTCCTGAGGGGATGGATTTGAGGGAGACCTCCATTTAGGGCTCAGCCTTCCAAGGTCTCTACCTCTCTGCAGAATGTCTGGCTGTGGGTCTCTGTAGTTATTCCCATCTGATGTAGGAGGAAGCTTCTCTGATGATGGCTGAGGAAGGCACTGATCTATGAGTATAGCCAAATGTCATAAGGGGTCATTTTGTTGCTATGGGTTTCTCTTTGTTTTCTGTTTTGTTTTATTGATTTGGGAGGTTTGTTTTGTTTTGTTTTAAAACGATGGTATTTGGTTTTCCCTTAGGTCCCTGGGCTACCTAGTCTCAGGTTTTTTGCCACCCAAGCAATGTCTTGTATAGATTCCATCTTATGGAGGGAACCTTAATTCAAATCAGATATTGATTAGTTACTCCCACAGGCTCTGTGCCACTGTTGCTCTAAAATATCTCTCATGCCGGGTAATACTGTAGATCAAAGGGTTTGTGGCTGGGTTGATGTTTGAGTTTCTTCTTTTGGTAAATTGCAGCATACTTTCCTATACTGAAGACCCTACAATGTAGTAGTGAAGGATCTATGCAGGCAACAACTTGGGTTCTCCATGTTCAATGAGTTGTGTAGATGTTATTTCAAGCAGTGGCGTCTGTCAGTTTGTAGCGAGCAAACCAACAGCCTGGCTTCTTTAGAACCTCCCACGTAACTCCTTTGGGTAACAACTCAATTAGATATAAGAAAGTTCCAGAAATGGAAGCTTCATTTGGACAAAAGATGATCTGCTAGGGTTCTGTCTCCCTCATTACTTGGTGAATTCATTTAAATGGCCTTGGTATAGTTTAGGAAACTTCTTCTGAATTAGATTCCCATATCACCCCTCCTTAATTTTAGCTGTTTTTCCCTGTATTCCCTCCCTTGTCCCCTCTCCTCCTATTCCAGCCTCTCCATCCATCTATTTCCCTTTCCTAATAGATCTATCTGTCCCCCTAGTCCCTTACTCCACACCTAACCTCTAATTCTATAGATTGCAACTGGTTATCATTGATTTAACATCTAATATCCACACATAAGCAAATACATACCATACTTAAATGTCTTTCTAGGTCTGGAATACCTCATTCAAAATGACTTTTTTCTAAGTTCATCCATTTACCTATGAATTTCATGGTTTTATCTTTTTAATAACTGAGTGATAGTCCACTGTGTAAATAACATCTAAGTTGTTTCCAGTTTCTATTAGGAATAGAACAGATCAAATATGGATGAGCAAGTGTCTCTGTGGTAGGATGAAGCATGTTTTGAATATTTGCAAAAGAGTGATATAGCTGGATCTCAAGGTAGTTTGATTCCCATCTGCCAGAGGAAGCACAGGACTGATTTCCACAGTGGCTGTACAAGTTTGTGCTCTTACTGCAGTGGAGGAGTGTTCCCCGTATTCCACATCCTCACCAGCAAGGCCTGTCATTTGTGCTATTGGTGCTGGTCATTCTGACAGGTGTAAGATAAAAATCTCAAAGGAGGTTTAATTTGAATTCCCCAGATGGCTGAGGATGTTGAACATTTCTTGAAGTGTTTCTCAGACATTGAGTTTCCTCTTTTGAGGTTTCTCTGTTTAGGTATGTATCCCCATTTAAAACTGGGTTATTTGTTTTCCTGATATCTGCCTTTTAGTTGCTTATATATTTTGGATATTAACCCTCTATTGGATGTATAGCTGGTAGAAATCTTTTTCTACTCTACTCCATAGGCCACCACCCTATTCAAATGGCTGTGCTCTTTGCCGTGGGAGTAACTTTCCAGCTTTATGAGGTCTTATTTATTAATAGTTGATTTTAGTGTCTGTGCTAACAACGTTCTGCTCCAACAGTCATTTCCCAGATTAACGACTTCAAGGTTCTTCCCCACTTCCCTTCTATCAAGTTCAGTGCATTGGATCTTATTTTGAGGTCTTTGATCTATTTGAAGTTGAATTTTGTACAGAATGATAAGTATGTATCTATTTGAATTCTTCACATGTAGCCCTGAAAGTTTGACTGGCACAATTTGTTGAAAATGCTGTCTTTGGATCAGTGTATGTTTCTGGCTTCTTTATCAAAAATTGAGTGTCTTTAGATATGTGGATTCATGTCTGGGTCTTCAATTTGATTCCATCAATCAACATGTTTTGTTTTGTGTTAATATCATGCTGTTTTTATTACTGTAGCTCTGTGATTTCTTTTATGTTTTAGGATTCTTTTACCTATCTTTGGTTTTGTGTGTGTGTATGTGTGTGTGTGTGTGTGTGTGCACGTGTATGTGTGTACGTGTGTGTGTGTTTCCATAAAAAACTAAAAAAATGTACTTTCAAGAGCTGTGAAGAATTGTGTTAGAATTTTGGTGGGCATTGTGTAAAATCTGTAGATTGCTATGGTAGGATGGCAGATTTATTATGTTAAATCTGCCAATCATGAGCATGGAAGATATTTTCATATTCTGATATCTTCTTCAATTTCTTTTAAATGTATTGAAGTTCTTGTTATACAAGACTTTCCCTTGCTTGGTTAGAGGTACCTCTAAGGTATTTTATATTGTTTGAGTCTATTGTGAAAGGTCTTGTTTCCCTGATTTCTTCCTCACTAATTTGTCATTTCTAGATTTTCCTGAGTTTGGATTTTCCTTATTAATTCTATTTACACTTTCAGGTCTTAAATGATTTTATTCATTTCTACTATGTGTTTGTGTTTTCCTAGATCTCTTTAAGGAATTTATTCATTTCCTCTTTAAGGACCTCTGTTATATTCTTAAAGGCTATTTTAAGGTTTCTTTCTTGTGCCTTGGCTATGTTGCGATACTCAGGGCCTGCTGTGTAAGGGTTGTTGGGCTCGAGTGGAGACATGTTGTCCTGGCTGTTATTGATTGTGTTTTGATGCTGGCGTCTCAACATCTGGGTCAAGGAAGATTGTAATTCTAGGCGCTGATATATGCCCTTGCTTTATTGGATGGGTATTTGGTTCCTTGGTTTCTATTCCCCTTTCTGATTCTTAGGAGAGTGTGGTAGCTGTGTGTTGCCTGGCAGGGCATTTTCTTGGGATCCTAATAGGCGTGGTCACTCACTGGGCTTTCCAGTTATAACATGTTTCTAGATATTGGTAACTTAGATTTATAAATAGGAATGGGCTCAGAGGAGAGGGATTGACGGGGACACACAGGAGAGAGGAAAGCAGAGTATCCCACCAGTATCTGCTTACTCCCCTGGCAATGGGGACAGAGAGTGAGGAGAGGCCACAGCAGAAGGTCTGCCACAGAGCTGGGGATTAGACCTGAGGACTGGAATTGGAGGAATGGAAAAAGATCTGATGTTAACCTAACTGCTACCCTGACTGGGGTGGCCGTGAGGTCGCAGGGAGTGCCTGCTGGTGTTTGACACTAAGATAAAGCTTTAGGGAGGGAGGGGGTTGGAGGGGAAGATCTGTTGATTCCCTGGAGATGATGGGGAAAGTGACCTCAGCAGGCAGCTTGCTGCAGAGCTTAGAATGGAACAGGGGAACTGGATTTGGAGGAGCTGAGGGAGAAGTGAAGCTCTGCAGTTAACCTACCTGGCCAAAGTGGCCTGTCTGTTGCCGCGGAATACCTGCTGGGTATGGGGCTTTGGTAAAGCAAGGAGTGGGAAAAGAAAGTCTGGAGGGAAAAATCCAATCCCTGTGAGCTGCTAAAGAAGGGGGGTAACAAAGAAAGGTGGCTGTAGCAGGTGACCTCCTACAGAGCCAAGGCGGAGACTGGCAGATTAGGTTTGGAGGATCTGCAGGAGCAGGGAAGATCTGCAGTTAGCCAATCCATTCTTAAGTTGATTTAGTAACTAAGACACTTACCGTTATATTCTTTTCATTTTTTTTTCCTTTCAATCTATGAAGGTTTGCAGTGAAAACTTAGTGATTTCTTGTGTGGCCCAATGGTTCCCAAACGCAGAAGCTTCTGGGTCAACAGAGTAGTTATTTTACTGGTCTGGGATGAGTGGATGACTATAATCCACTCTGAGCATCAGTGGAAACTGATTGGCTCAGTACAGAGGTTCAGAAAGTACCGTCACTGGACAAGCAGGCCTAGCATCATCAGGGAACTGATGAGATGGCTTTTCCCAGATGCCATCCAGTCACATGAATCAAAAAGTTCTGCAGTCAAGCCAACAATGCACTTTCGGAGCTCTATGGGCTAAACCAGTGTTTACCTATCTTAAGAGTTCAGGCTTACTAAGAAGCATCAGGTGGGAGGGGCTGTTTTTCTGCTCCGCGTGGTGCCTTCGCCATGCAAATCAGAAAAGGCATCCTGGACTATTGGCACTGCTTTCCAGCAGGGTGAACATAAATCCTCAAATATATTTTTTTCTTTTCTATACAGGGTGCAATTCCGATTGCATCAATGTCACAGGGTGATCAAAATGAACTATCACAAGCTGAAGAGATTAAAAATGCAGAAATTTATTTTATCATAATCCTAGAGGCTCCAAGACCAAAGTCAACATTTTAGTAGGACCATGCTCGCTTTGACATCTGTAAGCAAGAATTCTTTCTGGGCTCTCCCTAGCTTCTAGTGCTTTGTTGTCGCATCCTTGGTACTCTTTTGGCTTGTACTGCTCTGATCTATTTCTTTTGATGGCCTACCTATGCATCACGATGACACATCTCCCCCTCTATGGGAGATGTTATGATGGTATGATGACATCAGTCATACTAGATTAAAGGCCTACCCTCACTACTGCGATATTATTTTAATGAAGTAATTATATCTATAGGAGCTCTATTTCCAAATGAGTTTGCTTTATAAGGTACTGTGTTAGGACTTCAACACCCTTTGATAGACAGAGTTCAATCTGCAAGGTCTATCTAGCTTTCAATCAATCATGGCTCAGTAACTCCATCATGAAGTTGAACTTGCCCCTGAGGTCATCCCAGAGTTGTGTATACTTGACCGTCTATGTGAATAGAAGTATAAATGTTTTCCGGTTTCATGGTCTCCTTAACATGGAACCCGGGAGGATAGTGTCTACACAAAACATGATACTTTGATTTGTCATTATGGAAAAGCCAGAGACGTCTTCCCTAACCGTGCAGTTTGACATATACTATTACATTGCAAAGAAATCAATGGCTCCATTTAGCATGATAATACCAGGGGCACATTTAAAAGATCATATTATAGCATGAAAATATTGATAGCTACAATGGGGTGTGTGTAGTTTCAATGGTGGAGAGGGTTGATTTTACATCATCTGCCCTGGAACTCATCGGGGGCACTTTTATTCTATTATATCTCCTGTGTCTTGAGGCTTTGGCTTTTAAAACATTTAGGCCCGTCTGTGTGTCGTTTATATATAGCTATGCCATGTCTTCATTCATTTATTCATCTTTCATTCATGCTTTCAGCAAATGTGCTTTGTGTGCCTGTGGGAAGGCAGCCACCGGGAGCCAGAAGTAGTAAAGCGAATCCCTGCCCTCATACAGCTGATATTCTATGGGGAGACATAAAATGCTTAGATGAAAGCAGATATAACAGCATAAGATACAATTGCAAGCAGTAAAATGTACTGTCAAGGGATGTGTATAGAGTTGGGGGATAGGATTAACGTGCGTTCAAATAATTTCAGGCTTCCTATGGCAGGGCATGTTTACAACAGTTTAGCTTTCTTCATAGATGAGCACCTAAACCCTAGCCCACCTTCCCCAGTTTGATATAGAAATTATTCAGTGCCCCTTCGAAAGTTACTGCAAATATTCTCTAAATGCTATTAATTGATTTCCATAGCTGACCTTATTACGATTGTCGTATAAAAAGTGAAGGTTTGGGAGCCCCAGAAGTCTAGGTCTGAACCAAAGCTAGGTGGTAGGCTTATTTATTGTCATTGAGCTTAGTAAATGTCCCCATAACCAAGCATAATGATACTGCTTTGTAGGCCGTGCTAAAGCGTATATGACATGACATTTGACAAGCCAACCACAATTTTTGTCGTTGAATGCTTAATACATTCTGGCATGTATTTTTTTTCCTAAGATTTAATTCAAGGAATTTGGAATTTTCATAATCTTTTCAGAAGCCCCCCCCCCCACTTTTAAAAGCAGTGTTAGGAGCAAAGATCAGCCAGTCTCTTTAAAACAAACTGCTGAAGCACCTGTGTGCATGAAAGTCGAGCATGGAGGAGAGCAGCCCTGCTCATAGGGCTCTTTCAAAAGAATTTAATTGTAAGCATTTCCAGATGAAGAAAGCCGTCACAGTTAATTTTTACATCTTCAAGAACATACGATGTTCTGATGGTGCATTACACATCAAATATAATAAAAAGACATTAACAGAAACCATTTACACTAAAATCAGATTTGTGCCTTCACATAATATTTATGTTTTTCTCATTTTATGGGTGCATCCTAAGTTTGTGAGCCTTCACCAGGCCATATTTAAATACACCGCACTTCCACTGCATTTTATCTCCTGAATTTGGGCGTATGCATCTCCGTTCTATCTACGGCCACAGCTGCTGGCCAGGGCTGGTTTCTACACTCACTAGGAAATTACAGCCATGTGCAAAGGGTTAGCAAGGTATCTATACCTCCTATCAAAATAATATCATTAAGGAACAAAACCATAGACTGCCTTGAAGGAAAGGAGAGTAATCACACGGTGAAATAATGACCACAGCAGAAGGAAGTCAGCGAATGCTCGTTAGGTAGAAATCAGTTTATCCATTGTCTATAAACTCTCCTGTGCGAGGAAATACAGCTGTATGCCTACAGATGGCAACACGAGACTCAAAGAAACGAAAATATCTAAATTCATATTCTAGAGCCTGACAAAAGGGATTTGAACCCCATTTTTTCCTTCCAGACTTTATGTACTTACCCGCCATTCACCCAGTGAGAACTCGTGAGAGACACACGACTCCTGTCATGTGCTGTAGGATTAGACGTGTAATCTCTTCTTCCTGTGTTAACTAGCAGAACTACATGGCTGACTTTTAAAATAGTCCTGCACCCTGTGAGTCCTTGCTTCCTAGGAGTGTCTGCCACAAATGACATGATAATACCCAAGAACCCTAGACCGTGAACTTTACCTTGTCAGTCTCTATCTCTGCCTTGACAGGTAACTGCTTTTAGAGCAATGGAGCCTGGGCTGTGGTTAGCTCAGACCTCCCTTCTGAGGACTAATGGTAAGCCTTTGCTGATGACTGAACAAAACACTGAGGCGGCAGAAGGTTGCACAAGAGGTTAATAGTCTTTGATATGTAATCCTCAGTTAGGAAAGGCAGGTAGGATTGATCATGAATGGGAGTCTACATTTGATAATGTCATGATGTAGGTGTCCCATGAGAGATGTTGTCAGAAATGCATTAAAACAGGGAGGAGGCATGAATGGAAGGCATGAATAATGACACCCTCGTATCGGATACTCCCCCGGCCATTGCTTTCACATTCAAAGGTTGCTAACTTCTCTGTCAACTTCAGTGTGCTAATTTGCAGCTTAAACTCATTGAGAGGATATTCCCATCCTCTTCCCCATAAGTGACACCTGTCATCAATGCTGGCCTCACCTGCTAGATACTGTGAATACCGAAGGTGTAGACCTTCTTCAGGTATATTATTCACACCAGACACATCCATGACTAAGAAGATGTTGGGAGTACATGGTCATTCTAATGGGACTTGACCTTGAAGTCTCTCTCTGTAGTCACAATGTTTGTTGCCACTGTTAGATTAAGAAACAACAGAGGGGAGGAAGCAATTCTTTTGACTCTCTGTTTCAAGTGGTTCTCTTTGTGGTTGCTTGGCTCTGGGTGTTTGAGGAGAAATGGTGATGGTGGAAACACATGACCCAAAAGCCATTCTTCACTTCTTAGTAGATGTGAAGCTTCAGAAAGGGTGTGGGCTCTGCTGGCTTTCTTCTCTTTTCCCCTTTGGATGGTTCTGCCCACATTTAGGGAAGTTCCCATTTCCTCCGTGTGAGGCTGTCAGAAAACGCCTCAGAGACAACCCGAGCTGTGCTTCAGCCATCTCTTAGGGGATTTTCAAGTCAGCCAAGTTCAAGATTCTCCATCTTCACGTTTCTGTTGTTGTTGTTAAATCAACATCTCTCTGGCACTGGAATATGAGCAGGGTATTTTCTCTTCACGGAAATAAAAAGCTGTCTGGCATCATAAATGCTTCTCAAGTACACTTTAGTTTTCAGAAATATTTTGAAATATTTATCTTAATTCTTTTCCTTTTCGATCATAAATCAAATTCATGCCAAAACATAAAACTTGTTTGTCTGTAAATGTGGACTCATAAACTACACGGTAGAACTTTACTGTTACGTGTTTTAACCTTGTCTTCACCTATATCAAAAGGAAGGCCAAGCAAAGTCTTGGGCCTTATTCAAGGTCACATGGTTAATTGTGTCATCTCTAACATTCTCTAAGACCCAAAGATGTAAAAATAACCACAAAACTCATTCTCCCATTGTCTTTGAATTACTTCTATTTTTTTTTTAAATTACACTTCCAACATATTCTTCAATCCTTCCAATTTCAGGGACAAAGGGGAAGGCGGAAAGGATAGGAACAAGACCATGTTGGCATTTATTAAGATCATTTACACCAAATCAAAACCTTATATTCAATTCATCTCCGCACTTTCCCTGAGTGAATCAAGGAATGCTCCCCTAAGTAATTATAATGCAGGTTAAAGGAATAAGGACTGTGGTCATTCATCGATTCTCGATTTTTATTCCCAGACTTATCACTCCTTGGAATAAGAGGGTTGAAAGAATAGAAACATTTGTAAAATGACTAGAATAATTTTACCCACCTCAGGGACTCAGTGAGTGTTTAATACCATAAAGGACTTTGAGATAACCAGATGAAAGGTGCTTTAGAAGGCAGACATGATTACTGGATTAGAATTTCAGAGAGTGAGAAAGGGGTCTTTTGTGTTGACAGAAATTTTTTATTCTTTTTGTAGTCTTACGGTAGCTTAAAATTTTTGCCTACCAATTTTTCCAATTTCAGAGCTTGTCCTTGACTTGGTATTGCTCTCATGAGAGGGAATACATATTGGTGTAAACTGTCTGCCTCCCTTTTGGATTTTGTTTTCTAATATGCATCTTTGCATCTTTGAATTCACCAGGCTAATTTTCTACATTCCCCACGGTTGAGATGCTCACAAAGTAAAGTGGGTATCACCTGGGGACAGTGTTCAGCAAGTTGGTATTTATTACATGTCACAGAGGCACATGCAGGTGCGCATACACACAAACACAGGCATGCATGTGCGCACGCGCGTGCACACACACACAATCCTTATGTTGAATTGTTTGGAGACTAGACCAATTTTGTTTCATTCTCTAAAGGTTGCCATAATATCATTAATCTCTCTCAGCCCTTAAAGATGGCCTCTTGCCATAGTCTGTCAGAAAACAAGATATAGACCATTTACTTTAAATACCTAAAAATAAAAATGCTGAATCAAATGGCTATACACTCACATACACCCAGAGGTGCCTCACGTATTTTGCAGTGGTTGGAAAGCTGCTGAGGTGCACAGGGGGAGCAATGCAACTTTGGTTTTCCTGCGGATGAAATGCTTTAGTATATGAGCTCTGCTTCCTTTTACTGGGAAAATAAGTAGTGCTGATTAATAATCACACAGAACTGCCCAGCAGCCCTTGAACTGAAGAATAGATCATTAGCCATTTGGAGTAGGAGTCTGCCTTCAAAACCCCCATCCCCTGCTACCTACCCTGCCTCTTTCTTATTTTCTAGAAAAGTCTGCTGCAATAAGAACTGGACTGGGGACCACGCTGTGATGGCATTTCAGCTCAACCAATCACAGCGGAGTGGCATGTGAATTCACATGATCTCCCAGTGAATCCACCAATGAATAAATAGCAGCATCTCTTTAGCATGAAGAGACTGAGGATGCCACTAGCCTCAAATCTGTAAGCCTTTGTTTTGTGTGTAGGACTTTCCCTTTTTTAGGTGCTAGTACACCTGAACTACACAACGCCATGTAAGTGCCTTTGTTCTAAAAATAAAACATTACTGGATCCAAAAAGAAGAAAATATAGCTACAAAATCCAAAGTATGTTTAATTAACAAATCTTAACATTCTGCCAGGACTGAACTATTACCCAGGTTGGCTTTCCTGCAGCCAAGCAGGTATTGACATAACAGTTAAGTATTAGGTTCATGAATAAACCTGATGTGGCTGAGTGGGACTTTCCAAAGAGAAGGTGCCTAGGAACAATGGGTCCTGAGTTATCTTTCTTGGCTAGATTGAAGTTCGGATTTGATGGGTCTGTGTGATCTATTTACAGCCCAGAGCCTCCACCAGTTAGCATGGGGGTGTGTTTCATCACACAGTAACTTTGTGATGTGTTAGCTGTTTTCTTGTTGTGAATACATTGCCTTCTGTGTTCTCTGTCAGCTGAAATGTTGCTGCAAGCTCCCATTCCTTCCATTATACCTCTGCGCATTCATGGACTCCGCCTTCAAAACTATTGGCAGGTGTTAGCATCTTCCCTGGGTAATTTCAGGCATTTTCCTTTGAATGAAAACGGCTCACTTGGAAGGTTGTGAAAGGCAGATCCATGTGGATTTGAGAGGATTTTGTGTTGCGATGTGGTGGGAAGGCTTGCCAGAAATTGCCCGTTTCAGGCTGATGATGCAAAACTAGACATCTGTTAAATTAACATCTACCTAACGTTTTGCCTTCAGTCAAATGCATTTTTTAAAAAATTAAATCTCTCCCACTCTGTCCTGTTTTCTTTTTTTCCCCACTGTCACAACAATCTGTCACAAGATATTTAATTTCTGTGTAATGGGTTACTTAAAGAAACCAGCATATGGTACAGTGAATATACCTAGCTCTGAGCTCCAATCAAGTGTACGTTGTGCTTGCTGCCGGCTACTCACGGGAAGCGTGTGGCGCACAGCGCAGACTTTGCTGTGTGCTGGACTTACCGAGCTCTGACTCGGGTCAGTGCCAGGCTCTCTGGTGACGTTTGCCTTTCAGGAGGAAAATAACCACATAAAGATTCTTGTTCCACTAACGAGTCAGAAATCACTTTCTGTTTTGGTCAAGCGGTGACTCTCTGGGGTTCTTATTGTTCCTCTAGCCCTAAGAAGGAAGAGCAATTAAGAATACAATTGCTTCTCTCAGCACATTTGTATTCCCATAAACGGGATCAAATATATAAACCATTTAAAAAACTGTAAGCAAACTAAGTTTATGACGTATTTTATTCATTTATTTATTCAATAGCTTGTCTATCATCTATCTCCCTACTCATCAATACTAGATAATAGTAAGTAAAGACATATATATGACTATTTTTACGATAAATTAGTAAGAGAATCTATAAGCAGACCGTTAATTTATAGAGTATTTAATATCCCCAGATATCAATAAATCTTTCCACACATATATATAAATGCACACGTACTGAAGATACAAACAAATCTACAATATACAGCTTTTGAAATTACTTAATTTTTCTCCATTTATTTATTTTCACAGACTACTTGATATCGATATGGTATAGGTTCAATGACTGACCATACTATTTTTTTTTTGACTGTGTGTCTTTTTTCCAATGAGGAGAGAGAGGCATGTGGCTCATTTCTTTGAAGTTTTTGGGATCTCTTGACTGCTTTTTACTTGGAACTACAAGTGGAGATGCCTGGGGGCTGCTTCTGAGGGCTCCCCAGGTTGGGGTGGCCTTGAAGGATCTTAGTCAGGGAAGCAGGGGGGTGTGGCAGAGCTCTTACCAGAAGGACACAGGAGGCAACAGCCACTTGCTGATTGCTCCCCGATTGTTCACGCACTGAACAGCTATGTTTAGGGCTTCTGGGGAGAAACAGCACAAAGCCTGCAATAAATCACCTAACTTTATTATTTATTAATCGAAATTCTCAAGTGCACTAGAAAGTGTGTCTAGGACATCATCCGGGCAGAGCTATCACAAATGAATGTGCTAGGCTAGGCAGTAAAAATATAGCTTACTTACCCCAAATAGTCTAGAATAGCTGTGTTGTTAATCAGAACAGGATAAAGTCTTGAAGTCTTCCCCAGTCCCCATGAGTCTAAATTTTCTTAGCCATACAGCAGGCAAAGTCACACAGACGTGGTATTCCTGTTGAGTTCATCAGGGAGTTTCGATTGTCATCATGTGCCTTATCATTTAGTGCTATTTTTGAGAATTATAGTTGTTTCTCATGATTTTTTACCTTGATTCCCTGGACCTCTAATCTCAGTCTCTAAATTTCAAAGCACGGCTCAGGAGCTACCATAGTTAGCCCAAGCTGAATGCTGCTAAGAGTATTAAAATCAAAGATGCCCTCTCTGGTCCTTATTCCCCGACTCAAAGTAAAGTGTTGATGTTAGCACCCGGCAGAAACCTGCCAGTGTCCGGCGGTATGACAGCCAGGAACATTGGAAAATGATGCTCTGCCCCAGCGAGACTGCCTAGTTTGTCTATTAAGCCTGGTGACTACTAAGGGAGCCATAAATACTTGGGTGTAAGACTGAAATTTTCTCCTTCGCTATCTCTAGGGAGACCAAACGTGATAGATAAATAGGAGGCTGGCAGTCTTGAAGGTCATTAGCAGCTTAATCCTTCATGGTGCTCAAGAGTCATACACCTGACAGAGACTTAGAACATACCTCTTAGTGCCCGGGCACTGTAACAGGTGCAGGAGCAAGGTGCGCTAAGTTGATGGGACACGGAACAAAAGCAGGCTGGAGGAGATTGATGCAGCATTAATCATGTAAAAACTAGGAGTGCGTCACCACAAACTGAGGAAACTGGTCTGGAAGAGCAAAGAAAACAAACAGGATGTGACCAGAGATGGTTTCTCAGAGGAAGTGAGTCATGAGCTGAAAACCAAAGGGCAGGCATCATAAATCTGCAAAGAGTAAGAGTGCTGGGGGGTTGAGCATCATGGCAGTAGGAAGCAGAAGATTCCCCAGGAGAGGAATGGCACCAGGTCATAGCCCAAGCACCTAGGGCTGAGGAGAGGGCGGTAGAAACTGGAGGGTGGCCGTGCAGGAACCAACACGTGAAGAGACGATGCCGGCAGCTAGCCCCAACTGATCGAAAGCAAACTCTTACCATAGAAAGAGATGTGGAGGAGCCCGTTACAGAGGGCAACAGAAAAGTCACAGAACCTCACATGGAGCCCCAACTCCGTGCCTGGTTCTGGGCTGGGTAATGAGACAGGATGTGACTACCCAGAGCTTTGCATGCACCATGAGCTAAAGTGAGGGATAATGAACCTTTAAGCGATGTGGAAGGGTCCGTGAACATCCTAGGTGATGAAGAAAAGATTGGGGGCAGGGGAGGGTTGGATCTGGCTTTCGGGATCAGCATGCCTTCTGCACAGCTGAACGGTGCCTGGCTAATTTCCCTTTCTAATGAGACTAACACAAAATCCATCCATTTAGACTATTCAGCTTTTCGCAAACGGACCAAGCTGTTGGGGTAGAGGGGAAAGAGGGGCTGACAGTGATGGATGGAGTTAAATACCAGAGTCTCCCTCTTCACACAGACTTTTCTAAAGCAGTATTGTGACAGAAAGGCCCTCGGAGCCCCAGGTGGGTAGGGCAGGCTGGACAGAGCCCAGCGTCTCCCTGAGACTAGGAAGCAGAGTGCGAATGGGGGTCTCCCGTCAGAGTGGCAGGGTCCTCTTCAGGCCTGACATCAGGGTGGCATGTGGAGAGGAGGTCCCCAAACAAGGCTCGATTCTCATGGGAAGCAGCTCCAAGGGGTCATTCAGTGGGGGACACATGGTTTCCCTTGGAATAATTTAACTCTTTGTACAGAATTACCACCAAAGTCGCATCCACTCCCCACTTCTGCCCATGAGACCACTTTCCAATTTTTTTTGTGGATATTAAATTGTCATTTGTCTTGATTCTGTAATATGAATGGCCTTCCTCTGGGACTGTTTTAACCATGGCTAACTCACAATAAGAAAGGTTGCCATCCGTGGATGTGAACGCTGAATGTATTGTGCTGCAAATACTAAAGATGACAGCCAAGCCAAGGGCATCAGGAAGATCTGAGCATATGTTTTGATAAGGGAATGATGACTGCTTTCCTTGAATTTTTGACAGCTTCTTGATCCAATGTTTGGGTTCTGTGACCTCTTGATGAGGTTTTCATCGTTTAAGTGAATCCAAGTAGCACAGGTGACTGTGTGTGTCTAGTGTTCCTACGCAGTGGCTATGGCACCAACAGGTGCGTGCAGAGCTGCCCTGCTTAGGGGTGGAGAAAGGGGTCTCAAGTGTTGACAATTCTTTGTGACTTTTTATGTGTATTGCATTTCCTGGGTTTGTTTTGTCTGTGTTTCATTTTCATGTTACAGATGAGGAAATAGAGGAAAAAGTAAAATTGAGTAATTTTCAAAGTCATTCAGTTTCTAAATAAAGGGGCTGGGATTCGGATCCCACCAATCTGGTTCCAAAATCTGTATTCCTTACCGCCACTGGTATGCACAAAAAACATGGATTAGGCTAAAAGGGTGACAGGATTTAATAGCCATTGTTTACATCCAGAGAAACCTCTATCTCTTTTCTCCTCTTCCTTCTCTTCCAACCTGTTCCCACCGCTTGTAGAAAACAGACGCCTGAGGTGGAGGAAGGATGCATGGCAAAGCAAAGCAAATTTTTAAAAGTAATTTTTTAAAGAAATTTAGGATCAAAAGCACACATTTCTGGGGAGTAATGGTACCAAATGAAATACATACTGCCCCCTTTCCAGAGAGAACAGCCATGGAAATGCACAAGCACAGATGGGCATATGCAAACGTGCACACACTGGCAAGAATACCCATATGTGTGTACATGTAAGCTCATGTGCATATAAACACACATCCATATGCAAAGACATGTATCTTCATGGGCACAGGTATGTGCCCATGCCTATAGAGTTGCTTTTAATGGTGTCTACAGAAAGCACACATAGCTCTTTGTATTTTTCCCTAATTTAGGGCTAGTTACAATAACCAGCAGCTCTCAAGAAGATTCCAACAGTTTGGCCTTAAAAATAGTTTCGGCAAATGCATTTTGAAAAGCCATCTGAGAAATAAAGACCAGCTGCACCTTTCTGTTTAACATTTGAAACACTGGGCTTTGAAGTATTTTTACATTTTCTTCCTGTCCACTTGCATATTATAGTTCACCTATTCACGTTCAGTTATATTTTCTCTAATCGGGTCTCTGTTGAGCATCCTGATGCCTGTCAAATGGTGGGCAAGCATCTTTCTTGTAAGCTATTGTCTTCTCCTTTAAATCTTGCTGTTCCAGCAGCATACGAAGTCATTTTCTACTTCGTGTTCAAAAACTCCGACTTCCGTCTGCGGGGTGAGAGCTGGTGTGGTAAAGGTGGCTCACAGCACCTGAAAGAACAGAGCGGGAAAGAATAATCCCATCTGTTGGCATGCTCATTCCCCTGACCCCCAAGAGGCAGCTTCTCCATTTTAGGAAGAAATGCCTCCTGAGCACATGCGGCCTCTGTAACTCCTTGAATCAGCACACATAGCCAGGGCCAATCTGACTGTCGATCTTAGCAAGGAAATTTCGGACGTGCTGGAGTGCACCAGACACACGGTCCTGTCCTAATCGGAGCTTGGGCTAGCCTATTAAATTCTGTAAAAAGCAACCTCAAGGACATGATTGCAAAAGGAAGACAAGAGAGAAAGAAGCCTCGATCTTCTCTTTCCAGTCTTCAGCATCAGTTCTGAAAGCCGATGTTTGGGGAACCCCTAATGGCTAAATGCACACGAGCAAAAGCAAAAGAATATGCTGTGATTTCGTTTGCTGTGAACACGCCGAGCAGCTTCCTTTTCTCCCATCTCTGTCTCAGACTTGGAGTCGTTTTGCCTCCCTCAATCTGTTTCCAGCTTGGTTGAGTTACAACCAATCAGATATGAGGAAAATTAGATTTTAATGGAATATTTGATTTTCATTGCTTAATTGATTTAATTGCACGTTTCTAGTTCAGACTGGTAGAAATGCAAAGACTCTCAGTCAAATGTAGGCAAGCTCTCATTTTTCTGTATTCAACAATGACAAACTTAATACGACATTAGCCTTGAGTCTGGAAACTTTGGAGGCAGGTTTGACCAACACTTTTCTGAATTATTACCTGCAGTCTGTGTTTGTTTCCCTTTCATATATATGCATAAAGGAATATGCATAAGTATACATATTCCAAGTCAGAATCTTATATTTGCAATTGCTTATTCTGGTTGTATTGACTTTGATTCTTATGTGTTTTTGTTTGTCAAGGAGGACAATATATGTGTGCTTATATAAACTTACACCTTGTTTGCCAGGATGTCGAATACCACAGACTGTTTCTTTTTTGCAACTGGGAAAGGGAAAGGCAGCCAGGAAGGTCAATTGTCTAGTCTCTGGTCAAGGTCAGTGGGTTCTGCAGTTGTCTGAGCTTGCTAGAGTTCTAAGCAGAAGCCAGTGCCTGCCAGTGCCTGGTGTATACTGACTGTTAGGACACTGTCGTGAGAGGACTGGTACAACAAGACTCAGCACAGGTGGGGACATCAGAAGCCTGCCTGTCTGTCTGTCTGCCTGTCTATCCATTTCTCTGTCTGTCTGTCTATCTATCTATCTAAACCACAAACACATATAAACCACACACACACATATAGACACACATGTACACACGCCCCACCATCACCACCACCAACACAACCACCCCTCTGCTCTGGTCATCATCCCAACTTTAGCATCCAAATTGGTAGCCATATTTGACAGTTCACCTTCTCTTTCTACAGTCATACAAAAGGCATCCATCTTTGCGCAATATTGGAATCCCCTTATCTCATTACAGCACTAGCTAAGGATTCAACCAGGAACCCCTTTGTTTCACTTCTTGTTTGGGTTTGCCTGTTTATTTTCTTCTTTTTGTTTCATAAATGAGGGACTTGCTTTATTTTCCAGTCTTGCCTTGAACCCTTAGATTAAAGCAACACTTTTTTTTCAGCCTCCTGAATAGCCAGGACCTTAGGCATGCCCTACCACCCCTTCATCCGTGTTTATTTATTTTGACATGTTACTTTGCTGCTGTTTTTTACCTTTACCAGTTTGGGAGAAATTATGATCTGTCTACACATTATGAGAATTCTGTGTACAATTGTGTGTAAATGTGAACACCTATGTATCTGCATGCATCTGTGTGTATATATATATACATACATATATTTACATATATATGTATATGTAAATGTCTGTGTATATATGTTTGTATACATGTTCAAACCACTGGAAATGTAATTCTAATTATATGGCCTGTGTTATACAACCAAGTGCCTAATATATTTCTTTGTTGTTCTCTTGATTTGAAATGTGATGGCCTATTTTAAGCTATAGAGCTTCTTCCTCTTCCTCCTCGTGGCTCATTTCTGAGGAGACTTCCTCTTCTGCAGCTATTAGCCTACAGAAAGCCTGGAAGCATATATTCTGGCCATAACATGGTCGACCATTGAATCCTAGCTCTCTTTGTGTTAATAGTGGATCCTCAGAAAATGTAGTTCTCTTCAGATAGTTATTTTCCTCATCTGTGAAATGGGAATGTTCGCAGGTTGTGACTCTCAGCATTGTGTGAATGTTCAGAGATATAGTAGGCTTAAAGTTCTGAAGTAGTTGCCTAGCATATATTAATTGTGTAGCCAATGCTATGAATGTTACTGGACTCTGAATGTATGGCATAGCCTGAGCACCTTGCAGGCTTTCCTTCGTTTAGCCCAGTTCTACTCCACAGAGAGTGAGTCAGCTCACCAGAGAATATTATGCAATAGCTAGTGACATTTTTGGTTGTCACGACTTGGGGGTTGCTACTGGCATCTAGTGGATAGAGGGTGAGGCTGCGTGTATGCACTAAACAATGCACAGGACGATCACCCACAGGATGGCATAGAACTGGCTGTTGAGAAATCCTAACTTAATCTGGTGATGGCGTGCACTGTGTTCATTTTACAGACTACTCTGAGGCCTGGAGAAAGCATTGCTTTGCACTCTGCGGATGTAATGTTCACAGTCACTCTACGAAGCATTTGGCCCAAGAGAGCTAGGGGTTTTTTGGTGTGTTTTTTGTTATTTTTTGTGTGTGTTTGGTTTTTTAAGTTAACTACATTATAAGTTTCTCCAAAAGGTCAAGGCAGAACACTTGGGTGGTTTGTGCAAGCCGAACAGTAAAGGAGTGGATTCTGGCAAGTTGGAACAGACCTTGTCCAAAACATAGTAGCAAAGTGCTAGAAGACCCAGCCTGTGCCAACTCTGAGCCCTCCGCAATGCTGGATTGTGAGAAAGTCCTGGGGGCTTTCACTAGAATTGGTCGGATGATGGGAGCCTCTCCCATACCTGGAGAAGGCTTTGCCTTTCAGTAAGCACATAAGCCTGCTTAAATATTGTACCCGTCCGTTTGTGCGGTCCTGAGTACTCTAAACGTAACATTTCACAGATATTGTTGCTTAAGAGGAAGCCAAGAAAGGTGTGAGGGTAAAGAAAATATTATATATCAAGTAAATGTAATCAAGTAATAGAAATAAGTATCAAGATAGTCAGGAGCAGATTAGTCTTCAGACTATCAAATGAAGGTGTGAAACCATTGTTCATGAAGCTCATGAATGGGAAACACTTTATGTCTGGTAACCTGAAAACGAAGGGGCAGAGCGTTGCTCAGCATAACCCCGGGCAGGGCCCAGAATGGATACATAGCTCACACTCATTTGCAGAGCTGGATGCAGTTTGAGAGGCAGTGATACCCTGAGACATGTGCACACACACGGTCCTTTCCTATTGTAGGCCTCCCACTTTATAGTTGAGTAGGAAATATTAGCGATAATTGGTTGGTCCCACTTCTCAGCCTCTCAGCCTTTGCATTAACTGTGGTCCATCTCTACAGCCCAGCGACTCTTCTCTCTGTTACATCCCTTGCGATGTGTGTAGAGAATTAGCTGGATGTGCTCAGAGAGCCAAGTGACTCAAAATGCATCCCCTTCATTACGACCTCCGGTCAAACCCAGATGTCACTAAACAATTTGTGATCTGCAGCGGTCACTGTGGTCCGGGCGAAGAGGCCACAACCATTAGTGGAGATCAGTTCCCAAACCATTCCTTTGCGAATGTTTATTACACGACTCAATTTCTGTCTTTTTTGAGCACAGCTAAGCTAATGACAACATGGCTTACAGTCCTCACAACTGTCATTTTAATTGTGACATTCGTTGGATTAAAAGTCCTCTGACTTTTGGCCTCCCACACGTATTTTTACCCCTATTATACTGACTCTTAGCTAGCCACCCCACAACTGGTATTGGCAAGTCACAATGAGTGTGGAGGGTAGGGATGGGAAAGAATGGAAAGATTTTTTTTTTTATGTGGCGTGATATATTGAAGAGAAAGAAGCCTTGTCTTCCAAAAGTAGAAAATTGGACATGAAAATGTGTTTGCAGGAACCAGTTATGTTTGGTGGGTAGGTGTTTTGTGCTTCAAATTAATATTTGTCCTTTAAAATAGCAGATGTTTAGCTGTGTATGTGGGCAGCGGACACAAGTGGGAACCGAATCGCTGTTGCAAGTGAAGGGCTGAGAGACAAGTGTGACTCTCACAGCCAAGGCATTCCCCACCTCCTCCTCCTCCCTCTTCTGCTCTGTGTTGGTGATTTCTCGGCATCCCAGATACACACCACGGAACCTCACTTTTCAAAAGCATGAAGCCGTACTTCCCAGTGTGTTGATGGCTATTAACAAGCGAGGTCTTCAGACCAGCGGCATCCGTGCCCAGGGACTGGTTAAAAAGTCAACAGCCCAGAATACATGCAGCCCACATCTCTGGGATCAGAACCTGCATACTAGTAAGACCCTGATGATTCCTGATCTCATTAAGGCTGAAAAGGGATGGTCCAAAACATTCTGTACTGGACCTCTCCAGTACCACCTATTTATTTCTGTATCATACTTTTGATTTTGCAAACATTATTTGAGGGCATATATTGTCCTCTATTTCAGGGCATCGGATTTTGTTTGTGGGAATCTGTTTGTCATGTGTGCACATTCCCTGTACACAAGAGTACTCAATCACCTTTCAGGATATTTGATTTTTATACTCAGGCAGGGACTAAGCCCCAAAGGGAAGAGCGGAGATCTGCAGGTACCCATTTCGGCACCTCTGCTTTTCCAGCTCGATGATCTTGAGTAAATTATGTATGTCCCGTCCACCTCAGTTTCTTTACATGTAAGTTGCAAGACATAATTACTATCGCATGGGTTTGTTAAAAGGATCAAATGAGATCTAACATCGAAAGTCGTCAACAGAGTGCTAATTGGTTTGTGGCGGGTTCTTGATAAGTATCGGCTACTAATATATTAATTATTATTTAAGCTAGTAGATTCTAGGCATAGTATGCTCTAAAAGAGTACGCTCCAGCCCCACCTACTCCCACTCCATCTATTATTAGGCTCATGTTTCTCAGCTGGGGTAGATTTTGATTCCTGAGACATGGCATCGCATAGACAAGGTACAGTGTCATTCAGCAGAATGGAGTGGGGTGGGGAAGGGACCACTCCTGGCATCTAATGGATAGATATTCATAATGTTAAATGTCCCAGGATGTATGATTCACCCCCACGCACAACAGCGAAGTATGATCTTGCCTCAAATGTCAATAGCACTAAAAGCTAACAGACTTTCTACTATCCATGAAAGAATTAAGGTTAGTAAAGTGTTTTCTTTTTAGGATTTAGACACCAGTGTATAGTCATTCCCTCAAATATTAATGTTGAGCCCCTTTGTCAGAATTCATCTACTGAGAGGCAAATCATTTCTTGTGGAACGAGTCACACAGTGGAAAGCCTGATGCAGCCTGATTAACCTATTAAAGGTCATAAAACAATAACAATTACATTGCACATTTCATTCTTTAATATCAAAGCGAGCTAGGCTCTTTGAAATGTAAAACATCATAAGTGAAAGAATAGCGCCTTCAATTCCCCCAGGAGCCCAAGGTCATTGTACAAATAACACACTGGTTTCCCTATTCATTTCACTCTATCCGAGGAGAGGCAGGAGACCACAAAAGATGGGACCGGGCACAATCTGAAGCAGGGTGAAGCTCCAGTGCCGGGGACTGAGGTCAAACAATGGAGCCTTGGTCCACAGATCAACACGGATGCTGGAAATGCAAAACAAATGTCCTTGACGCTGGTAGAGGGATACAGCACCAACAGCCTTGCTTTCTCTTTCTCTTAGCAAATCAGAAATGCTGCAGGAACTTCCAAGGACACATTAATTTCCCAGGTACTATTGCAAAATCAAGGGCGAGGAGGCGAGTGTTAGGTTCTATTCCTACTGTGAACAGATTAGGCAGACACCAATTTACACCTCATTGGTAAGAGAAGCTTTATTCCGCAAGTGAGACCACATTTACATCTTTGGTAATTAAGCTAAAAGTTTTTTTTTTAAATGACATTTCCCCCACCACAAATCCTGAGGTAAATATTGTATGTTAAGTGGGATCAAATGCTAAAATATATGCATTCGAACCATCATCCAAACCTGAGGCCCAGCACCATATTTCAATATCGTTGTTGGGCTAGGCTGAAATCGGAGCTGTGCCTCGTAGTGTATGGGTTTTACAAAAGGCCACGATTAGTAACTGAAGCCACTGAAGTGCCAGGGAAGGGGCAGAGATGTGCTGTTGGACAGGGCTGCCTCTTGCCCACTCTCTGAAACAGTGAGCCATGGTAGCAAGTGCTCCATAATTCAAAAGGCACCATCTATCAGCCAGTGTGCCAGGCTGCAGCAGCATCCAACCATACATCTCCCCCATCCTTTACTTCTTGGCAATTTTCATTTTTAGGAAAATTGAACATAGAGAGCGGTTTATTAAGAGCTCTAAGAAACTAGCATCCTTTCTTCCACACAGAGAAGAATCCAGTTGGCCTAAGAGGCATTTCTCCCCTCTTAACAATAGTTTACATGGTTGCTATAAGCAATACAAATATGGCCCTGGATAATAAATAATTGCTGAGCGTCAGAAAAGGAAAGAGTGAAGCACGGGTAAGAAAGAAGACAGAACATTTCTAAAGAGATTTGCGCCGAGATTGAGGCTGTGGGGTAAGGTTAAGTCAGCCGGGGTCTCTTCTGCTCTGTGCTAAGGGAGATTATTGAGTACACACCTATGCTGAATACTGTAGATGGCCCAGCTAGGTTGAACTTTCTGTTTGCTTAATGCATTTCTTCTATGATGAGCATACAAAGTAAAGGTAATCAAGTACAAGCCTGTTGCTGGTGTTTTCCCAGAGTTGTGGTCAGTCAAATCAACCCGGAGCCCACTTTTAAAGAAAATGGTGACGAACCATCTAATGTTTATGTATGTTGAGCGTAAATACCAGAAAACAGTGGCCTTGCCATTGGGTTGTGAGTGCTGGCTTGTTGTATATTCTCAGCCCTGATAACCACAAGAAAAGGCAAAGTCTCGGATATATTTCTATTATATTTGGGGGCATTTCCTGAGTTGGGGGGAGTGTAAAAATATCACCCACTTTGTCTTCTAAAAGAGATCCAGCTTACCCCTTGGAAGCACCTTTATCTTTGTGTCCCTTGGTTGCTCCATAGCCTCTCCTACAAGATTGTTCTGATGCCAGGTCCCATAGGGTTCTTCTTACAACCTGCTGATAACTGCATCGCAAAGAAACGTCTTGACCGCCTTCATCCTTGCCCTCAAGGTTGCTTCTGAGCTCTGTCAAGCAGTGTCTCTGAAAACCACACCAGCCTGCTGCCCTTACAACATCTATGCACTCTCTAGCCTGTCACTGAACGAAGAGTCCCCAGTAGGTAGCTCTGGGCATCTTAACCTAAAAGAACTCACTCTGTCATTCATCAAATACCTGGCAAATCGTTCCTGCATAGTAGCCAAGGTTCTAGGCGTGAACATCCAACAGGGAGCCATCTTGGAGTTTGCGTTTTGATAAAAACAGTCTTGGACTAAAATTAGCTAACCATGTAATGATTTAGAAATATGAAGTGTTTGGGGGGAATATACAGAAGAGCCGTGACGTGGGAGGGAGACGTCATGCAGTTTTTAATTGGCTGACAGGGATAGCCTCGCTGTAAAGATGACATTGAGGGGAATATGTTAATAGCTTGCCAGTGTGGTCCTCATTCAGGAAGGGGAAGTCCTGGGACCTTGTGCAGCTGCTTGGAAGAGGGGAAAGAACAGATGAGGAGGCGATAGACCTGTTGACACATGAACATACGTGTCTTTGAAACATTCAAAAGACTTAGGGCATGAGGAATTCTCGGCTATCTGCAGCAGAGGTATCAGGTTCTCATTAGAAAAAGATGCTGCTAAATTGCAACTAATCACTAGGGGGAGTTTATCAGTGTATGGCTGATTTATGATTCTGATTCTCACATGTTGCTCTTCTCCATGGACATCATGTCTTTTACCGGTTTTGCCTTTACTTACACAGTCCTATCCAGCTGGTGGATGAGGTGAGGTGAATTCCATGAAGATGCTGACCCTCTTGTCATTTTGGTTTTCATCTTCTAGGAGGCAAAGTCAAGGCGTTTTTTGTTTTTTGGTTTTTTTTTTCTTTCATGGCCTTTGAATTTCCCATTTCAACAGGGCAAGCCCAAGTGTTCAGGAGTTTGCCATGCCCTTGCTTCTCAATTGCCAAAGAACTTTTCCAGACGAGTCACATAGCCGTTGTAGAAGAGAACCATACAAGTGCCTTGATATGAACGGGTAGGATGCATTTGAGTCATAGCAAACCCACCACGGGCAACCAAAAGTTGACAATGGAAGACAGATTGAAGGCTTTAGAATAATCCAGAAAAGAAAGAGGGTGGGCTGCACCTGAGTGGTGACAAAGGAAGTGTTAAGAAGTATGCAAATTCTGATTTTTTTTCCTCCCCTGCAGTCTGACTTTATTTTTATTCTCTTGAGGGAGGACGGGGTTATTAAGCTTTCAGAGATGGGTAGTCCTCTTACTATGCATGAGATGATGTCATAGTAAAGTAAATGAGGTCAGGGCTAGGTTTCCCTTATTGCCAGTGATTATTCAATGCGCTCTCTGAACAATTGTAAGCCTGGTAATTCACTTAGTGCTGTGACTGTACATGGCACCCTGTCAATCCCATCATCAGCTAATATTGACGGAGTGTCCGCAGAGGACACGTTATTGCACTCAGAGCAGCAGAGGTGCTTTCTCCAGCCAGCCCAGGACGACTGGCTGCCTTATGACATCACTCTGTTAATTGATGGGTGTCGTCCTCAGACCATTTGGCAACTGGAATACAATTTTAGATTTTTTTTTTTTTTGAAGAACAAAGAAAGGCTTAAGAGTGCTGCTTTTGTGAGCATGCTAATGCCTTTCATTAAGCGCATCACAAACAGGAAGATAACAGTCCCATGTATTGGGCCGAGAGGTTGAGACAGAGAATGTTTAAGAAACTTGGGCAGTGCCGTATATTCAGATGGTGGCTGGTCGGGAATTGAAATGCGATCACTTTTTATTGCACTATACTGCCTCTCAGTGGTACATGTTATTCCCACTTCTTTCATGCAGTGATGTGTTGCTCGTAAAACACCCCAAAAGACTGAACCAGGGCCTCTGCACTCTAATGGGTATCCATGGCACTAGTCTATGACATCTCCACAGCTTCATCACTAGAAAACTGGTTTGTTTATTACAGTGTAAGTCCCATTTAAGAGGGGATTTGTCAGCCATTAAAATCACTACTTCGCATGGTGTGTATGTGTGTATGTGTGTATGTGTGTGTGTGTGTGTGTATGTGTGTATGTTAAATTCTCATCAAAAAGACGTTATTGCTTTTATTGTATATTTAGAGAGAGGCACATAAGAGCAGTTTCATGAGATAAATTATTTAATTGACAACTTTGCACTCATTTTCTTCTGGAAAAAGTAATATGGTGATTATTGTTTTTGATGGATCTTTCTTTTTTCAAAGAATTTTCCATTTTAAAAAATACATAGTGCAAGAGTTAAATTCGGGGCAGAAGAAACCGAAGGAAGGGGCAGTCTCAATACAGAGTTTATTTGCAAATCTCCAGAGTAGCACCACGAAATGCCGTGTACGCGGAGATGCACTAGAGTGTATACCCTCCAGAATGTCTGCCTGTTGTAATTCCATCGCATTACAGATTTTAGTGCCTATCTCGCCTGCACAGCTTCCAGAGCTCCTCAGATATTCAGCAGCAGAAATTGCACTGTTTTATCCTGGATTTTACAAATAGCAACCAGATTATTGTAAAACAGAACTATCTGATAAGTCAGGTTGTGAATTGCTTTTGTGATTGTCATGGGTGAGAGTATTGAAGAAGCTGGCAAACAGTGCAGCACACTGGTTACAGTATAAAGAAAACCCGGAGCAGTGAATGCATTTTTCTGATGAATACGTTCAAGGCTCTGATCATTGTGCAACTTCTGGTTGGTTGCTTTCAAATGTTCCATATTGAAAAACATCAGTAACAAGAACCAAACAGTCCACCAACGCCTGTGTTCAACTCAATGGAGAGGAACATAAATTCTTGCTTAGCGTTTCATTGAGGCCAGCTCTATTTGGTCCTCCATGGGAAGCAGAGACTTGAGCTTTTCTCCTGATTGGCTTTTCCATTTCTGCTTTATGATTAGGAGGCCACTACTTTGGTTTTCATTCAGGGGCTTGTTCAAATCACCATGCAAGACAGAAATGGAAAATAGGAAAGACAGACTTCTGATCCACAGACAAAAGCCAAGATGCCAGAATATGGTAATTAATGTTCACAATTTTATAAGCAAAATAATTGCTTTTAATTGGCTAAGTAAGATATGACATAATTACAATATTCAATAAGCTAATTTAAGAAAGCTATTTATAACACAAACCTTTAATTATGTTAGGTACTCATTCCTATTTTGCAAATGGATATGAAAATGGACATGAATTATCTTATCTTTACAAATAAAGATACATTAAGGACATTTTTGAAACTTTAAAGGTTATGTTTTTTTCCTTGTTTTGTTTTAGAGAATGTCTGTTATTTTCATTTTGAAAAGCAGTCATTTATAGACAGTTCCACTAGCCTGAGTCTGTAGTGAGTGCAGACGGAAGCACTATGTGGGTGAAAATTCTCCCCGAGAAAGCTCTTTGTCGGAGGAGAAAGGCTGATCGGGACAAGATGTGCTTGGCCATGTTCTCTTCCTGTCATGGTCACCCTAAGGGAAAACAAACCTCTCTTAAGAGATGAGTACATAAATGGGTCAGAAATGACACACAGAAGAGACCATTGGAATCCAAAAAAAAAAAAATTTCTCTAAAGCCTAGTTGTGGGTGGGTCAGTGCGAACTAACTCCCAACGAATGTATACATGATGACGGGGAGTCATTCTCTTCCAGAGACCAGGTTGCTAAGCCTTCCTCCACAAGAGTCTTAATCTGATGAAATGAGGAAGTTATGACATTTTCGTAAATAGTGGTTGACTCAAAACATGTACTCAAAAATATACACACTGGAGCCAATGAGTTTGCTTGACCAGGAAGGAAATTGTTTTGGAACCTGAAGATTTGCGTTTGATTCATTAATCCCACAGAGGGGAAGAGAGTCTATTCCTGAAAGCTGTAAGTTGTCCTCTGACCTACACACACACACACACACACACACACACACACACACACACACACACACGGGGCGGGGGGTGGATAACAGGTAACATAATATAATGAAATAAATATATTAATAAATGGATTAGGCCACCCTTAGTCTGAGACAGCTAGAAGAAATTCTGTGTAGTCTTGTTCCTATTCCAACTGATTTCTAGCAAAATCTTAAAGTCCAGGGACTGTATGATAAGTTTCTTCCCATAATTTCTGAAAGATGGAATTGCATACCATCCTTCAGAATGTTCAGTGTAAAAACCAAATCAACATGTTTTTCTACAACCACATCCGAAGTACCCAGTAATACTCAAAGGGATAGCAATATATAATACACAGAAAATAAACACAATGCTTGCGGCCTTCAGGAAACTTGAAATCAATGTGTGGGAAATCAGATATGAATCTGGTAAAAGTGATCTAGAAATATTAGAAGAAAAATGGCTCACCAACACCTTGGCATGGTCAATGGCAAGGTAAGATTAATTGTAAAATCATATATAATAAAAATATTCCAGTCAATGAATGCTTTGAAATTTGAGAAAAGAGTATTTACCATGAGCTAACATAATCTAAAAAGGATTCTTGGGGGCCGAGAGAATTTTATATTGAATAAAAACGTAGCATGTATCTCGCAAAACAAATTCTGTGTGAAAGGAGAGTATGCAGAAAGGCAAAATTGGGGGGAGAAGTGCATTTACCTTTGGCTTATTCATCTATCAAACCTCTGGGTACCTGGCACTCTCTGTGTGCCTCCTATGGACCCAGAAGCAAATGACCGTTAAAGAGACCCCACATCCTAAAGCATGTTCAAATGTTGCCAAGACAGAACAGGATGGTAAATGCTCTACACCACTGACTGTCACATGTGGGAGCGTAGAGTATTTCTTTTCTTGTTTATGCACAGATACATTAGAAAGAAGGTTTATGTATGTATCTGTGTGTGTGTGTGTGTGTATGTGTGTGTACATGAGAGTGCACACTCAAGCCTATCTCTTCTCGTTTATTCAACTTGTTTTAAAATTCAACAGAGTTCCCTGCTATGTACATGGAAAAGCATATTGGTCAACTGAATTTTTTACGTCGATCTGGGTTGTTTTAATATTATGTAGACTTATCTAGAGAGAAGATAAATGAGAAGGTAATTATTGCTTGTATTTAACAAGAAGAATAAAAGGTGGCCAGATGCTGCGAGTGTTTGAGCGGTTACTCATGACTTTCTGTGTAACCTTAAAAGGATGCTTTCTAGCTATTAACCTTCCCCTTCCTGTGCATGGAATTGGTGGCCTGAGGGGGACATTTTCAGCAGAGTATAAATACTGCGTGTGAGAAGCCAGGTCCACAAACATCACTTTCCTACAGATTCTCTGAAGAGGCTCACACTCATTTCTGTTGGCTCATTCATATGAAATGTTTGTCTTTTATATTATTTTGTATAATTATGATGGTGTTCATGAATGATGGTTCATGATGAAGCCATTTCCTTACAAAATAGTGTCCCGGAATTTAAATGCGGTTGAAAACTTTAATCCCCACGAGCACAGATGATCAAACAGTCCACAAACATTTACCGAGTAAGCAAGCTGCTTCGTTTAAAGATTTATGGAAGACACTAAAGATGCAGAGATGTCTCAAACATGAATATTGTTTTCCTTTCATATCAAATATAATTGGAAACATGGGTCCACAACCCGAAAGGTCAAATCATGATAAGCTTATGGGGTAAGGTTTGTGTTATTGGCACGGGTCTGTAAAAATCCAGAAGGGGAAGAGACAAGGGTTTGGTTTGTCATGAGTTGTTCATGTGATATTTGAAAATTTAATTTGCTAGTCCTCAGTTTCTACTTCTGTAAAATGATTCTAATAACAGCCATTGAGTGGGTCATGGTGGGGGTTAGAAGTTGGGGACAATGAGGACACTTTTATGATTGCTAACTGTCCATTATAGTGTAGATTCTAGATCTGAGGTGTGAGGTGTGCTCATTCTCCTGTATTTATTAGATAAAATTCTTCACCATATTTTATAGACAGGAGAACAAGGTTTAGAGAAGAAAGTATTTAACCAATGTTCCACAATTAAGAAGCAAATTCCAGGGTCAGGATTTGGACCTAGGGCAAAGTCCAAAGCCAAGCTCCTAATTATGATGTACGCCACCTCTCCTGGGGCCCTCGGATAGCTACTGTGATTAAAGAAACTTCAGTGTTGTAAACTAGGGAGGTCAAGGGCATCTATTTGGAGGACTTGTAACTTGTTCTGGTCTTAGATCAAGAGACTGCAGTTGAATGTACTTCCTACTTCGGTGGAAATGGGAGTGGGGGTGTCAATGGAGAGCTGGGGCTCTATGTGAAACTGTGGAGGACTTGTGGGTGTACTGGGTTGGGGGACAGCGAGATCTTATGTGGCAGCGACAGAGGAACATTTACAGGGAGAGTCGGTGTCAAACCAGAGAGGTGACTCAGTGTGCAGCAAAGAAATCTGCACTTTATTCTCCGGGGAATTGTGAACCTTTGATGATTTTTTAAGCCGATACGTAAGATAATGAAATAAAACAGACTTTCAATTGGCCAATCAATAACTATTGGGAACAGATGTCATTCAAAGTGGCATTTTAAGAAGGTTATTCTGGCTTGCGAGGGATGAATTGGAGAAGAAAGAAAACCTCTTCAAATGGTTGTTTTCAATAAGCTGTGTCATGACAGAGGGAGAGGTGTCTCAACTAACAGGGCGTTAATAGGAAAGTGTTGGTTTGCCACAGATTAGCTGTTTTATATGTTAGAGCTGATTCAAGGTCACACCTGGAATAATGTCACTCTCCTTCACTGAGATCTGAAGTGCCTTCTTGAAAAAAAAAAAAAAAAGAGGTGGTGTGACAATCTGATATAGGAGGTGGCAGGGTGCAGGCTCACTCCTCGGGATGGATACGGCATCTCTGCACCCTGCCTATGTCTCAGTGCAGACTGGGAAGGGCTGCACCAAG
Source organism: Myodes glareolus (assembly GCF_982192425.1). Classification (NCBI taxonomy): domain Eukaryota; kingdom Metazoa; phylum Chordata; class Mammalia; order Rodentia; family Cricetidae; genus Myodes; species Myodes glareolus. The sequence goes on from NC_142034.1 coordinate 87,325,983, forward strand.
GGTGACCGGAGCAATGCAGAAAGCAGGATGGGTCTGGGGTGCAGAAATGAAGCCACGAGATCTTTTGAAACTGTGGGAGTGGTGTTTGGCGGTGTCGGTAAGGGAACGACTGCAGACAAAGGGAAGATATGAACCCGGACTATCTCCACGATCTTTGCTTTCTCCCTGGTGGGGATGTTTAGGGAGAAGGCTTGCTCTCAGGGCAGATGCACTGGTCTGCTTGTAGAACTTGTTGGATTTTAAGCACATTATTCAAGTGGAAAGACCCAGAGGGCAGTGTCAATAACTAGATCATGGAAGGAAGGTCAGAGTGGAGAGACGTCTTCCTGTGTCATCCATTTTGAGGCGATTAAATATTATGTTTCCCGGTTTAAAATTCTTAAAGGAGTCAAGGGAATACCTAACAGCGTGGGCGTTGCCATGTTAAAGCATGTGCTGTGTGCTAAGAGCACACCACACACGGCATTGTTTATTCCTAGCAACAGACCATGAGATGCTGACTCGCTCATAGCCATTTGAAGACAAGGGAATATCCACAGGGAAGAAAATGATTTGGTCAAGGTCACACAGCAAACAGGTGGCTGGGGCTGGAATCCAATCCCAAGCCGGCAGGCTAGGCCCCCAAACTGGGAATGGAAACACCAGAGCATACACCACAGTCTAGGCAGGTAAGTAAGAAGCTGTCCTGCAGAGAAGTCAGCCACAGAACGTACTTTCTGATTACAAATATTAACAGGACAGAAGCTACCTTAGAGAGCCCCCTCATTCAAGAGAGCTAGTAACGAATTTCGATCTAGCAAGCTATAAACGATACGAACCTAACTCCTCACTGTGTAAGCGATCAAAATGAGGAACAACACTGTTAACCATATATAGCTTTAAAAAAATCTTTTTGTCTTGCCTTGACTTGATTCCCTACCTTTCATTGACCCTGCTTTGCTTGTCCTGTTCAATAAGCCCCAGTCTCCCCGTCCCCGCCTCTGTGATACTGAAACAGATGCATCCTTGTAGCCGAATCTTAAATTCCATTGTCAGAAAATTCTTCAGTCCACTTATTCCCTTGGATAAAGTTAATTTTAGCTATAGATCCTATATCAATAATGTCACTTTGGGGCTGCTGCTTCCAGTACGCTCTGCAAAATATCTGTGGAGAGCCTGAAATTCATCCCTTTTAGAAAGCGGGGCCTTGGAGCTTCCCTTCCAGTCTACAGCTGAGCACTCGGTGCTCTGGCCAGCTGCCTTCTGTACAGCCCCTGTGTGTTCTCCATTCTCTGTACTGCCTTAATGATCAGAAGGGTTTCGTCTGAGCACATCCGAGATGGGGGTACTTCTTTATTTGGGTCCAAGCAAAACACATATCCTCCCATTGGCAAAGCATGAAAAGAATTATGCTCTGGCTTTAACAAGATTAAGCAAGCCCACTTTGGATACAACACTGTGGCTCGGGCAGGCAAGAGGGTTTTATCCTTCTTGGACCAATTCTCATTCTGTATCCGGCTCACACAGGAATTCCAAACTACAAGGTGCTGAGGGTCCACGGACAGATTCTCAGACTATAAAGTGGTAGAAATACAAAGACGGCGTATTTGGGATATCTTGTGATTGTCGTTTAGTCTGTGCGAATTAGTACGTGTTCTAAGTCGGGTGCATGGAATTTACATACTGATATTTTTAAAAACATGATTTTTGAGGAGATGGTCCGTCACAAGGTTGGGCGGGCTTCTCCTTGTCGTGCTAGCTCACTACTGCGTTAGCTCAGGTTACCATGGAAAAGCAGGCGGTCATTTCGCCAATAACAAACTTCTACCAAATACTTGACCTTGGAATCAGCAATTTACATCCTTATAAAAGAGGTCACTGGGGGAATTTAACTGTGTAATCCTGGCCCCCATGTGGCAGGAGAGCAGTGGAAAAGGAACAAAGCTTGGGAGGCAGCATTGGAAGCGATTTGAATGGGCAAATCATTTCTTTGGCACTTTGTTTAAAAAATGGAACCTCCTTTAAAATAGTACAGGAAAACAGGAAAATCCGTGTGAGTCGGTGGTACAGTGACTCAAAAAAACTCTGCCCCAGGACTCCAGAAAGCCACCAGTCAGCCCATTTGGAGGGAAACCAGGGAGAATTGAGGTGTTCACATTCCTAATGGCCTCTTCCCCAACACCTTTCCTTCAAACATCATGTCTTCCCTTTATTGTGCCTTTATTTCTAAAACTAAGGGAGAAAAATCACCTTTTAAACTTGAGCCAAGAAACACTGGTTTTGCAAGAGCTAATATTTTGGGGTGGGCTTTTCTTTCTTTCTTTCTTTTTTTTTTAAAGACAATTATCAAGACGAAGCATTTGTTTCTTCTTTTGTTTACCCGTGGCAGTTTGTCAGCAGTTATGGTAAGTAGACTTCCATCTGCCAGTAAAACTACATTGCAAATTGCCGTAGAAATTAGCAGCTTTCATTTTTGCCTACATAAATAAATATGCGAAATAAATTGCACACAAATGCACCCTTTAAAAAAAAAATCACAGGTACACCGTACAGTTAAATGCCAATCAGACAAAAACCAGAGACACACTGCGATTATCTCAGTTTTCAAACCTGGAAGATACACGGATGTGTTTCTAAATGAGAGAGGCCGCGGATCATGCTCGCTGAGATAAAAACAGAAGCTGCCAGACACCGCACTGTGGCTTTATTCTGAGAGTCCCCTGCCTGAAACCCCGCTCTATCTTTTCTCCGTGTGTGTGTGTGCGTGTTCTCTCCCTCCCTTCCTCCCTCCCTCTCCCTCTCTCCCTCTCTCTCTCTCTCTCTCTCTCTCTCTCTCTCTCTCTCTCTCTCCTGTCTCTCCCTCTCCGCTCTCTCCCTCCCTCTCCCTCCATCTCTCCCTCTCCTCGCTGTCTTCCCTTGCTCATTGTTCTTCTCTCCCCCTGCCTTTGATGCACATACGTTGTCACATTCCATCGACTCCTCTCTTCTCTGCTCTCACACTCAAGCCTAGCGGTGCTTTCGCCAGGCAGCAAGCAGCAGCGTCTCCTGCGAGTTTTAGTCATGTGTGCAGCTCAGCTTGATCGAGCGTTCCTTTTCTGCCTTTTCACTCTTACAAAAGATTAAAAGGTGGCGTCACATTGCTCCCCTGTTCCTTCCTGCAGGAGGGACTTAAAAGGGACAACAAAAACTAATCACTCTCAATAAGTATTTTTTTTCTTGCTGGCAAAAAAATAAAATAATAATAATAATAAAGAAAGGAAAGGAAAAGAAAAAAGAAAAATAAATAGAAAGAAAAGAAAGGCAGAGACGGGAAAGGCGAGGGGGTGGACTTAGCGGTGTAATTTGAGCCCGTGGTGAGGATTGGAGCGAGCTAGCGATGCTGCACCCTGCTAACAAGGGAAGGAAGCCTTCAGCTGAGGCAGGTAAGAGCGCCGATCGGAGGGTTTGACCGAGTGGCTTAGTTAAATTTCTGTTTCCACCCGTTTTGTAATTGAGAAAGGCATCTGCCGCAGAAGCCGATTTTTCAGTCGGCTTCCTTTTGTTTAACATAGAAAGTACCTGTATTAATTTTGATGAATTAGAGCATGCAGCAAATTCAATTGAAAATAGATTTGTATAGTAAATGCATTTATACGGAATGATTTTTTTCCTCCCTTTTATTTAAGGGGAGGGATGAGAAAGATGATTCTGATGAGAATGGCACTTTGCATTACGTTAAATTCTAAACAGCTAAGGGAAGGAGGAAAAATCATTCAATTGATACTGCTTTTGAACTCCGGGGCTTAAGCCCTGGGAGACATATGACATATGACATTTTTCTTTTCACTGAACTTCTGATGCGTTATAATAATTTCTCACCGGAGGAATCGGCAAAGGGCAGAGTTTATTTAAGTCTGGCTGCTTGGGTGTGTTTGGCTTGGCTCTTGTGGGTGAGGCGCGTCTTGAATCTCCTGAACCTGCGGCAGGTTGACGGTTCCTAAATGGAGACTAAGTGATGTCCCAAATGAAATATGAAGTTAAAACATCAGGTGAGGGCATGCTTTACAAATGCATCCAGTAAATAATTAGGAGAACTGAGTTATGACAGTTTGGAGGGGAGTTAACTCTGGAGGTGCTGTTGGTGAAAGCTTTCTGGATTTTAAGCCCCATAATGACAGAGGGGGCTAATTATGAGACTCGAGTCGGAACTTTGATTTAGGACCTGAAATCTAGGATACCTGTAGTCCTCTACCAGAGGTAGCTTTTAGATGGGCATTCCTTTTGTGTGTGATGAATGGCAACTCTGGATTATATTTGATGGCATTTCTCCTTTAAAATGCTTTGGGATGAAGCTTTGAAATGTTCGTATCTATTTTCATGTTGAACAAACAGAGACTATGCACTATACTTGAATCTCTCAGCAAAGGGTTTTTGTGGCTGTAGATGTTGTTTTAAAGTTTGGGTTATTTGTTGTTAATCTCACTCTATGTGGATTTTTATGTCAATTGCCTCTGCTGTTAAAAAATTATGGCTGGCATGAATGAATTGATATTTGAAAATAAAAAAAATAAAGACACCAATAGGCCAACTTTGGAAATTTAATGGGACCAGAATCTGAATTCTGTTCAGAATTTTGCCAGAAGCATTATCTGACATATTTAACTTTGTTTTAAAATCACCTTGGTGGGCGTAGGGGAAATACCTTAAAAGTATACTGTTCGGTTAAGGGAATGCTTCTCGGCAGTGGGATATGGGAAGGTGACGACTGTGTCGCCAGGCTTGGCCCTAGAAAGAACTGCTCTCCTATGGCGTTGTGGAGTTGAGCAAGCCCTGGAAGAGGGGATTTCTTGCATTTGTATTGTGATAGGATGTTTTCTGGCTTAGTTTCCAAACTGGACTGGCTCTTTGACACCTCGCTCTGGGATGCCTTGTGTGGCCAGACCCACCTAACGGTATCTTGTGCGCACAGCTCACAGATCCAGCCTTGAGAGAATAGAAAGACCTGCTCAATACTAGGTAATGGGAAGCAAGTCGAGGGTGGTTCTGGTCAGATGACAACATCCAGAGTTTCCTGGGCAGGTCCTGGTACAGGTGCAGGCAAGCTGAATGTTTTTCTGTAGACTGAATTGCAGAGAAAGACGTGAGTCATGAAGGGGGAGACTGCTGGAGGATTCCATGTAGACTTGGTGGGCACTGGCAAATTTAAAGAATGGCCTCATATGTAGGCTTTTTATATTTCCTTTTTAACTTAAGAAACTCTACAGAATCTCAAAGCTGCTTCCTTCGAATTCACCTTTTCTGCACTGCTTTCTTGCATAAACTCTTTCCTAACTCTTGGTACACCTAAATATTGATTTTTCCCCCCTCTGACTATTAGGATGCTGTCTTAAACAAGTGGTAAGGATCAAGAAGACACCTCTGGGCACTGTGTCATTTTTATCATGTGTACTTTCCTCTTTTGTGTATGAAAATGACTTCTTCAAGGTGAGGCAGTAATAAATTTTAAATTGTTCCTTGCCCGCTTACCCCACCTGAACCTCTGCCTCTTCTACAGTAAGAAATGGAGCTAAAGTCTGTTCAGAGCGGTGCCCTGAAATCAGACGGCAGTTCAGTGGGCACTCTTTAGGTAGATGGATGGCAATCAGTGGTATCCCTACTCAAACTATCTGATTCATATAAATAGCATGTTTCTAAGTTTTCCAGTAGATGTTGCTGCAGAGCAAAGAAAGGATTATTCCCCCCACTACCACCACCCCTGCAGGAAAGAGAAGAAAAACAGTAGACTTATAAAAGGCAAAGAAACAGAGTCTTCTCTCCAAACTAATTTGCTAATTAATGAATGATATTGAATCATTACCTTTTATGATGGTCTATAGAAAGCTATTCAAACTTGATTTAGATTTGTAAACAATGACATTGTCCTCCTTGGGCTCTCTATAGAATGTCTGTTTGCTGTTTTCCGTTTTAAAAAAAAATCAAGTTAACTGCACATTGCTATTCAGAACATTCCATCCCTGAATGCTAAAACCCTTTAACATGCAAATATGATGTCAGAGGAAGAACTGAAATAGAATACCCCGAGAAGAGTAATGATCAAACGCATTATAAAAATATGCACCAGTTGCCAACATGTAATGAAATATTAAGAAATTAAAAGCATGCAACCTCTAAAGTAATAGAATTTCATTGCTCTGAGACTGTTTTCCCACTGAATATTAAGATCTTAATAGATGTACCAGTGAAAAAAACAATCGAAAAACCTACACGGTTTGTCACTGAAGTTCCTTCATTATATGATGTTGAAAAATTAGCCCAATAGGATTTTTACTCAGAATGGGAAATGTAATTAACATTGGATATTAAGTGCCAGACTGACAAAGCAAAAGCCACAAGGCTTGATAGGGGAAATAGAAATGCAAAAGCAAATAAAAGCGTGAGAAGCTGGAGGGACCCACGCTGGAACTGCTCTGCTGGTAATCATTCTGATAAAATGACAAAGACATCCCAGAGGAGCCTAGGATTCTAGGACCCAGACACGAACTGATGCAATTTCAAGCAACCAATGACCTCTGTCTATGGGAATATTTATTTTTAGATATGATCAATTAACCAATTTCAATGGAGAAGAGAAGTGCACTTTTTTTTCTCACCTAAGGGGAGTGTTGGGCATCACAAAACCACTGCCACACAGGAACAGCTTCTGACCTATGTGAGATAGCTTTTGATTTTTGTTACCTTGGGCAGGCTCAGCTCTCTAGTGTTGGGTTTTCCTGGTGCATTGAAATACTTCTTTGTCAGTTTTCATTCCCAAAGTGTGAAATGCTCTATAGGATGTTTTGATATAGCATGCCCCATTCATTTTTTTTTCTCTGAGAGGAAAGAGTTTATATTTAGAAGACACGAGCATCAGCTACAACTACTTTGCAATTAGCACAAGGAGTCCACTGGGGTAAGGACATTCCAGCTTTCTTTTTCTCTGATTTAAGGACACATTTTGCTTGACCTGGAGTAGTTGTTTTGTGTTGCTCCTTTCTTTAAGAAGTAAAGCCTTACATTTGCTGGGTGATTGTTTTTTTTTCTGGTTTTGTTTCTATTAGTTGTTCGCCCCTTTTGCTCTTTTCCCCCATCTATAAAGTATTTTGTATATCCAAAGCACCATGAAGAACAGGTGCCTAATGGTACCTAACATTAGAAATGCCCGCCCTCACTGATAACTTTATAATAATGGAAGCTATGGTGTGTACTTGGAGAGTCCTCGTGGATGTACCAAGCAGAGCTTCCCTGTTTCCCTCAGCAGAGGAGGCAAGAAGAGGCTGGTGTAAGTTGAGGGGATATTTTGAAACAGGAGGAAAGATGAAAGCCTAAGATAATCCGGGACATCACTATCAGAGAGATCATGTGGGAAACGGGGACTCCCAAGTGATGGTGGATACCACTGCAGTGGTGGACTTTGAATGACCAGCCAAATTTTGGGTACCCATCGCAGAGATATCTGACAGTTTGTAAAGTAGTTACAACTTGCTAGGAAAGTGAGGAACAAGAAGAACTGTGAATCTGCATGGCAGAGTCCCTCCCAAGATTCTCTGAAACACCTGTCTTGATGACCTTTCTTTTCCAATTATATTGCAGCCTTATGGAGCTACTAATGCTACCGTGGTATTAACTTACCTTTAAGGGATGATGCTGAGAATAGAGGGGGGAAACACCTGGTCTTAAGGCTGGAGGCCAGTGGGCTTTGCATTAGTCTAGTCACGGGGAGGGAAGTCGAGAACTATTGAGCGGAGGAAAAGTAGAAGCTAACGTAATGATTGCAAATTCTTGTGTGTACTGCAGATGACACGGCCTCATTAAGGACAGATTTGGTATAAATATGTTTATTTCATATCCTCATAAGAAAAACCTTCAGCATGTGTTGAAGACGAGGCACATAGTTTCAAAGATGCAGTGTTCTGTCTAGGCTATTGCTATTTGGACACAATCCACGTTGGGTTTATCTCCAGTTTCTTGACATTGATTATGATGGATTTGTGTGATCTTTGAGAGTTTCATCTCTCCGAAAAGGTATATACGTTATTTATTGGAGTTAATTGCCTCCCCAAATTGCCTGTGTTGTCAATTACTTTCTATAAGCCATGACTACCTCACCTTGAACTCTCTGATGCCCAGTACATTTGACTGACAACCACAGTGGTAGACTATACAATATGCATTTATGTGCCAGCGTATAAGGTGTTTTCTTGTGTTCTGAAGACTTCACAGTGAAAGGGTGCAAAATTAACCATGGATACAATTAAATGGAAGGAGTGCCACACACATGCTCAGAAATGCTGATTTCATCAGACTGGCTAAGTAGACAGGGCCGTCACTATGGCCTCAGTACCAAGCTGGAGATGAGTGACGTTTTGCGTCCCCCAGCTGCTTTCATTTAATTTGTTCCCTTTGCTTTTCCAAGCTTTTCCTCTTCCCACCATTTTCATATCATCAGAGATGGGGGGCTGCCCCTGACGTTCACACTTGACATGATGAAACACAAGAGGCGTCACCCATACACGTGAGTGCATTGCAAGGCAAGGGGAAAAAGTAGATCCCAAAGCTTTAGAAATTATTGTCTTATACCTTCAATGTAGGTGGGGTGTTTTTGTTTTTCTGCCTGTTTTCTCCTGGATGTCTTATTTGACTGATTTGTTTCTGTGTGTTTGTAGAGGATTTTCAATTATCTAGAAAAAAATCAGCAATCCAAAAACAATCCATACCACAACACAGGCAGCCTTGGGTCCGCTAGACTTAGGTATCTTTGGACACTCCTATTTTTATTGTCTCTTTGTTAAAGACTCGTCACATTTGGATGCTGCACCAAAGTTGAGCTTGGTATTTGAGGTGAGGTGCATTCTCCCTGTCGACTTCAGTCTGACAGTTTTGGCCGAAGCTTGTTCTGCTCAAAAATCTGTGACCATTGCATTTTTCTGTTACTGCTGGGTGAGTCAGAGATCTGTTGCTGTCTACTGCAGACCCACGCCTGTGGTGTGTGTGTGTGTGTGTGTGTGTGTGTGTGTGGTGTGTGTGTGTGTGTGTGTGTGTGTGTGTGTGTGTGTGTGTGCGCGCGCGCGCGTGAGTGTGTGCATGCCTGTGTATGTGTATTCACAGGTGGCGACGTGAAGGGCTGGCTGCAAGTTAGAGAAAAGATTCGAGCATGAATTTATCTCCAGCTCATTTTTGCGCAATATTTCGAACCTTCTATTCAAAGATAACTCCCCCACTCGCACATACCCACATGCCCATGTAAGACAACTCTTCTGATCTGAACAAATAGCATTATCAGATTGTGGTGAATTGCTCCGGCAGTGTTACATCATGCATTGGGATCCTGTGTGCTGTAGAGCTCTGTAAAACCGCCAGCTACATGGTACCCCGCAGGTTTAATATACTTCTGCAGCCTTGTGCTTGGGAAGGATTTCTGTAATTGGAGACAATCTAGTAAGGAGAACTTTTTAAGCCATCGGAGGCCGGAATACAAGTTTTTGAGAAATGTGACTTTACCGGCTTGAAACTGAATGGATTACAAATTTCTCTTAACTGGACAGAATCCTAATTGCCTGTACAGTACGGTCCTGATTATCCGGGGCTTGCTTTTCCAGTACAGGGATTACTCAGATTTCTTCTCTGACTCTGTCTTCTCTCTACCTGACATGAAACACTTGTCGAATCATTAGCAGTTCCGCTAATGATACGGAAGGAAGAAGCCCAAGCCAGTGAACAGCATTCAAAGATGGAAGGTTGGAAAAAGCCTAATATTTTTCAAAATTAGCCACTGAAATTTCAGTGTCGGAGTGAGGAAAACGGCTTTCTAACTGCCAGGGATAACTTTACTTTATCTTTTCACATGTCGCTGTCTTCTCTGCCGTTTAGAGGAGCAAATCACTAAGATAAAATCAAACAAATCAGCCCATCTTAATAGGGTCAAATTTCCGGGTGTGTTGTTTTGACTTATATAACTCCCCTCCCCTCCCATAAGGCTAACTACCCATTTTAATTAACTAGTTGGGAATTAGGATGTGCAGGTCCTTAAAAAGGCTTCATGGATCAGGCAAGGGTACCTTTTGAATTAGATCAGAATTTTGATTAGCATAGTTTTCTAATGTGAAATCCAAAAGTAGGTTATTGATGCCTACAGCTCAGTTCGCCTCCAACGCTCCCCCATTTCCATCACTGGCTAGGTGCTCCCCATTCCTCCATATTTTTTTTTTCTTTTTCCAAGTTAACCTACTGAAAGCCTTCCCACTCTTGGCAGCCTCTGGGCTCCTTTCCCATAAGTTAGACTGAAGTGGGGAAGAGATGGACGAAAAGTAGATCCACGGCTCCCAGAAAGGGCTTCATTGTGGACGGGTGTGCCCGTTGCCAGCCACTTTGCAGAATGGAGTGAGGATCCTCTCTAGAGGATTTCCAATGAAGTCGGGACTCAGTTTCCCTCTGCTCTCTCCTTTCGGAGCATGGACCCTTCCCAAATCTTGCAGTCACATCCCCTTGCTTTACGGTACTGCCTCATCAAACAATGGCAAATTTTCTTCTGCTGTCCCTCTTGCAGCATTCAAGCCTTGGCAATTGGTAATTGCCAATTAGTCCTTTGAGATACTAATCAAAATCACAGGACCTGTTTAGTTATAAATGTATAGTGCCGTGTGAGTGATAAAATGCACATGGGATAGAATGGCCACAACAGCCTGAAGGGCACAAAGTGGTATTGTTCCCTCGTAATCTTTTATTACGAGGTTAGAATTGAGTCAGTTAGAAAGAAATTTGCTTTACATTTTTAAATGTTCATCTGTAACCAGATGTAGTGTAATGGCCGGTTATCTTCAATGTCTCTATTAGATGGGAACTCAAACAGGAATATAATATACAAAGCTGGAAGTGGAAAACAATTATTAGAAAAATCACTGGAGGACTGGGACAGCCTATCAGGATATATCAATTGTGGGGAAATTTTGAGGATCTGAGTTCAAAATTCAGGAGCCTATTGAAAGCTGGATGTGGTGTCTGCATGTACATTGGATATATTTATTGTGTATGGTATGGTCAGGGATTGTATTTTTTTAGTATTATAGCAGGTGAGTCTAAAAAAAGAGGAACCTGTAGAGATTAGTGATAAAGCAAACTCTTCCTACAGTAAATTGAAAGATTGAGACAAGAGACTCCCTGCAGCTTCCAAACCAGTTAGCCTAGTGTGTATAGCAGCTAACAACAAAGAACCTACGTGGAAGATAGGATAGAAGTCAAGAAACAACACTCTAGATTGGCTTCTGACCTCTATAAGCATGCTGTGCACATGAGTGCCCACAGTTATCCACATGATCAGGCACATATCTACACACACACACACACACACACACACACACACACACACCAGGCATGCACACACATATGCATACACACACAAAAAGAAAGAAAAACTTATGGTCAATCAGACCATCGTGTTTTACATGCAGTGTTCACCAGTACACTTATTTTTGTATTTCTTTATATACAAAAGGCTGCAGGTATATATGCCTACATCTGTATTTAAGTTCAGAGAGACACATGGAGGGAGGGAAAGAAGGTAGAACACTAAAACAATAAATTCACGGTATGGTCTAACTATAGTCCTGGAAAACATTGTGGTATTTTTCCTAATTAATATTATTAATGTCCCATCATTTGTTCCAGGGATTCCAAGATGAATAAGACATAAATCTTTGGGTGAGGGGGCTACTGCGAGTGAACCCAGGATCTTGTGTTTCCTAAATACTAACATAGCACTAGCTCTACCCCCAGTTTTGACATCCATCTTAAGGAGTTTATGCCTTGTCTGAAATTAGAAGTTATTTTATATTCGATTTTTAGGCATGTATCTAGTAATTATAAACATAGATAGAAAGCCAAACCAAGCCCACCGAGCCTCACGAGATACTTCTACATTTTATGGGCTTTCTGTGTTCAGCAAGAGAGAGAAATTACAGCATCTGTGATTGGGGGGAGATCCTCCTATAAAATGATCGACTCCCAAGTAAAAATAAATCTGGCTTTCGAAAAAAAAAAAAAAAATCCGGGCAGGAGACTCTGGATTCTCTAATACATCCTCTGTAGATGCAGGTCACAAGCCAACGATCTGATCAGTTTGTCTCATAGTCGTTGCTCTGAGACTCCTGTACCTCATTCACCCAAGGGAAGAACACAAGGGTTGTGTTGTGAGCATGCCTGGTATTAAAAAAAACACTTGTACCAAATGTGCTTGCAGAGGAGAGGTACAAAAGTGAAAGACCGGCACACTATTCCAGAAGGAAGTGGGTTTGTGTAACCGTTTTCTTCCCCCATTCCCAATCTGTGTGATGTTTGTGAGGGATATGTTGTATATGTTCAGTCACATATTACATGCGATTTATATACACACCCATGTAGTCTCTAGAGGTCAGTAGAATATAAGAAATGGGCAAACATTCATGTTGAGATGAAACCCACAGATTCGGGAGACCATTTTTCAAATGGCAGAATGATGATGTCGACTAATGACATTGGAAACTGAAGTCATTAATCGGTGTTAACAACAAAAAAAAAATCATGTCATTCTTGTTCATGAGATGAATCTAATCTATTTGTTTTAAGCAAATTTCAGATAAATGAACATTGTACATGGCAAGAACCTTGATAGAATCCCAAGCTCTACTTACTTTATTATGCTTTATTATAACAGCCTGTGATTCACTCGTCTTAAGTTTTTTTTTTTTAAAAATGTTACTTGAACAGAAGGGTAAATTGTTTTTAAACACTGATGGTTACGCCCTGAATATTGTTTCTACTTGAGCTGCCACGTCAGGCCCCTGATTTTAGAAATGAATGGTTGGATGACTTGCATCATCTGCAGTCTTAGCTGTTCTCATGAACCAAATGTTCAAAGGGGTATTAGAAAATTGTGATTTGTTTTCTATATGAGGCAAAGTTGATAGTCGTTCAGTGTATTGCTGCATTTCTGAGCATGCCTATCACGTTGAACTAAGGAGAATTTATCCTCAAAAGGGACAGAATGTGACAGAATGTGGCCTTGAACTCTCTGAGAGTGGACTTGTCGTAACTTTTCACACAACATCCATATTGCAAGAAGACAGTGCCGCATGGAATCAGATTTCTTCTGATTTGGAGAATGAATGATTGTCTTGTAAGCTGAGGTTGTAGGCCTTGACTTGGAACTTAATATGTTTTACAAATGTTAGTAGCACTCTGACCTGGAACCAATCCATCAGTGATCCATTCCCATGTTTATTTATTCGTGCTGTGGTAGATTTCATTCTTAGCTCAGTCTCCTCTGTGGTAAACGCTAAGTTAAGGTTCAAGAGCACAAAAATGTAAGAGGTTGAGGTCAGAAATGACCAGGAAGGAATGCTGCTCATGGATCGGGGAAGAGGCATTGAGGCGAATGTATTCATTCATGGGACCTTTGCTGTTTAAGGCAAAGCCAAAGAGCTGCTTTAATGGGGACTCCGAATAGTATTTAAAAGTATTTTAGTCATGTGATGGCTTCAGCCACCACCAAGGCATTCCAGAGAGTGACTCTGTACATCTTGATGGAGCTTTTCCAGTGCTCAATCTATTACATTGTCAACAATTATAAATGAGGAGACACGTTCATTATATCTTGCCCTTGAAGAATCTCCAGCTAAGCTGGATACCCTTGTATATCACCTCCCATGCCTGTTCACTCCTCCACCTGGCCTCCAAGACATTTGCATTCTCTGTTCCATCTCTAGGAGGTCTTCAGGATGTGCTAGATTCACAATCCCCCAGTTGTGGTTGCCCGTGCCTTTAGTCTTCTCAGGAATCCAGCTGGCCTCTAGATGACTTCTCTGAGGTCACAGTTAAAATGTCTCTTCTTCTAGAAGTCTGTCCTGTCTACATCTCACCTACAGACTTTTATTCTGAACAGCCTAACATCACACGACCCTGAGGGTGTGAAGGTGATCGGCTAACAGTCCATAATCTACACATACAAGCTCTGAAGCTCAGTAAGCATAGGAAGGATGGCGCCTAGCTGTGCCCATGCATTGGCACTGACCCCTCCCCACGGCTTCCTGTTGGTGGCATAATGTTTATTTCATCAAGGACTTTTGACCAAATAACTAATTGTATCGCTTCTGTCAACTCAAGGGTAAGAGATCATCTGAAGAGACTGGGAAGGATCTATCCCTGTGTTAGTTCTTGATATTATTTTCAGGCAATGTTCAATGGGTCTCATCTTGTATTTGCCTCTTCATAGCTACCATGAAATAGCCTCAGGTACTTAAGCTCCAGAGCACACCTGTGCTTTAAACGGGTGGCTACATCTCCTCCTTCTAACTGTCATCATCATCATTTTCATCAAACATCATCGTCACCACTCTTATCCTCGCCCTTGGATCATGTCGCTTGTGACAGACGCTGGAGTCATTTGAGGGGGAATCAGAGTCTGAAGGTGGTGGGCATGTCTCTCTAGCCTGAGGTCCCTAGTGAGGAGAGCAAATCTTAGAAACCAGAACACCTGAGTTAAGAATGCCTTGGCCTCGGGCTCCTGCAACCAGACATAAACACGTCGCTACTCAATGTTAGGAACATTGTTAGACATCCAGGACTCCAGAAGGATGATGCAGAAGAAATGTATATAGATTTACTTGTAGTTGGGTCTGGAGGGACCATGTCGCTTTCTATACCTTTGCCTACACACAAATGTTTTCTGCATGCTTTCCTTTTCAAACTTACCTCTCAAAAGTTTCATTAAGTTCTTTGGGTCTTTTTTGCGTGCGTGTGTGTGTGTGTGTGTGTGTGTGTGTGTGTGTGTGTGTGTTTGATAACATCTAAAGTTTCTAGTCATCTAAAGACTGTGGGAAACAGATGTCAGGGCTTGTCTGAACACCATACCACCTGGGTTTTCATCTTTCACATGTGATTTCCCAGAGGCCACCCTCTTGTCATGAAGACGGCACATGTAGCAGCTCAACACTTGCATGCAGCGGTTTTCCGAGTACCCATGCCATGGCCGGCATCTTTGATCTTTAAAAGTGGCCATTTTGCTTAAAGCCAAACCCTTCAAGTAGGAAACTAGTCCCATGCTACTTGGCAACATAGTTAAGGATGAACTCAGCATTAAGACACAGGCAGTTTTGGTCTTTTATGGTTTTTACTCCGCTGCAGGATTTTTTTTTTCTTTTTTTTTTTTTTTTTTTTTTTTTTTGCAGGGCTAAGGTGTTTGCTGAGAGGCACACAAAATGCAGAGGAAAGACTATTCACATGGAGTCTCTTCATTCATCACTGTTATTTTAATTACCGTCAGCCTTTTGTGTCAAGTAGCTCACACTCCTTTTTTTGCTGTTGTGTAAAAGAATATTCTGTAAAGTGTATGAATTGTGACTCCACCCACCTAATATCTGATTAAAGTAACACTGGATATATGTTACTTGTGGAGAGAAACTTAAGCATGTCCAATTAAGCGTGAAGTATGCATGTACATTGGATGTATTTATTATGTATGTCCAGGAATTGTATCTTTAGTATTATATCAGGAGAATCGAAAGGAAGAACCTGTAGAAATGAATAGCAAATCACACTCATCTGAGTTTTTCTGTGTAATATAAAGTTGATTCGATGACATAAGAATGGAGTTATATAAACAAACTCAAAAGTTTGGAATCTGAAAAGGAGACAGGTAACACGGGCAAGGAGGTGATACTAACGATGAGAGAGAGATCAGAGAAGGGAGGGTAAAGAGCAATCAATGCAGGATACATGTATGAAATTGCCAAATGGCTAATTAAAACAACAGAACCAAGTGAAAAGCATGAACAGTAGGTCTGTTTACTCCTTCCCCAACAATTTGGATGCTAACTGATTTGAGTTTGCCACAGTAATTTCTCTTTTGATATTTTTCTTTTCTTTTTTAAAAGAATCTTTTTTTTTCATTTTACATATTAATCCCAGTTCCCTCTCCCTCCCCTCCTCCTGCTGCCCCCCATCGATTTCTCAGAGGGGGTGAGGCCTCCCATTGGGAGTCAAGGGGACACACATCTCTTTGCTCCCACTCAGGCTTTAAGAGAGTTCCTTTCTCCCGTTCTTCACCCGTGTCCTGACAAATCCTCTGGCCCACGTTATCAGCCGTGTCTCAGCACAAAGAACACTTTATTATATTTCTTTTCTAATAAGAGAGTGTTTATAAAGAAAAAAGAAATCATTGAAAAAGGAACTATAACCGCACGAACAAATGGGCACCATTTTTAGAACTACAAACTACCTAATAATAAATCGCAGTATTCTTCATCTCCGAACATTCAAGAATGAGTAATAATCGATAGTCGGAGCAAAGAAAACGTTCTTTCCATTTATTTAAATGATTTTACTTCACAAAAAAAAAAGTGTGTACCGCTTTACAAAATAGACCTTTGACTTTTAACAGAGGAGTACTTTGCAATTTCTAAAGCACTTGTGGATTTGTGAATGTTAAACTGGTAATTGTTGATCTCCTGGGGGGCGGGGGTGCAGCAACTTCAGTGTGGGCTTATTACACTGTAAAATATGGATTGCCTTTACCCTAATGGCCTCTGAATCCTATTACCATCCCATTAGAGAGTGTGGGATTTTAGTAATTCTGTTGTTGTTTCCACTGGGCAGTGACTATAATAGGGAAGGGCAGGGTTAATGCAATTCATCTCTTTGAATACTTGTAACTCGGGTCCCTTATCACTCACTGTGGTTTCATTAGGGGCTTCTCCCCTTCTTTGCTTTTCTCCCCTTCAGGCCCCATAACATTTCCCTTGGCCTCTGTTAAACCTGGAGACTGTGCAAGGGCATTGTGGTGCTTCCAGCATTTAAAGAGAACCTTGACTATTAGCTTTTCATAAACTGAAAATAAATAAACAAGGTGGTATATTGGCTTGCTGTGAGCCAGGCTGAAGCTTAGAAGCATTTTAGTGACTGTCACTGCCAAGAGAGTATTGGAATAGCTCTTCAATCAAGACCATTTATGTGCCCTTTCTAAAGGAGGGGCATGAGTTCAGAGGGTCAAATTAGCGCATGCCAGTGTTTGGCATACAGGTGACTCGTGTGCTCCTGCAAACAGCTGGGTCCTGGGTGCTAATTGTGTAAGAGAGAGGCATCAGGAAAGAAGCATCAAAATGATGGGAATTAGATGCCTTTAGATAGAAATGTGTGCATAATTCCCGAAACCTCCGAATTCTCAGTAGATATACATGCCTGATTATAGATCAGTAGTTTTACTCGTAGAATTTGTTTTTAGCTAATACAGTCTTTTCAGAATAAATATGAACACCAGATTACTTCTCCGTGTGTCAAAACAAATTAGTTCCCTACAGTGATGCGGCGAAAGGTGTAACTATTTTCTCTTCTCCTGTGTCAGAAAGCATCACCAGAGGAGGGAATTCCCTCTCCCCCATCACTCCCGCCCCCACCCCAGCCCCAGAACTGGTGATAGGCAAAGGTCTGATTTAATGCCCAAGCATGGATCTGGGGCTCCAGCACCCTCCTCTTTGCCAGTAATGAGAACCACAAGCTGAGACCAAAGAAACAACTGCCTCCCAAAGCCCAGCAAAGAATGGCAGGAGGCAATCTGACCAACTCGATCCATTGAAAGTGAATGATATTCCCAGGCCTATTGTTCACCATCACAGAGAATTAAGTTTCCATGTGTTTCATCAGAAATGGAATGAGTGTGCAACATCCCTGCACCACATAAACGCAGACTGGCTAATACACCAGAAGGCTGGTGTGTCTGGCTGGGTGGAGCCTTATCATGTGTCCTCAGTATCACACTTATCCACCTGGCGAGAGCTAATACACTGAGCCAGGGTGCTGCTTAGAGATAGCATAGTTTCTAGATTTCCATTGAAATTCATGCATCAAGTTTCCTTTTCATTTGCAGCACGACGTACCGTAATTCTAGACAGACTGTGCGAATGTAGTCTTGCCCTTATATCAGTTCGGTTGTATCGAGGGAAATTCATTTAAAAGATGTCTCTGCAACTACAGAAGCAGTTAGCTTTCGTACCGATGGATTGACGCAAGTGAGCGTTGTTATCGAATGAGACATCCTTTGGAGCCTTGGCTGTGGACTATCTTTTTAATCTGTTTCTATTCCCATAATCACTTAGGAACCGCAAACAAAACAGAAAGGGGGGGGAGCTGCTGTGAGCACATACTACTGTAATACATAATTAAGGAAAATGCAGAACATATGCATATGTGGAGAAGCCTTCGCAGATAGTTGCGGAACGCATGAGGTGGGCTCCTGCTAGACTGCTCCGTGCTTTGTGAAGGACGATCTAAGAGGCTGGTTGCTCCATCAGCGGAGAGTGGGCTTCTGATCTTCGTGCCCTACTGGGTCACGCCGAACTCATTGTGCTGCTTTCTTCTTGGAATTTTCCTTCAGACCTCCAAGAAACATAAGAAACGAAATGGTACTAGCATTTCTCTCCAGGAATGATAGATTAGCTTTGCCCCTGACGCAAAGGCACAGATCTGTCATTTGCTGTGTCTATACAATGCTCCCTTAATGCAGATAAAGGAATCACTTACCAATTGTTGACTCTCGTCATATTGGTAACAAAATTGGACTCTTTGTAAGACTAGGTGTCTGTAAGAGCTGCACTAGGGCTCCAAAACGAATTTTGGATTTTGGAGAATGATAGGAATGATGAATACTACCTGTTTATGTCATAATCTACCCAGTGTTCTGTGGGAGAGCGTTCAATAGTACTTCCAGCAACAGTGGACATTTGGAAATCTCAAAAAAAAATTAAACAAAACAAAATAAAACATCTCCCAGAAACCTATGCTATTTTTGTTTTGTTTTGTCTTCCAACATAAATGAATATTTTTTAAATTGGTATTTTACTTCTTGTATGTATTATTATACATACAAGTAATTTCTACTTACATTGTTGCTCCAAAAATTGCATTAATATACTTAACTCTCTGATTTTTAAAAATGGGGAAATGGTTTTTAAGATTTAAAAATAGTTTTCCTTTCCTTATAAATTCATAATTACAAAATCAAGTTCTGTTATTTAGAAATAGTATACCAATAAAAGTAGAAACATTCTAAATTGCCACTATTTAAAAAATAACACTTTTGCAGTTTCTGACATTTTGTCATCTTTGCTGACATAAGTAGTAATTGTAGCTATTTTTAAAATTTATATTTTAAGCTGTGTGTAATGATGCATACCTGTAACTCGAGAACTCTAGAGACTGAAAGTCAAAGTTCAAGGCAAGCCTGTGTACATAATAAATCCAAGGCCAGTCTCTACTACATAAGGAGACCTGCTCGTGTGTGTGTGTGTGTGTGTGTGTGTGTGTGTGTGTGTGATAGCTACTGTATTTTCCTTTAGATCCTTTATTCTTGAATTATTCACTTTCTGATGAATTTGTTTTCATGATTATTCTATGCTAGAATATTCCAAATTTATTATTTAAAACTACTCAACAATTTTAGAACCATGCAAGCCTCTGCTGATCAGATTCATAATGGTATTATACTTCAATCATTCTTTAACTTTTGGGGAGCTTCACCCTATAGCATACTTATAGTTTTTGTACTGTTCTTGCACTGTTTGGGTATGAAAAGTTAATAGTAGTTTATGGTAAACTTAATGTAGCAAGAAGCTATTCAAAGTGTCTTGCTTGAAATTTTCATTCTGATTATTTTGTTATCTCTGCATGCGGATGTAGAAGAGGGAAAATAGTTTTATTGTCCCAGTATTTTAGTATGGATTTTGTATGCTTTTTACGCATAAAGAATTTTTCATTTTTGAATATATGAGTTTGACATTTTTAACCAATTTCTCTTTGACTTGTCCTAGTCAGTCTTCAATATCTAATATTAGCAAAATTTCCCACACCTTTCTTTCATTTCCTTCTTCTACTTCTATGTGTGGGATCATGCCTGGGACCCTATGTATAGCAGGCAAACAGTCTTTGCTGTACTAACTCTGGTCCTTCTAATACTTTTTAAAATTACTTGATATATGTGTGCTTGTTCCCTCTTCCCCCACCACCCAACTTTGTGACTCTTTCTCTCTTTCTTTCTCTCTCTCTCTTTGTGTGTGTGTGTGTGTGTGTGTGTGTGTGTGTGTGTAACTGGAAGCTTCTCTTCCATCTGCCAGTTCCCAAATAACCACTCTGAGGCTTAATGTTAATTGTAATTGCTTGACTGATAGCTCAGGCTTATTCCTTGCTAGCTCTTATGTTTAAATTAACCCATTTCGAATATTCTGTGTATTGCCACATGCACCATGACTTACTGGTGATGCTCTGGCATCTTACTCCTCCAGCAACTGCTGGTATCTCACAGATATTAAACTCACGTTGTCAGTCTTGATGATCTTAATTTTTACTTTTGAGACAGGCAGGGCCCAAGTTACCCAAGGCGCCCTTGAACTCTCTACATAGACTAGGGAGGACTGGAAATTGAGACTCACCCTTCTTCACCTCCCAAGTACCTGTTAGGGTCATAGCCCTGAATATCCCTACCCCTTCAGTTTCTTTCTTCTTGTGAAATCAAAACACATCTATTTAAAAGTTCTCATTATTGATACTGTCTGCTGTGTAACTACACAGAAGAAAATAGTGATCTCCTGTGGGTGGTCTTCATACATGTGTGGCTGGCAATGCATGCTGAAAAACTCAGTTGGCTCTGACGTCCCCAGGATAAGCTTTTAAATGGTATGATCCACAGCAAACCAGACTAGTATGAAGTCCTGCAAAAGACAGTTCCTGGTGAAAACCTTTTGAGAAATATATCAGATAGCAGCTTTGTCTTGGTATTTTATAATAACCAGTATCATGCTAACCAGTGTCACAAGGTTCACAATAAAAACTTGCCTGATGTGTTTGAACCCATCTCCTTCTAGATTTAATCAGTCGTAAATATTTGCTCCGTGATATTTTTCAGGAAGAGGGATGATTATTTAGGGCAAGGGTGTGTGTCTGATGATAGGAGAGATGTGACAATTATTATTCAGTCCCCTGACGTAACGTGAATATTCAAACTTGCCAGAAATCACTCCAATCAACTAAAATTTCCAATGAGTAGGTTTTATTCTTCTTGTGGCTGGAAGATCCCCACACTCTGGTCTCCTGCAATAGCCTTGAAAGCATCTCCCTCACTGAACATTTCCTTAGTGACTGGCACTAGCTGCAGCTGCAGTGGGCAGGATTACGCAATCAGGCATAGCATCTTCATGACCTTTGGCAAAGAAATTATGCTTTTGGCTGATCGAAGTTTGTTAAGTAGGGAGACTAGCCTGCAAGAAATTGCAAGGTACAGGAATTATGTCTGCAAAATTTTTCATGTGATTTTTTTTTAATGTCGGACAGCCCTTCAGAAAGCGAAAGTCATCATTATTCTTAAAAAAAAAAAAAAACATTTACAGAAAAAACTCACGGGATATATTTCCTGCTTGGTTACACTGTGACAATAGTGCAATGAGAAGTAATAATTTCATAATGCCTAGCAACTTACATGCTTCCTCATGTACACTGTTGGGAGAATAAGCATACAAATAAGTGGGAAAGCAGTGAAGGAACCAAGATCCAGTTGTCCAGAAGTTTCCGAAGCTAGTGGTGTCATGCCGCGGTACCCGCCAGCCCAGGAAAAATGATGCTCACTCTTCCTCCACGAGGATGCTACCTTTGTGGAACATTGCAGGCTGTCACACAGTCTGATGTAACCGGATCAAAATCACATCAAAGTTCAATTCCTTGGCCTCAAGTGCTTGCTGAGTTCGGCTTCTTTTCTGATTACCCTTTTATGGAATGTGATTTTAAAAGCATCCCGAAGTTGTAAGTGCCTTTGGGTCATGTTGACATCTGATTCATCAAGGGGTAAGCACCCTGTGATTGTTACTGGAGCATCCTTTCATGCTCCTGGAAGTGAACCCCCAGCTCAGCAAGAATGATGTGGAAATGTTAGTAAACCCCTTCATTACTTTAAGTCTAGACTACTGTAATTCTCCATTTGTGGGTCTCCTTGACTGTGCTATTAATAGGAACCAGCTTAAGAGTATAAGGCTGTCGTGATCCTTCCTGGCATCTTGTCACCTCAGCATATTTAGAAGCATCAATTCAATCCCCGTATCGGTTACCCATAAAATTTCACATTGATTGTGTAGTTGTTTTACGCACATAAATGGGGCCTCAGAGATGTGGTTTCATTCTGCCTGACTCGTGGATTTTTCTTTTACCAAATCTGAGTCACTTGTACAGACCTTCATGTGAAAACCTTCATGTGAAAGCTTTTGATCCTTGCCATACACTTGATGAAGCTGCATTCAAAGTTAGGCTTCCTAATTTTAATTTTACTTTAGTTTTGAGATAAGGCCTTCTTTATATACTTTTTCAAAGTATGTGTTAGAAGTTGAAGAACAGAAATTTTGTCATTATATTTTTGACAATCACAGTATCCAAGCTATATTTCTAAAACTTGTGTTCAGATGTTTTTCTATATAATACTATAAAGGTTTAGTGCAATAAGATTTATGCTTATTTTTTAGTAACCTACTTTCAAAATTGATACTAACATGGTACTTTTTCATGCTATGAAAACTTTATTTTAGTAACTACATAGTATTTCATCTTATGGGGTATAAGATTTCTTTGATTCATTTAGCAGTTATAATAAATATCTCTCCAACCTACACTTTATTCATGGTCCTACCCTAGCTTCTGAAGACATAAGAAGAGATATGGCTGGGTGCCACCTTCACTCCCATTGGATTGACTCTCTACTGTTAAAAGATTGGAGTTTCTTTTACATGCAAGCTATTGTAAAAATGATATGTTTGGGTTTTAATTGAATCACTAAAGAATATTTGTCTGCTTCTCTGTGTCTATTTATGCTAAAAATATTAGTGTTTTGCTAGAAGGGCCAGGCTTTGAAGGAACCCTCAGTCCTCTCCTTCCTCCTATTAACATCTTTCTAGTCATCTACCCTTGTTTGATCATTTCCTTTCATAGGCATATCCCGCCTTTCCTCTTGGGCTCTGTCTAATAACACTTTATTTTAATTTCATTTGGAAGTTATAAATCCTATGCCCTTTGCCAAAGTACATGTAGCCATTCACCTAGCCCAGAACTTTGTGCTTTGCTTCTTGTTCATTGCTCTAGGCTTGCCTTAATCTGAGAAAAGAAGTTGGGAATTGGGAATAAGATTAAAGACATAAATATTTGTTCTCACATCGATCTTGATTTGCCTCTAGACAATGATGAATGCGCAATATTCTTTAGGTTCACCCAACTAGAAATAGAAATACTGTAGAAGACAGACAACACATCACTGGTTTACATGTTTGGAAGACATTGCTACTATGGATCTTCCTGGCCTACATCTTAATATAGTTAAAAAAAATTTGTAATTTTTCTCTCACCTAAGTAAAATACTCTTGGTGCTAGCACTGCTCTAGTATAACCATGCACTATCATTAGATGGCAATTAGATGCACACAGGTGGATGGAAGAGTGTGGTCTTTATTCCTCATATGTACCTAGACCTTGCATACATGTATGTAGCCTTTAAGCTTCAGGCTTCCTGTGTTCAGAGAGGAACAATGTAGAAAATTGAATACTTTAAAAATATGTGATATTTAATAAGAAAGCAAATCCCTGCAATCTGATATTGGATTAGAAATATGCCTGGATATATTACCTGCTAAAATTAAATTATATTAAGACTGTATCATACAGAACTAGGGGGCTGATTGTGTTTTCCTCTGTCGTTAGCTGATCCATAGAGACATTTTCGTTTCTATTTAAAGATAACCTTCTACTCTGAGTTTGAATATAGCCTATTAGAGGCTAACTTCAGGAAAACAGTGCTATTTTATATGCATCTTTAAAATGTAGAACTCGAAAGACGTCAGGCTTCATCTCACTCCTGTGCACATTTGGCAGCAGACTGTGGCTCTCAAAGCCACCACCTTGTCATGATGCAAATCCATCTTAGAGATGCTAAGATCAGGTCCTAAAATCCTGAAACAATATACCTAGATAGCTGCCCTATGCAAATATATAATTTATATATGCTTTGATTTGTGTAACTTACACAGTATACTTCAGTATTTTTTCAGGTAGAAAAAAATTAATGCCAAGAAGTGATTGTCTCCTGTCACGTGGCATGATTGAGGGCTGAGAAGAAAGTCTGATCAGGCCACCTGTGGCTCAGTATTTTTGGTCCATCCAAACTACTGTCATTTTACTTACGAATACAATTGGGAAAAAGAAGGGTGATTGTCTCTGGCAGGTTGAAATGCCTTATGTTTGTTCTGACCCCAGCTCAAATGAAAATAAAATAGTTCCCGATCTTGGAATGGTCCAGAGGCTAAAATTGCTCATTTGAAACTGCCAGAAGGGAACAGAACAAAATTGAGAAGGATTTTTCTGCATCTTTCATTTGGAGAGCATCAATTCCAAGGATGAGGTAATCGGATCACCTAATTATCAGATCAGTCTTCCTTTATGTCACATGGCATCCTTTCCCTACCCTTAAAGGGAAGTAGAGAAAAGCTATCAGGAGCGGAGGTTATCAAAGGAGAAATTAGTAAAACTCAATCAAAGTGCTGTAAGAAGAAAATTACATTTCATCTGCGTTAGTCACTTGGAATCAAAGAAAATCTAAGGTGCCAAGAAATATCTAGCCCCAAGCTGACTTTTGAAATATGGAAAACTGAGGCCCAGAAAATGAAACCTATTTGCTAAGTAAGTAAGAACCATGAGCGAGATGAAACAGACGGGCGGTTGTACCATGATCAAGAATTTTGATGAGAAATACATCGCCAACAGACGCAGCAAGTAGACATATTCTGAAACAAAGGGTTAATGTGCAAACCAATTACGTTCCTGAAAAAGGACTACTGGCCCTCCAGCACTCGTGAAATATCCCTTGCCTCGCTGTTCTCATTAAGGAGAATAAAAAGAGAAGCAGTTGGGCTTCTGTGGTTGTTTAGTATTCCTTTAGCCGTTTCAGACTTATTTGTGTCTGAAGAGGGAAGCCTCTTAAATGGAAACATGACATATAAACTAACGGCTGGTTTTGACATTGAACTTCAGATCCAGGGTAAGTAGGAGTGTTTGCACTTCATGTTTGTAATATACAAATAGACGCTTGTTTAAATTCTCAGCATGAACAGGCTGGTGGTTAGCTTAATTCCCCATGTCTCCTTTCACTCACTCACCACAAAATGAAGAAAGGAAAAGCTTCACTGCAGCCGGTGGGTGTGGGGGTGATGGGGACCTGGGGAGGCCTGTTAGTGCCATGCTCACGCCCTCTAATAATACCATAAATAGGAGCAGCCCACCCCACACCACGCCGGTCTCATCTTCCGCTTTAGGTTAGTTGCCTGTCATTGCCATGCTGTCTGGCTGGCATTCCCTAGTCTCGTTTCACCCTTCCACGGGATGCCAAGCTCTGTGCTAGAAGACTTGACAGCTATTGAGAACGATAAGAGGTATGGCAATACTGAAGGTGTGCTGATGTTGTGTGAGACATTGAGCATCATTAATTTAAGTGAACCACAACAATACAAAAAAAGTTAGGATGTTCCTTATTGTCATATTTAGAAGCAGGGACCCTGAGAGTCCGTGACACCCCATAGCCAGAGGTGAAAAATTGACATCGACTCCCATTCTTCCTATTCTACTGCCCAGCTTCCTTGGGGGCTCGGCTGCAGCACTTTAGTGGTAAGATTCTCTTGGGTTTGTTCCTGCTGAGTTCATTGAACTGATCTTCACTTTCCCCTATATCTGTGCATTTCCTTTATTGATGGCAGGAATCACCTAGAAATGTGTCTTCTTCCACAGGTCTTTCTGTTAGGTTCTGAGAAGGGATCCAAGGTTTACTCTGGCCACCAGTTCATCTGCTGAAGGCCCAAAGCACAGTTGTACCAGAGACTCTTCGCCCACCTTTCATGGTCTTCTCAAAACTTTTGCGAATCTAACTTGCAGAGTAGGAAAAATCTTTCAGACTTGACCCTCCAGGTTTCAGCCTTACTCCTTTGAAGTTGCGAGGGTGTCTTCTAGCTGAAGTACTGAGAGTCGAACAATTGCCTATAGGGTATCAAATGCACTCTTAATGCATCCTTGGGTACTGGGAATGGTTCCATTACACCAAGAAAAACTTTAAAAGGATATTTTGTTCCATATAGTGGGAGAAGCCAGGAAGGAGACAGTGGGGTTAGTTAGAAATAATTGTATCACAATAGTACCAAATGCATGTAAGAGTATATTTTTACATTATATTATATATACCTAATAGTATGAACTTTGAAATGTATTATAGCCATATATGGTAAATGTATAGTAGTATATTACAGTCTATTATGTGAGATATTGCTTTCTATCTGTTCTTGTCTTACTTTATTTTGTGCTGCTATACCATTGTTCTTACAATTATACATCAATAGTACTAGTGAATATTTCTACAGCGTGGATTGTGTGACTGAAATCATTGTGACAAGAAATGTTTCCAATTTGATTTTTTTTCCTTTGGAATTTTACACACACACACACACAGTTCCCACTCTGTAGCATCTATATCATTCTGGGTAATTCACTTCTCAGTTCCTACCTAACATGTTGGGGTAGACAGGAAATGTTGACAGAAAGAGTGAAGGAGCAAGACCACAAATCAAGGGAGACAGCGGGATTACACCCACTTTCTATGAGCTGGGAGAGATTGGTTCATGAAAAGGCGGTGAGGCATGATAGAATGAAAGAAAGCTGGCACATGGGCATCATATGTGGGCCACTGTCTGTTAACTTTCCATTTTTACTTTGCATACCAGGAGAGCAGATTGATATTGCATTTTAATTGTGTATATTAGAGGGAGGCATATGGTTACAACATTTTCTTATTTACCTTCTGTAACATGAAATTTATCATTTCCTTCCCAAAATAAAGGATTTAAGGGAACATGCCTACTTTTTATGTAAGTTCAATTCTCTCCCATGTGAAGGACTCCTGAGATGTGTGGCAGGTTGATGCCAAGATGATATTGGCACCATTTTCTTATTGCCATGGTGATCCCCAGCTCTCCTGAAATCTCAAGAGGGACTATGATATTTTAAAGGCAACTTGAATTTTGGTAATTAAAAAGGCTGGAAAGAATACCCCTGTTACATTTTTGCCAGCATGGGCAAATAAGGATAGCAAATGATGTCCAGAGGGAAGGAATGTGACTTGGGCTTTATTGGGTGGGGTAAACTTGCATGTTAATTTGAAAAATCTCCTGAAAGTTATGTGCGGGGTATTTATGACATGTCAGAGCCCTGCTGTGGATTGTGAAGGGTGTCTAAGCATATTCTTCCTAGAAACAGCTCTTCTCTTTCCTGGAGTCACTCATTTTTAACTTAGAGGGGAAGGCATGATTGTCAGAGTACTTAAACATTGAAGGCAATGTGTGATGTATATAAATGTTAGCAGTTATCAAGGTAAAGCAAAAGGGGAAAAAAGTGATTCTCTTAAACGGGGAATTAAGGTAGACAAGCGTCATTCACACTGCAGGTTAATCACGTCGCAGCCTGTCTCAAAAGTTCTTACTGTGCGAGTTATTTTAGACGTTGCCCAAGCAATGGTGCTTTCCAGGAAAATCCTCAAAGATAAGAAGGTTTTTGTCTGACATCAGACTAAAAATTTTCAGTAATACGTGACATGGTAAACATGAAAACAAACACACAAGAGCAAAAAAAAAGAAGAAGGAGGAGGAGGAGGAGGAGGAGGAGAAAAGAAAAAGAAAGAAAGAAAGAAAGGAAGGAAGGAAGGAAGGAAGGAAGGAAGGAAGAAAGAAAGAAAGAAAGAAAGAAAGAAAGAAAGAAAGAAAGAAAGAAAGAAAGAAAGAAAAAGAAGAGAAAAGAAAAAGAACAAGAAACCCAAGTTACTGGGACCAAAATGAAAAACGCTTGTATGTTTGAATCTTTTTGCCTGCCTTTAGTGCTGTGTTTGAAGAGGAAGCCTTCAACAGTAGGACTCCAGTGGTTCTGTTGTTTTGTTTTTAGCATATGTCATCATATTAGGACTGCAAATCTTTAAGGGCACAGAAGGAAAGGTGGAACAATGTTTCTTAATTAGGAAGTTTACTAACAAATGTAAATTCCCCATTTACCGGTGGACATTTTAATTGAGTTCTTACAAAACCACCTACAGACTAATGTTTCACAGTCAAAAATGAACTGGAGGACTCTCAAGTGCCATTTCTCAAACATAATTCAACTGTTATCCCTCGCTGAAAGCTGCTAACTTTCTACAGAGCTCTGGTCTATTGGTGAAAGAATGGCCGCATGGAGAGTTTGCTGGCTCTGATTTCTTGTAAACCGTTCCAGTTAAAAACAGCTACTGTGTTGTTCATTATCTTATTTAGTGACATTTATAGCTGCTATGACCTAAAATAGAATTGAGCCAGATGGCTTTATTAGAGGCTTTTGTTTATTTGATTAATTTTGGGTTGCGTTTAGCAGAGATTTGGTGATTTTATTTTTGTTATTGTTCAGTGCACTTTATGATTAGTGAAGGGTCTTAGTGGTAGCTGATGTATAACTCTCTGAGGACAGAGTCTTGGGGAGGTGACGGAGAAGCATGCCTAGGGTTTCCCCATTTATTTACATTAGATGTGTATCTATTTACACAGAAACAGACACACTGATGTTGTTATACATATGTTAATGCACAAGTTTGTACATTTCTTTTCCTTGTAGGATTTGTCAGGAAGTGTCTTCCTAAGTGTGATATTTTTTAATCTCTGCATTTAACCCACTGGAAGATTTTCGGTTCCTTGTATTAAGGTGCTCTTGAAATTAAAGGATACCAGTTCAAGCTGCAAGAAAAGAAAACCGTTAAACTCAAATTAGTATTGTGTTTGTTTTTTTTTTCCATAATCTCAAACATGGTTCTTTTTAAGAGAGAGAGAAAGCTATACTATTTCAAAGAGAATTTTCCTATCCCCTACTGAATCATAGTTTTTCATTTCCTGAAAATAGATTCACAAATGTCATAAATTAGTCTGTAAATTTTACCTTATTATGCTTCCTCCTTCAAAAATATGCAGGAAAGTGATTATTCGTGGTGTTCAACTCCAGGCTGATGAGTCGACTATAATTATCAAAGCAGACATAATGAGACGAAAACAAGTTTCTCGAGGGCCTCGGAGTTTTCAGCCACCATCATCACCCTGTCACGCTGGGTTAACTGTTTTCTGCCCAAGTGAATGTCAACACAATTAATTTCCCAGTTTCTTCAGCTGATGGACATTGGGCTCGTTTGCTCATCCAGACACAAAGCTCCACATATGTTAGGGTGCCCCCAGTTTCTGGATTCTTCATGGGTAGATGAAAGAGAGAGGACAATGGTCATTTTGTCTTCAGAGATCATGTATATCTACATAAGTGAAAAAGAAGGTGAAAAAAAAAACTAGAAAATTTTTGTAGTGCTGGAAGGCCATC
Organism: Myodes glareolus; assembly: GCF_982192425.1. Taxonomy (NCBI): domain Eukaryota; kingdom Metazoa; phylum Chordata; class Mammalia; order Rodentia; family Cricetidae; genus Myodes; species Myodes glareolus. The sequence continues at coordinate 87,355,434 of NC_142034.1, forward strand.
TTTATCTGGTTTAACTGTTTGTCATAGAAGAGTTTTCGGCAGATCGCGCCACAGTGCTGGGAAGAGCCACAAGGTCTTAGATGGTACACGGTAGCCTCGTCTGGCTGTTGAGAACTTGAAACGCGGCTCGTGGGACTGAAAGGTTTCTAATTATCCAAAATGTTAACCAAACTTCCATTTGTATTGGAACAAATACATATGGCTAATTTCTGCCCGCTCTCAAATTTATGGTGTTATTACTCATATCTACTTTACACTCGAAATAGTGCCTCTTCTACCCTATCTGGGACAGCGTGCAAACAGGATAAGGTGTAAGTTTTATTTTATTTATTCCATGAGCTGCAAGAGGCAATTTCAAGAACGAAAGAATCCATGCAGGAGTGGCTGTATTTTTGCATATTTGATAAGAAATGATGAAATAATGTCCTTGATTTTAACGTGTGAGTAGATTGCAAATTAATCCTTGATTTATGTCTGGATGCCTATACCTGGCTAGGATATTTTTTAAGTCCGATTTCTTATTTGTTATTGTTACTCTCTGAATCACTGAAATGATATATTAATTTAGTTGATTAATATGATTCATTACCATAAATCATCTTCTTTAGCTCGTGTGTTGCTGCTTAATAAAAGCTGCAAACACATTTTTCCCCCCAGAGTTGTATTCGATAGCTTCCCATAGCAACCAATTTCTCATTTCCCAGAATGCACGTATGGCTTGCTTGATGATAAGAACTGGGAGGGAGAAACTGGGAACTGGGAGCTGAGAAGGATGGGGGGATAAAGAGAGATGGAAAGGGGAAGAAAGGGAGGGAATTGGGAGACAAGCATGGGTGCTACTATTGCAACAGAGCAACAGGGATATGGCCTTTGTTGCCAGGAGACGGCGGAATCCACCACCACGAATACAGCTCTAATCACTAAAGGTCCTGTCAGATTTCCTTCCGTTAACATTTTCATCTTTGGAGTCCTTCTCTCTGCAGGTCTATAGTAGCGAGAGTAATCTGGTGGTTTTAGACCCTATATTCCTCAGCTGCTTCTTGTTTGTCTCTCGGTCTATTTCTAGCCCAGGGAGGAGAAATGAGCTGGAAGAGCCTTCTGTTCCTCCTTCTCCCCAGTTGATAAGCAGGACCTTTTCCCCTCGCTGCCTTGACTGAAACTCACTGCCGTGACATGTGTGCGTCACCTCTCCATTTAGGGTTCACGTCTTCAAATTGTCTTGCCATCTGGATTTTTTTTATTGATGAGGGTGGTGCAAAGAAAAAATATTTCTCTATCAATTTCTACTGAAGATTGAGTGTTCTGGGTCACGGCTAGGTCAAATTAGCTTTGGAGCCGAGAAGAGGGTAACCGCCCGTACTGTTGAAACTAGGTGACTTGTTCAAATCCACGATGAGGAAAGATATCTCTCCACAAATGCATTTAAATCCATGAATCCTTTCCATAGATGGGTGGAATATATTATAGACATTGCTTTTCCTAGTTTCTGAGGTGGGGTAGAGTGGAGAGATGGAGAAAGAGAGGAGAGAGGAAGGGTGGATAATGATGAGGACATAGGACAGGCAACAATATCAACAAATGGAAACTATATCCTGTTAGGCAAGAAGGCATTGAAGGAGGCAAAATAAATGCATACCCAAAAGACAATGATATATACATACATATATACAGAAGTGTGGTAATTAGGTAGCCACGGAGAAAGCCTTCTAAATGAGAACTGTCATGAATTACTCACTAAAAACAAGGTTATTTGGATTGATACCTGGATGACAGGCAAGCTGCCACGGATTTCGTGTGATAGGGCATTTCGAGGGACATAAGGGACAAGGATGGTGAGGTGGGTGTGCGTCTTCTAGGATATCATAAAGAGAGTCAGCTGAAGTAATAGGAGTGTCAGGAGAGGAAGCTGCAGAGTTCCTCCGTGCAGTGCCACCCTGCCATTGTCACAACTTTGCCATCAGTCCATAGGTCGTGGGGTTGCTTAAATTTCACTGACTGTCAGGCAGTAATATTTCAAGGTTTATAGATGAAACTACATCCAGAGTATTGTTCTTAATTCTTTAATGTTATCAGTTGTGGAGGAAGTCTGTGTTGGCCTGCACACGCCCCTCATCGTTTCGTGGACATAAAATAATGTGCACCTTCAAGAAATGCACAGGACAGTTGAAGAATATGCCTTTTATTTCTATCATGGGTATAACACGTGGGGATGAAGTTGACCATTGCTTTTGTACTCCTCCATCTTCTTAACCACCAGCAATGCGAGGCGGGCAGGAATCACCCCAAACCCTGCTGAGGGCAGAGCACTTGCCAGTCGGAGGAGAAAGACTTAGAACACGCTTAGAAATGAAAGAACAGTAGCTATGGAAGTGCTTGCTTTCCCTTATACACCTCACTTGGTCGGCAGGGTGTCTCATGTGGCATCGCAGTTCAAGGAAAAGACATGAAGTCTTGGCGGGCATTGGTGGCACACAACTTTAATTCCAGCACTCAGGAGGCAGAGGCAGGAGGATCTCTGTGAGTTTCATGTCAGCCTGGTCTACAGAGCGACTTCCAGGACAGCCAGGGCTACACAGAAAAACCCCTTGAAGTTTCATATTCTGTGACCCATTACATGAAGGCATGCAGAACTGAGTACTTCAGCACAAATAAAGCATAATGAAATACATGCTGATTTTCATTAAATGCCTACTATGAAAGTAACTACTAAAGCAAATAATTACTGGATGAAAGGGAAAAATGAGTCATAAGAAGCCAATATTACTAAAATCATCTGTCGCATAGTAAGTGTTCCAGAAATGTTTATCAGTAATAATAAGGATGAAAGCGGAAACCAGTCTCTACTCGATGGAAAGGACAGTAGATAGCCTAGGTGAGGCCTCATTTTTGGTCTTAAAATTCTATTCAAATTGTAAATAATTGGTGACTTACCATTTCACTGACAAAACATAGATCATGACTGACAATCAAATCTGCTTAACCTCACTATCCCCAGTGTTTGCTCCATGCCTTTTCATCACTGCTTTTGGGTTTAGGTAACTCTCCTCTAATCCCAATATCTCTTAGACTTTCATGCCTGAAAGTCACATTTTCTATAGGATTAATATATTAATAAGTCCTCTCATAATTAAAAAAATAATTCCTACTGCTTTCCCTGTTTTGAAAAGACGTCCTCTGTAGTGTATTCCTGACACCCAGGGCATAAGAATGGAAAGGCACATCAGTGTGTTTATCTAAACTGTCACTGGTGGGCATGTGCAATGACCCAGGTCCTGTGGCAGATGCCAGGCCTGTAAAGCCAACAGAGGACCACATTTCTAAGGGGTGAGGTTCACATTATTCAAAGAAGAAGAAGATGTGTGGCTGTTTAGTGCTGTGAAACGATGGGAATGCCATGAATAAAATCTGTGAACAGTGCAGAGGGATACAGAATGATTAGTTCTACTTGGGCTGGTTAAGAAAGACTTGATGAAGCTGCTATTTCAGAAACAAATAGGAAAATGATGTTCCAGGCGAAGGGAAGCGGTTTGTTCAAAGTCTTGAAGGCATCCAGCAAGGTTTGTTGCTTGAACTGTAATTAATGGCAAGGGCATCCCTTGTCAGTGTGATGAGAGATGGAGTCTAAGATGTGGTCCAGGCCAGATCACACATATGCTCCTGTGATACACTGAGCACTTTCTACTTTATGCTGCGGGCCAGGGGGCATCATCAAAGACTTTTAGTAGCAGAATATCATAGTTAAACATTCATTTTTTGGTTCCTAAAGACCGTTTCTCGATAAAGTAGGGCAAGAAAATACTAATAGTTGTAGTTAATTTTTAAATTTCTTTTCAGTCATTCAAGACTGAATATTAAGCGCCTACTATGAATCAATCAGCCTTTGTCTATCTTTGATAGAGGGATACGAACAAAGACGGCTCATGTGTTCACTGTTAAGCAGTGTGACTCTCGCAGGAGTTGCATAAAATAAGTCCCATTATCCAAAAAAGGGCCAGTGAATAACTATTCATCCCAAAGTGTTCCCATTAAATATAGCCCTGATATCCCTGCTGGGAAGTGTTTCCCTGGAGTCACTGCCACTGAGCGTAATTAGGCCACTTGCATGACTGAGGATTATGTGTTGAACAAGTGTTTCTCTTCATCGGATAGAATAGATGTCACACCGGGGTCAATTTCCATATCAAATCCAGCGCAACTATCTAATGGGAACTCAATTTTGGAGAGTATGGACACATATGCTTGGCAAAGTCATACCTTTTACTTCCTAGAACTACATCCAGGCCGACTCCTGTTATGTTAACTGCTGTTTCTCTTCTCCCTCTTCCCGTTCCTCATAGATTATGAGTGCTGGGTGATGTTCTTTGTCATCATCTGAGGCTGTTCTTAATTAAACGCACATCCAGGTGTTAGAAAAAAAAACCCGCTTTAAAGATAAGCATTTTGGGATATCACCCAAAAGATTTGGGGCCCCAGGTAAGGACAGAATCTAGAGAAATGTTGAATGTCAGAAACTCTGCCATTTCCTCGTGCGGGAAACCAGTGGGACTGAGACTCAGGGTGGACAACAATGATGGAGCATTTACCTAACACACACACATACACACACACACACACAGAGAGAGAGAGAGAGAGAGAGAGAGAGAGAGAGAGAGACAGAGACAGAGAGAGACAGAGAGAGAGAGAGAGACAGAAACAGAGAGACAGAGAGAGTGAGAGACAGAGACAGAGAGATAGGGGGCAGAGGGAGGGAGGGTGAGGAAAGTGAAAGAGAGGGAGGAAGGGAGAGATGGAGGAGGAGAGACAGAGATCCTAATTAAATATCCCTTGCAACACAACCACAGTCTAATTGTTGGAGTCCAGACTAGAAGTCCTTCCCCCGGGGCTCAGTCTGAATTACTGTCCCTTTCTGTGTCATTCCAGCCTGTGTGTTTGTGCTGCCTTGATGTGACAGATGTGAGGGAGGAAGACCACACCCTGCATTATTTGTCACCTCAGGTCACTGGGTGTTTTTAGAAGTTAGTGTTTATTTCTCACAATTCCTAAAAGCAGAAGTCTAAGAAGAGAATGGCAGGGACTTTGAGTTCTTGATGAAGACTGTGGTTGTCTGTGTGGCTTGTCAAGAGTTGCCTTCTTACCGTATTCTGTAATGTCACAGGGGGTGTGGCTAGCAGGAAGGGGACAGAGGAAGAAGAGAGGGAGAGAAAGAACAAGGAGATAAGTTAGTTCTCTCTGGTCTCTTCCTGTGAAGGCACTGATTCCATCATGAGGACTCCACCCTCACAGATTTGTGGAAATTTGATCACAACCCAAACACCCCAACCCCTAATACCACCCTTGATGTAAAGGTGTGGATCTCAAATTCTGGCTGGGCTTTAGGGTCACTTAGAGACTTTTTTTCTTTGTTTTTCAAGAGGGGTTTCTCTGTGTAGCCTTGGCTGTCCTGGAACTCATTTTATAAACCTGGATTGCCTCAAACTCAATGATCCCCCTGTCTTTTCCTCCTAAGTATTGGAATTAAAGGCATGTGCCACCACTGCCTGGCTACTTGGAGACTATTAACGAGATACTAATGTTTTGACTTCACTTTTAGAATTAGGCCTTAGTGCCTACCAGGTCTAATTCCATCCTGCTCGTGTTATGACTTCCCCTAGAGCCTCAGTGTCCACGCTGTAACATGGTAACAGTGAGACAAGAGGTCCTGTGGACCAAAAGGGTTAGTCATCTCTAAAGTAGTGTAAGTGCATCACCTTCGTCCTGGTTAACATATTTTCTATGATGAGCATTCTCAGATGGGGTTGCTCATCTAAGTTTCATATACATTAGCTTTGGTACTGAAGTCTTCTGGTAGACCTGAATGGGAACCATGGCTGCTTTGAGTGTATCAGGGATCTCTTGGAGTTAACACACCAGAGCCTTTCTTTTAGGGGCCGTAGGCTTGAATGTCTCGTCCCTTTATTCGGTGCTCTGAGATTCATTGATTGAGACCTGAGCATCAGATGCCTCTTCGGGATTAAAGAAACAAGAGTGTAAACATGGGGACAAGTGGCAATGGCTTTAGACACTCAAGCCGGGGAAAGCTAGACACAGAATGTCCAGCTGAAAGGGGCTGCTGTGTTTGTGAAGCCCAACACTGCCAGGCAATTGAACCTCCAGCCCTTAGAGATTGCAAAATCCAAAACTTTATGAAAAAAAAAATCTTGATAGTTAAACATCAGTGACTAACGAAAAAGAAAAAACAAGACATAGTAGTGTGTGTTTTACACAGATTAGCACTAGCAGGAACATGTCTGTAAGTGTGAATTTTCCCTCTGTGTCCAATGCAGTCTCATGGTCAGCCAGTGATCATTCCTTTGGGCCTGACGCCCCATCTCCTCCTTCATTTCCACCATTGTCTTTGACATGAAGCTTGTCCACTGACAGAATGCTCACTGTCCTGGCTCCCCAGCTGTCTGCCCTTGCCACGGATCCTTACTGTCTCCTACTAGATTTTCTTGCATTTATTTCTATGGACTTAGTTCCTTTCTGCTCTCAGTATTTACTTGAACCCATAGTATGCTGGAGGATAAAGATACAAAATTTGACAAGATAGTGCCTGCCCTATTTTTGCTTCTAGTTTGTTCTAAGAGTTATGCCAGTGTGATAAGAAAGGCCTGAAAGAACATGATGAGATTATGTGACAAAGAGATCCAAAGCAACCTCATCTAGATATGTTTCATTTGACTAATAAGAAATGCTTTTCTCACTTTTATCCAAATTTACCCTCTTTTCTTTAATTCATAAGTCTACCAATACATTGAGCCAACACTGTGGGAAGATACCACCAAACTTTTTGCTCTTTCTTTGCTTAAGCATTATTTACTGCCTAGGATCATAGAATAAAACATCGTAGATTACACAATGCCATGCAATGCTCAAACCTAATATTGCCCACATCATATTGAGAAGTGTAAGACATATACTTCCAGGCACAGTCTGTCTGCACTGTTGGTTTGTAGCAGACCCAGACTTTCATGGTAGCTACCCTAGTTTCTGGCCTTCAATGATGCCAAGTGGCTCACCCAGGGGACTGACTCTTGTGACAGGCTCCTCTCCAGGGGAGTGTCTCCCTGAGTCTGTGATGGTTATCTGTTAATAGAAGGGAAAGCAAGTTGTGAAAGTAGGCCATGCATATCACCAATAAACAAGAAAATTTCACTGGCGAGAGCCTTCCTCTCCTTGCCAAAGTGACCTTGGTTGGCGCAAAGATGACAGAGTGCCTCCCTGCCTAGGTCTGACAGCATTGCTATCACAGCACGTTTGACAAATCGTTCACATTAAATCGGGGGGCACTTTCGGCAGCGCCGACGTCCCCTCTCCATCACTCCTGATTACCACACAAACGTCAACCATGGCACCAAGCACATTTGTCAGAGGGAGTAAAAAGCAGTTGTTAGGAAGACACTACCTGTCATGCTAATAGGCTAGAGCGTGTTCCTTTGTGTCCCACAGGAGACTACGGACTAAAAAAAAAAAAGCAACAACAACAACAACAACAACAAAAAATGAGGTTTGGGATGGTTGTCCAGCTGTTCCTGGAAATGCATCTGTGCTTTAGTATTGGCTGAGGGAGAGGGAAGCTTGTGGAATGGGATGCTGAATGTCTTCTCTGAGCGGGCAGCAAGTTCGAATAGTTCCAGTGACTTTTTTCTTTGGTGGCTGCTGTCATTTCTTGGTGGCCTCTTATTCAATAGAGGAAATGTATGCACTATAAACTTTAATTTGATTAATAAAAAATGTATAAAATGATTTTTTGATGTTTAACAGTGAACATGTTGCTTTTATGTTTAATTTTTAGGGAGCCATTGGGAAGGAGTAGTATAATTTTGCTACTGTCATTCTGTTCGGCACCCATATGGAGTCATGACTGACGTGCCTTGTGTCACATGGGTTTCTTGATAATTCAGCTATAGGAAATCTTTGGGTAGACCATTCACCCATCACTAACACCATTTTGTGGAATGACTGAGAGTGCTGAACATTGTGTCACCTGGGTTGAGTAGGGGAGGCCACGTTTCTAGCTCATGCCTTAAGTCCACTGCATCAATAATATTTAGACATCCAATAAGGAATGTACAACTAATGTAAATGATGCCTTGCTGGCCTCACATTGCTGTCAAAAGTATTTCCAAACTCTTTTCCTCTTCGTCCTGAGTCTTCTTTCGTAAGTCAGTAAGAATCTTCCTTTATCTTTTCCCTAATGATGGTAGCATTTTAACTTTAAAATTAGGGAGAGATGGCCCAGTGGCCAGCAGTATAGCGTTCTTGCAGAGAACCCAAGTGTGTGTTTCATAGCATTCACATCACACGGGTCACAACTACGTGTAACCAGCCCTAGGGAATTCAGTACCCTCTTCTGGTCCCAGTACAGCTGCACACATGTGCCCAAACCCATGCAGATATACACATGTGAACATGCAAGGAAAAATACACTTTAGAAATTACAAGTTTTGCACACTAGTAAAAATGTGCATAACATTAGCAATAAAGGCAAAGGAAACAAAAGAGATCTGTGTTGGAAATCGACTTCACATAAGAGGGGGCTCTACAAATAGTGGTCCAGCGTAAAACTTCTAATATCTCAAAAGGACCTTTGTGTTAGAATTTGACAGCACTTACTGTTTTTTAGTTGTCCTGGTAGACCAGTAAGAGGTTTTTTTTTCTACAAAGAGCATAAAATACTTCATATAAAAATACATATTAAATGTAATATATAAAAATATTTCTTCCTTTTATATAATCCTCACATAAAGGATTAAAATGTGATAGAATGTTAGAGCCCGTAAGTTAACTCAATTCTGTAACTCTAATTCAGATGCCAACTATAATCAGACAGGTAACTCTCTTGATTTGTCTCTACCTTTATGTTTAGACAATTTGCTAGAGCATCTGGGAAATCACATATTTTACTTACATTTATCTATGTATTATGCAGGCTATTACGATGCATCCAGATTACAGCTAGAGAAAAACGATACAAATGACTGGGAACAGAGGGAAGTTAGGAGCTTCCATGTGCCCTCTTAGGGGTTCAGTACTAGAGATTATCTGAGTCCTTTTAGAGTTTTTAAGAAGGCTTATCATTGATGTGTTTGTACTCTTCGTTATTGATGACTAGCTCAGGGTCAATATATCCCAAGACTCTGATCCTGCCGTGGTAGTTCTGGGTACCAGTCTCCATCCTGAAGCTAACTAGTGTCCCTGACACCTATCATCTCACATAGAAGATGCTGGAGAGTCTAGTGGCTTTACAAGATCCCACAGGCAGACATGAACTATCCAATTGTTACTCTATCACACTGCCGTGGATTCTTAGGAGTTTGCTCTTTTAAGTGATCTCATCAATACAAATAATAAGTTTGAGATAGTCTAAAGTGAGTGAAGTGCTTGCTAAATGTTGACTTCTTCATTTTAATATGAAAATATTGCATTTATAATTAATAATTTATGCCATTGGGTTTCTAATGACCATCCTTATCATGAAAAACGGGTCTGTTATTCACTCTTAAATTTTATTACATACTTATTGTGTGTTCACAGTTTGACTAAACCTTGAAAAGACCAAGGAACTATGATCTTATGCTAATTAAATATGAATTATTTTATAAGGCAAAATACTGCTTTGGGTATGTCAGTTTAGCTGATGAACTTCCCAAAGCATTTACCCTCACAAATATCTTCCACTCATCTTTCTCCAGGCTTCCTGAATTCAGATCATGTTACCTTAATTCTTAGTCATCCACTACTTATCCTATAATTATTTCTTTTTAAATCACAGTACAATTTAAAGTTTTCAACATGCTTAATTTTGTTTTGTTTTTTTTCAGGAGCAAATTCCCCCTTATGTTGTATGGTGGTTTAAATGAGAATGTTCACATACTTGAACACTTGGATTCTTGGTCCTCAGTTAGTAGAACTGCTTGCAAAGGATTTAGGCAGTGTGGCCTTGTTGGAGAAGGCATGCCTCTGAATCACCAAGGGTAGGGTGTGAGTCTTAAAAGCCCATGACAAGCTCAGTCTTTCTCTCTGGCTTCAACTTCTGAATCAGAAGTGAGCTCTCAGCTCCTGCTCCAGGGCCATGCCTGCCTGCTAACCTACTCCCCACCCCGATGGTCTTGGACTCCCCCTCGGAAACTGTAAACAATCTCACCATTAGCCGCTTCCTTTAAAAGCTGTCTTGGTTGTGGTGTTTCATCACAGCGGTAGAACACTCACAAAAACATGTTGTGATACATAAACCAGATCCAAGAAGGAAGAAGAGTGAGGGTGCACAGGGTCCATTTCGTCTAGCTGCCTCTGCGCCTCCCTGAAATTCAAGGACCTGATGGTTAAAGACAAAAACACTGCGTTCTAGGGTATCGTCTATGCATTGTTACTAAAGAAACCTGAGTCTACGTCAAAGATACCCCGTCTAACCCTGACTACTGAGCAGCAGGTTAGGTTGGAGTGTTCTGGTCAAGAGAAAAGATGATTTTTGTCAATAATGTTTACATACTGACGTTTGAGGACATTTAACATGGCGATTGAATGATGGCTTAATTCGTACCATTACAATGAAATACCATGTTCCAAATGACATTTAATGGTGTGGTTTATTTCTTCCCATTCTGGAGACATTGAAGTCTAAGATCAAGACATGGACTTATTTGGTATCTCCTTCTTGGCTTGTTCAGAGCATTTTCTTGCTATGTCTTCATCTGGCAGAAGGAATAAGGCAGTAGGTTTATGTTTGTTGGGTTTTTGTTTTTGAGGTTTTTTGGGGGGGAGTGCTGTTGTTTTTATTTGTTTGTTTGGGGAGTAAGAGGACTTACAAGTCTCATTGGGGAGGGGGTCTTCCTTTGTAATCAAATCCATTTCCTAATGCTATCATGTTGGAGATTAGGTTTCAAATCATGAACGTGAAGGGCACAAACAGTCAGAGGACCATAGAAAATGATACCAACTTACATTACATCCAAATACTTGAAGGCAATTTCATAAGCATTGACCCCTGCTGCTCCGTACTTATATTTCATAAACTTTTCTCAATGTTTATTTTATTATATAAATGCAAAATGATGTCACAGTCTAAGGTTCAATGTTAGAATTTTTCAGTTTATGACTGAAGCCCAGACTAGAAAACAAGTTCTCAGTACCTGAACTGCTAATTCTTGTTAAATCCTCCCAGACACACACACACACACACACACTCCTTCCCCCAGCCCATAACTGCATGGCAGCTTCCTAGTCTGCACCACCCATTTCTCTTTGTCTCTTTTCATTCTATTACTAAGCACAAACAAGCCTGTTGTAGACCTAGGGATGAACTTCCGCCCTGTCCCCCCTCCATGAAAGATCAAACGGTAGAATTTATTCATTTCCATAAGGCATGTTGCCTTATTTTCTTGGCATGTATGCACATGGCATGGTTGTGTGAAAAGCTGATGAGTGTGGCCCCGTGTTAATTTCCATGGCTACAAAACTGAGATCATCCAACGGGGGCTTAGCAGCACACAATGTATTTGATACATCTTAAGTACTGCTGCATTTAAAAATAACTTTAAAAGGTTGTAAATGTCAAGTTGAGATTTGAAATATGTCAGATAGCTGTCATTTTTACACCCTTCATTAATCTCAATAGGACTCAGTGAATTGAATTTGACAAACTGTTATCATACATCGACGACACACATGCTACATTCATGTAGCGCGTCCTTGATGTACAGAATGTTTTGAGGGAAAATTTGAATAGCTGACTTCTCTTTGACCTCCTAGGTGACATGAGACCATCCGATGACAAGTGCAGCAGCATTCAACTCAAAGGTTTTCCAAATGGCAGCGTTTGGAAAATCTTCAAAAGGCTTATTCAGAAATGGAAGTGTCCACTGGAGAGTGTCCAGCAACCAAAATAAACACATTTGCTCTAGGCATATAATTGCAGAATTTGGACTACAGCTAAGGCAAAGGGGTTTTGAATAATAATTTCAGGTTGGCAGATATGAGCAGGGAGATGTGTGTGGAAGATGAGGTCTGACTATAAAAATAATATGATTATTAAAATTGATAGCAACGTCCGAGTATTAGATACCATGAAAACACAGACATAAAGCTTAAAATGCAAGCTTTGGTGTAAGATTTCACATGTCCCTTTGCTAACCATGCTACTTGTAGCCCTAGGCTCGTCATTTAACCTACATGTACCTCAATACTCTAATCTGCAACACAAAATGATAGTATTGACTTTGCATGGGTACTATGAGATTAATCCATGTACAATGACTATAGGCTGTTTTTAGTATAGGAGGCTGTGCTAGGTGCTTTCTGGTTTGATTTTACAGTCACACTGAGAGGCAAATCATTCTAGTATTATTGCTCTCTTACAAATCAAGAAACACAGCCTCCAAAGGATGTTTTATTTAGCATCCTCCAACTAGTAAATGGCAAAGATATGAATCCCAGTGACTAAAAGGAGGGTTTTGGTCATCTTGTCCATCTGTAAAAGATGGAGATTGAACAAGACATTGTCCGACCTCAACCATTTTTCAACACGGTGACAACAGAAGCTAATTTATTTTCTCCTACTTAAAAAAGAAAATGAAATATGAAACCTTAAGCCAAGGTCACAGGAAGTAGAATATGACCTTGTCTAGATTGGTAGTAGGGCTCCAAAGCAGACACATCTGTAGACTTCCTCTTTGTTTTCATTTGGAAAGAGGAAGTGTTGTGTTTTGAACCCAGCTTTAAAGAAGATGCCAATAAATAAGACATCTGTTCATCTTCAAAATAGAAGTGAGGTGATCACTGATTTTTAAGCCCAATGTGACCACAATTTCTAAGAAAAAAATATCACAAGTTTTATTGTATCATTAATGTAGACACACATTTGAAAATCAACGAGTAAGTTAGACTGTTTTAATGTTAGAAATCTTTCAAGAGCATTGGCTCCAAAACTCGCAGGTTCCTATCATCCACATGCATTTGCCTTTGTGTCAACAAATAAATGGCACGATCAGAGTGCCCTGGTGGGCACCTGCTGCCCCTCATCTGCAGCAGAGCTTGCCTGAGGGGATTCAGTCTTCCGCTTCAAAACACACACGTATAGTGCCTGTTATGAGAACTTTCACATCATTCCAAATGACATTAACTAGTGCAAACCATGAATGAACTCTACTGTGAGACACACAGTTCCTATCTACAGGCCATTTTTGCCCCCGGGGGCCACTTTGTTGCTTCAGATCCAATACAGTTTCCCAAATTTTGCATGTGGGCCAACTGTCAACGAAAGAGAAGTTTGAGACCTCTTAAGGCCATGTGTTTTGCTTTGACTATTGAATAACCTCACAAGGCTTATACATAGAAAGCTTACTTCTCGATTGATGGTGATGTTTGGGGAGATGCTGGATGCTTTGGGATATGGTACCTAGATGTTAGATGCAAAAGATGGAGATTGAACTAGACCTTGTCTGACCTCAACCATTTTTCAGTACGGTGACAACAGAAGCTAATTTGTTTTCTTCTACTTAAAAAAGAAAATGCAGTATGAAACCTTAGGCCAATTGTGTGAGAGACAGGGGTGTCCGTGGAGGCTAGAATGTGCACCAGTCCTTTCCCTCTGCTTCCTGGCCAACGGGCAGTAGCTTTGCTTCTCTACAGCCTCCACTCCTCTGTCTGGCCAAAGTCCAGAAACCTGTGACTCCGACACACCAAAGACAGAAATGTTTTTGTAAATTGCTGTCACAATGTGACTGAGAAGAGTTACATAAGGAAGTCATTGTAAGGAAGGAGGGTTTATTCGGCCTTAAAGTTTGAAGATATGTACAGAGTAGAGAAGATACGGCAACAGGAGCAGGAGGTGAGCGGGTCCCATCGCGTGTTAGCTCAGACATCCAAACAAACAGAAAGTGGAGCTGGACTATAAAACCTTAAGAAATGTCCTTCTTGTGACATACTTCCTCTAGCAGGGCTCCACCTCTTAAAGGGACAGCAACCTTCCCAAATACTCCCAACAGGTTAGACTGTTCAAACACATGAGCTTGTGGGAACTATTTAACTTTCAAAGTTCAACACTCTGAAATCATAAATAAAAATAAATGTTTCCTTTATGTTCTGCTGTCAGGTTTTTTACCATAGGACAAAAGATATGACAAATACAGGGAAATGTCAGCAATGTAAGAGTGGAACCCAGGTTTCTAGTCTTCTGAGCCTTGGTTAATTTTACTATATCTTTCTGCCATTTTCACTCATGGATACAAATACAAAGTTGAGTCTGTTCACGAACATGAAAGAGAAAACATCTTATTTTTGTTTGGGGAGAGTAGAAAACGCTTTCAGATCTGATCCTTAGGCAAAGGATTATGGGAATCAAAGAAAGGTTTTCACACTTGTAATTTTTCTGATTGTGCAAGGAAAAAAGGAAATACATCACAGGCGTTAAAGATGAATGTGGTCGGTGTAGATGAACCAGGACCAATGGGAAGGAATTCCAGATAAGATAAAGCCAATCAGAAATAAACATCACATAGTACTTTCAGTCTTAAAGGTGATAGATCCCTCACTCCCTTCCCCTTCTCATTTCCCCACAGAGTAAATTGGAACCCTTATAACTTAAGAACAAGTGTCCTCTTTGTAGCTGCCTGTCCCTGATGGCCCCAGTTGGAAGCAAATACAGCTTTGTCTCACTGTGGGGCTCAGCATCCTTCATATTCGACTTGTTTCTGCCAGTAAGGAGTCTAGAGTGGAATTATAATTTATGAGACCTGCATAAAGCTTCTAAGAGTACTCATAAACATTCTAAGCTGTGTTATCTCCTTTTCAAACTAAACCAATATTTTTTCAACAGAAATAAATTTTTATTGTACAGTATTTCTATTTTGGAACATTCTGTTATTCAGAATATCATGGGGTTTTTTCCCCTTTAACTTGTGAAATATTTGGTCATTATCATGATTCTTCCTCAGTGATTAGTGGCTACTTAAATATTATACTGTCTGGTTTTACTGATGGGGAAATAGTAGCTTCTAGAGCCTAGTTGTTATTTGGTTGTCGATTGGGAGATTTTGTTTGGTTTTGCCTTTGCCGTTGTAATTAGCAAGTTGCCGACTCTTAATGCCGAGTCCAGACTGCTTGACCCATTTGTCCTCTGCTGCTGTTTGTGTTCTTGCTTCTCCAAAAACAAACAGTGGTGATTCCTTAGTCGGTTCAAAATTTGAGATTATAATCAACGTTCCTATTGGCCTTCTACAAATTAAATGGGGCACTGGGGAGAGAGATTCGGGCATGTGGAGTTGCAGTAGACCACCAAACCTTTAGTACAAACACGAAATAATCAGAATGTCTTAATTATAATTAAGCAAGACAATAAATTGCCAATTATCTCCCGGTATTATTCACCGCATGAGGATTAAAATAAAGCCAAGAAAAACTCCCCAACTATTCCAAATGTTCATTCCTCTCAATTTGTTTTATGCTTATCATAGGCAAAGAATCCAAACCAAGTTATTTTCTTGCCCCCTTTACACCATATCTACTTTTTATAGGAAAAAAAAAACACTTTTTCTCCCTAAGAAGTATCTGAACAAAAGGCCATTAGATTGAATCTTAGCTTCCAGATTTAAACGCTCATCCAAGGATAACAGGGCTAATCATCTAAGCTTGCAAAGAACACACAATCATAAAATCATTTAATTAAATTCCATCAATGCTGTTTGTTTTGGTGCCCATTTGGGTATTAATAACACCGTAGCTGTTTTTAATGTCAAAGGTTTACCACTTAATTATTATCTTTGCTTATTGGAGATGTTAGCATCAATTTGTGGGGTTCCGTAATTGCACACTGGGTGCTGCTTCACCAGACATAGCATGTTTCCGGAGCTGGAAGATTCTCCAGACTGTGCTTGATCTGAAAAGGAAGTGGTAGAAATCAAATGAAAACATTTGTTAAATTGTACAAATGTAACACAGGAAATCAGAATGGTTATTCAGGCTGTGAGTAAATTTGATGGGGTGTGAACTGATCACTTTATCGCCCTCTGTTCATAGCATCGTTGCCATTGTCTGAGAAGGCAGCCCAATGCTTTTCTGTGTCTTAATTAGATTAAGAATGGATTAGAGGAGCCAAATCTATTATTAAAAAGGCAATTCTGCTGTGCTCCTGAAAACCTCCTTTCGGTTTTTTAATTTCTTAAATTCCACTGATGCAAAATAGCAAATGCCTCATTTGTAATTATGAGTGTGTATGCACTCATTTAAAGGGCTGTAACAGTATTAAGAAAATCAGTTCTTCAATTGTTTTCAAAATTATTTCTCAAGAAAGAAGACAGGGAAGGGAGAGGGGGAGAAAGAAACCTGTATTTCCTTATGCTGTCATAAGAAAACACTAAGAAACCAACAGAGTGATTATTTTCCTCTTCTTTTGATTTACTCAAACATTTAAAAACATGCATAGATGAGCAGAGAATTTTTCCCAGACGCATTTGTTTTGTAAATTTACATCCACACCCCGCAGTACTTGCAAATGTAGGTTCCTCTCCTGCTCTTGAGTTAGACTGAACATTTGTTTCGTGGGAAACCTTGCACGATGGTAATCGCGTTTTATGTTTTTCTTATCTACCTCCTTCTCTGGCGCCTATATAAACGGCACCCTCTGTTCTAGGTGTGGCGGTAGAACCTGGTCTAAACTTTGCGAAAGAGCTGCTTTGAACTTCAACCAGAGCCAGACTGTTCGAACGTTTTGTCTTTAAGTGGGGGCTGTGTTGAGATGCTAGTTTCCTATCTTCTCTGCATTTTCAAATGATTGTGCTGACATGTACCGACAGCTTAGCGCAAATACAGACGAGTGCAAGGAAAAACTGGAGGCTTTCTCAAAAGGGTCTGCCGCTGCCCTAATACCGTCGATAACGGTGCTAGATTCCTGGTTTGGATAGTGGACTGTGGTCATGCAAGATGAGCAGGCTTTTGTGAAGAAGCGGGAGGAGGTCTACATAAGAACTACTCTTTTTGTAACTTCATACAGCCATCACATTCTTTCAGAAGAAAACGCCAAAACTAATTTTATTTTGGTAACTGAAGCAGAGACCACTACCCTTTTCAAGATTCACTATCATCTTTCTCTGCCTACGGCTATACTGCATACATTCCCTTCCTTTTCAACTCTAATACTCTTCAATAGAAAGCCCATAACAGTAGGGCCACTTTAGCCCCTAAAGCCCAATACTGTGCTTTTGACATAGTCTTCTCCATGCGTGGAATTGAAGAACATTCAAACAGAAAGCTAAATCATGGAAGGTTGTTTGCTACACAATAAATGTGCTGTCTAGATTCTCAGTGAAGTATTTGTTATGTAGGAGTTTTCACAACTATTTAGTCGCCTCTTCTAGTATCTATCTATTTATTTACTTACTTACTTACTTACTTACTTACTTACTTATTGGGGGGGTGCATGTGCCAGGACACATGAGTACAAGTTATAACATAGCTTGTGGGAAATTGGTTTTTGGTTTCTACCTATTTCAGAGGCAAGGAGGTTCTATGCTTCGTGATACAGGCCACTTACCCCTTAATCTTAGAGCCGGGTCTCTTATCTCCACCTCCTATCTCAAAGAAGAGTGCGGGAATTACAGATTCATGTCACCACACCCAACTATATACATAGATTCCCCAGATTGCGGTCAGGTAGTTCGACTTCCACATCTGTGTCCTTTCAGCTGGGCCGTTTCTCTGGCCACCACTGGGTCTTTGGAGGACGGTGTGATGGAGTGCAATTCAGAGACTGCTCACTCACTGCACTGCCTCAACGTGGTGCCACCCTTGACACAGGAAGTCTTTAAGGGATATCTTAGAAGCCGGTGACAAAATTTATCACTAATTACCTGTCCCTCAAATGGAAATCAGCACCATTAGCCACATGCCATAGTGACAGTAATGCTTACCATCTACCAAGTGATTAGCATGCTAAGCACCTCACATGTGTCTCCTCGTTTTAATTTTATTCCATTGCCAGCTTCGAGTGTAGAGCAATCACTTGTCCAGGGTCACACATGTTGCTTGTGAGTGGTAGAGCTGGTACTTGAACCTATGAGGTCTGACTTCAGAGAACACGCTCCTGTGTGTCTGCTAGATAACCCCCCCCTTTCTACTTGTGCCCTCGTCCTTTTAAATACCAAGTGGCTATCAGCCCGCGAGACACATACGAATCATCTGGAGACATCTTCTTGGACTCATTCCCAGATACACTTATTTATTTTGTCTAGGGTGGGCATTCTGTGAAGCTTGCAAAATGATTCTTATGTGCAGCCAGGGTGAGTAGCGGACGATTAGCCCGCGCGTCTGAATGCATCCAATGTCTGTGACTAGGGGGAGCTACTTGTCCCAAGCTCATTAAATCTGTACATAAATACAGCAAACCAGAAGAGTCGAACTGGCCACCCGTGTCTGAGAAGACAATGCTGGGGATTCGAGCCGCATTCTTGGCTATAAATGTCCCCACCTTTTGTCAAGTGATGTGTTTACCCATCTTCTCGTCTACGTGATTTTCCTCTCCACACATCCTCGGCCACTGACGGGGATTTAAAAAGCGTCACGCATAAATAAAAGATGATCTACACGATCCTAGGACTCTAGAGCCGTACTCCTCTGGAAAATTAGGCCGGTGAGGTAGCGAGTGGAACATACACACACCCAAGGATTAAAAAGGACAACTAAGGCAGTCATGCCTGGAGCAGGTTGAACAGTACTTGTTGTACTTTTACAAGAAATCGCTAAGTCCTATGAAATAGCCACACAGAAATGCTATATATATTCGTGACTTTGTAGATATTGAGGAGGTTCCCGGAGTTTAATTTTTATTCATATGGTTTGGTTTTATTTCGCTGGCCCAATGTGAAGTTACTCAAGATGTCGTTCAATTTTAACACTGTACTCACCAGTCAGCTTGGGTGATAATGGTATGAAAGGGCTTTTTGTACAGTTTTCGATGTAACTAACATCTTCGTCTTGCGAACTGGGAGCATTATATGCCACAGTTCTAATCTTTTCTCACTAGCTACCTAAATTATCCAGGTCCAGTCTTTGTCAGAATTGGCACCCTGACTGGAGAGGTTTAGAGTTGTGTGGGCCCTGTTCCCTCATCTGTAAAGTTGACGTTGAACTAGGAGGGATGCGGTACATGATTGCCACCAGGGTGAAAAGGATGGTCTCTTGAGTAGAACTGCTTCGGTTGGGTCAGCTTGCTACTGCTCGCCAGCTCCAAGACTAAGAGGAAAACTAAATGCAGCACTGGACTAACCTTCCTCATCTATAAAGGGAGGCAAAAGATACCATGATAATGGTGGTCTGGAGAATCAAATTGTGCATGCGAAGTGCTTAGATCTAGCGGAGCCCTTTGCCTACCTGTGGTAAAAAGCCATGATTGTCATAAGTATGGATCAGGCAAACTATTACCTATAACTCTGCTTCATTGCTTTTGTTGGCCTCGAACTTGTGCAAACCTGATCTTTACTAGACTTTATCTCTCTTCCTCATTCCACTGACCCGTCACGACTTCCCCCTATAACAACTACTTTTCAAACAAAGACAGATCCAAAAGCGTTGAGCAGGTTGTAAGAATCCCACTCCCTCTAACATGGTCCATATTGTTCAAGAACTATTGCATATAGAACCAGAGGGGAAAAAAATCTCTGTGGCAGAATTAGAGGCAAAGTGTGATTAATAATGAATATATGTATGGATTTTAAGAGTAGGGTTGGGCTAAATGTGAAGAGTCAATAAATGCCTGTTAGCCTTCTTCGAGGTCAACAGTCGGTCGGTGACTGGTTAAGCAGGGCAGCCAGGGCATCTGCAGCCTCTTCACGGCTGCCCTTCAATCTGATAACAGCACATGCAATTAGGAAAACGTCTCCGTAATAATGGTAATCGGTGTACACCATGAGGACAGGGCACAGCTGTGGGTGCACTTGGAGAGGGAGAGCGCAGAGCATGCCGTCCCTTCCAGAGGAAGCAAGCCTCCAGCAAACCTTTCGCAGTCCATTTATGCAGCAGTTTTCAGGTTCGCCTCCATCACAACCAACTGGAAGAATTTTTTTAAAAAAAATAAGTGCATGACTCTTGGCCCAGAGACAGTCCATGGTTTATTGCTATTTTTCCATCATGCATTGTCCATTCTGATGGTGTGGTAACCTAAAGAGCTAACACAAACAGTGTGTGGGACAAACTTTGATCTGGGGCATTTTTATTTCTTTTGTTTATTTGTTTGTTCATCCATTTACTTCTGCAAAACCGAGCTCAATGTGGGCTAGAGAAAAGCTGCATCTTTTCAGGATGCATTATCAGCTTAGCTTCGCCTCACTTGGAAATGCTGATGTTTGTAAGTGAGAGAGCTACTTGCGTGGATTTGTAGTTCTCTCTTCCTCTTTCAATTCTGTGGAGACATAAACATGAGGGAGAAATGTAGACTCCCGTCTCTGACCTTGGAAGATGTTTATCCCAGTACTGCAGCTTTGCACCCCAAGTTACTGAGTCTTGTCTCCCCCTTACCAATTTCCTAACCCCTGACCAAATGAACTCTCCCAGCTTCTTCCGAAGCAAAGAGTCTCCATTCACAACTAATTCTGAATAATTAATGATGACATTTGCATGAGAGTATTTTTATTTATGACTTATAGATTCCTATATACATCCATGTTCTTGCTGATCCCCGTATCAAGACTAAGAAGAGGAGAAATGGAATGAACGAGATCTTAGACATTCCTCTGTCCTTTCATCTACTCGGGAAGCATTTTAAAGTACTTATGTGTGGTTGATATTATACCAAGAACAATGTCTACAGCATCTAAAAGGAAGGCAAGGTCTTTATGCACTTTGCAGGGAGAGCCAGGCAATAATTACATAAATGAGTGAATGAGATCATTTTAGATAATGTTATTACTGAGAAGGAATGAAGCAAGATGATGTCTTCGGAGACAGTTGATGGTGTTTGTTAGAGGCTGGGATATTGGAGGAAGTTGGGCAGGGGTGGTAATGTTCAGGTGGAAATCCGAATGACTGAAAGAAGCCCTGGTAAAACAAGAGGGAAGCACACCAATCCAAGAATCTTGAGAGCAGCAGAATGAGACAATGAGACGGCAGGGAGGGGGACGGACCACTGTGAGTTTCTTTGCCTCTTGTGTAAGCGCATCCTTTGAGAGACTCTGCTGTAGAATCTGCGCTGTGTCCTTCACTCCTTTCCCTGGTTAGGGCTGGAAATGAAACAAGGTCATATAAATAGGATGAGGGCTCATAGCATGGTGAGCTCATAAAAGAAAGGCTCTCTTTTCGGGGGGGGGGTGTTCCTAGCATAGTACCTAATTTAGGGGTGTAATTAGCAAGCATGGCTGGTAAACTGAGATATTCTCAATGTGGTAGTCTGTCAGCTAGAGATGCTTGTTTTAAAATGCAGACACTCAGGCCACCCCACCAACTTCAAGAGTGACCTTTTGATACTAGAGATGTCTGTGTTTTCTTTTTTCTCAGATTTATTCATTTTTTTTAAATACATTGGGGGTTTGCCTGCTATGTGAGGATGCCAGATCCCCTGGAACTGGAGTTACAGACAGTTGTGAACAACCATGTAGGCACTGGGAATTGAACCTAGATCCTTTGAAAGAGCAACCAGTGCTCTTAATCACTGAACCATCAGTCTAACTATGTGTCTACATTTTCAACAAAATTTCTGAAGTAATTTCTGTGATCAAAAGATCTGAGAATAACCTTCACTTAAACTTCTCACAAGAACTTCTTACTATATTATAATATGCATGAAAACATATGTGTATATGTTTGCAAGAGGCTTTCTAAAAGTGGCGTGGGCTATCCCAGATTAGTTTAACTAGGTGCTATATCTACTAGAATCTATTTTTCCTCAAAAATGTGTTTTATTTATTATTCTTCCATTTATTCGTGTTTGCCTGATTGTACACATATGCATAATTTATGTCCAGGTAGCAGTGCAGGCTAGACAAGGATATCAGACAGCCTGGAACAGGAGCTACAGGCCTTTGTGAACTCCTTGACATGGCTACTGAGACTTGAACCCAGGTCCTCTGCAAGGACAGCAGGTGCTCCTAATGACTGAGCGTCTCTATTACCCCTGCGCTGGACTAGCTCTAAACAAATTATAAAAGCAACTCTGTCTTTAATATACTCAATATTACTACAAGCAAAGCCAGTAAAATTGGGAATTAATCATATTTCTATTTTAATTTCATTCCATTTATTTGATATTATCAAAAAATTAGATAGATAGATAGATAGATAGATAGATAGATAGATAGATAGATAGATAGATAGATGGATGGATGGGTGGGTGGATGGATGATGGGGAGAGAGAGAGAGAGAGAGAGAGAGAGAGAGAGAGAGAGGAGGGGTTGAAAGATTACTTGGTGATTAAGAGCATCTACCACTCTTGCAGAAGAGCACAGCTCTATTCTCAGTACCCATACAGCATGGCTTAGAGCTGTCTGGAGTTGCAGCTCCATGAACATCACATGTCGCAGGGCACCATGAGCACCTGTGTTCACATGTGTACGCCCCACTCACATGCACACAATTTAAAAATTAAGAATTTTTATAATTAAGCATACCAGCAAGCCTCTGAAATCTAACCGCTGAAGACTGAGAATTTTATTCCCCGTCCTCACCTCCTACAAAAGAAAATGAAGAACACAGGTGAGTCATGCAGCTTGGAGTAATTTAGAGAAAGAATAAGGCATGAGTTGAGATAAAGTTCTGTCCAAACATCGGCAACAGTTTAGGTAGTGCTGTGTTCTTCTCTTCTGAGAGAGAACCTCCTGACCTTCTATACTGCCTCTGCTGAGAGGGATGCGGCTCTCTCTCCAATCCATTGTTTCTAAGAAAATCATTCAGATTCTGCAGACATAGCACTTCTTCAAAGTAATGTCTCCATGGGCGACAATGGCAGACCTCCAGCCAAAAACACAAGTAGGGCCTCGGAGCCTTTTGCTCTGTGGATACCCCCACCTCACTGGCTACGGGGGAGGCTGGGGAATGGTAAGAGCACCTTTTCCTGACAGTTTTCTTCAGACTTTCCCTTTCTGATATTTTCATTTTCTCCTGTCTTGCCAAAACCAAGTCACTTGTTACCCGTTTCTTCCTGCCACGGCTTGTTTTTTGTTTGTTTAGATTTTTGATAGAAGAGGTACGGCTGTTGGTATGTGTCCTGAGAAAACATAAAGGGCACTTTGAAAATCCACTAATTTCTCTGAAAATCTTACACCATCCTCCAAATCAAATGCCAGTGTAATAGTCAGTAGAAGGTGGCGTTGCTCTCAAAGTGGACTCTCCTTTCCTACAACAAAGCCAACTGATTGGAAAGTGCCCACTTCCTCTCTCCAAAAAGAGAAGTGGCGTTGATTTTATTTTCTAATACTAAGTTCTGTTAATTATTATTTCTTGTTGTCTTATTGTATTTGATAACATTATTTTAGCAGAAAATTGCCAGTCAACACCCCCACCCAATCTGTTTCTTCTTATAATTTCAGTGAAATTTTTGTTGTTTTGGGTTTTTTTTAAGTTTGTTTACCTGCTTGCTTGTTTTATCTTTCAGATTCTCTACCTTCAAATAATTTAGCCTGAGCAATTTCACTTCGCTTTCTAACATTATGCTTGGGATAGCTAACTGATGTTATTCAAGTCTGTCCTTCTGTAGGTTACTTTATGGTCAACAAAGTATAGTATACCTTGCAAAAAAGTTCTTCATAATTCTTGAAGTTGAGTGATTCCCAACTACCCAAACCTGGATGTTCACACTTGCAGAGTCCCAATAGGATAATATTTTTGTGCAATATCTATATCATTTCTTCTGATATGTAACTGTTGGGTTGGTTTGATTACCAGAGGGAGTATATTTTTATTGCTGTATATTGATTGTATATATGTTGGTGACATTGGGAGTGTTGGGCTATGTGTGTTGGTAGAGGATGTTGCATGTTGGATGTGTGGGCCTTCATTGCATGTTATGTGTGGGTGTATGTGTACTGTGTGTTGTGTGTGTGTGTGTGTGTGTGTGTGTAAGCACAAAAGATTTTTGCTTCATTTTGTTTTGGCTCCCCTCCCCATTATAATCTAGCAAAGTCAACATCTCTGGGAGATGTCAGTAATTATTAAAAAGCAAGGTGATTTCCATCTGCTACTGGCCAGTCTGTGCCATACATCTTGCATGGCACCTCTTAACCTCCCCAAGACAGAACTCCTGATATAGCATGTTATTCATAAGGTTGAGAGGCACCTTCAGAGTCTTGAGTATTCTGAGTCCCTCAATAAAGGCTGCAGGATTTAGCAGCTTTTCTTGGACAAAAGCTGATAGTGCTGTTTCGCTTAGGAATTCATCACCAGCAGACGTTCTGGGGATGACAGCATGTATTTGATAATTTGCTTACCAAACACTTAGCCGTGGTATTTATCTGTACCCATAGAGCATAATAGAACTATAAATTGGGTGTTTCTTGTATTTCACCTATCTCGATTCCTCAAGAAACTTCCTACCCTCTTTGCTAGGTCCGCAGCTAATTTTCCCTCGCTTATTTCTATTCTTCGAGGCCTTGTTCAGCCAACCACGTCCTAGAATCACAGAGAGCTGCCACACATTATTTTTGCAGATAGGGTAGGCTCCAACTTGTGTCCTGTATCTTCATTGGCTGCTGCTAGTTCTTACCATTACTGCTTCAGATTTGTTCTTTGAAAAGTCAGAAACAAGGGCTAAGTTGATTTTGTATCTAGCTACTACCACTCCTTTTTATCAGCAATACATTTAATTCCAGGCCCTGTGATGAGGATTTTCACAATACATGACTACTCTCTGGGTGTAGCCCTTCCAACAATTCACATTGATTCTTTAGTCCATGTTAGCCTTAATTCTTTTATTAACACGTAGCATGTTACTGGAGCCATCCAAAATGCTATTAGTTAAACATTGCTTATCAAGGTTTTTAGAGACAACACTCACAGCAATGCTTGCAAGTTATGAAATATTTACTGATTTGGGTGATAATCCCATGTGCCTGTGTACCTCAGATAAGTAATAAACAAAGGCAGAGGCTAAAATAACTACGCAGTGGATAAAGAAAGTCTTCCCAAGTGAATAACTTATCTATTGCTTTTTAACAAATTACCTTAAACCTCATGGTTTAAAACAACATGAACATTTCAAACTGCACATGTTTAATTTTGGGTGACAGGAATTTGGAAATGGATCAATTAGGAAATACTAGCTCAAGACTGTTCATGAGGTTACAATCAAGATATCTACCCAGCATCTATCAACAGAAGGCTTTACTAGGTGCTGTGGTTTGATTGACTATGTTTCCTAAAGTTTATGTGCTAGAAACGTAATCTTTTGAGCAGCATTATTGAGGAGCTGGGTCCCAGGAAGGTGATTAGATTAGGAAGGCTTTGCTGGGGAGTGGATTAATGCAGCTATCACAGGCCTGAGTTAGTTATCACCAAGCTTAGTCTCCTCTTGTTCCCTCTGTCTCTCGTTCTTCTGGCCTTGATCCCTCCATGAGATAATGAGCATAAAGGTCCTCATCAGACATGGCCCCTGATCTTAGAATTCTATGTCTCTGCAAATGTCAAAAAACACTGAGTTTTTGGTATTGTGTTTCACAAGCAAAATTGAGCTCAGACACTGGGACTGATGCATCCCTTCCCTGGGTGGTTCAGTTAAAATGGCATCAGGATTCCATTGTTGTGGAATGACAACTTGCTCTCCCATCTTTGGAAAAGGTGGGATCTTGTTGTGATGCTGTTACTGCCACATTTTGCTTCTCAGCACACAGTCATTGAGTTCAATCAACACTCAAGAGACAGAGTGTAAGCTCTGCCTCTGGCGCGGAGCTTAGCTACAACAACTTCACAATTCTCTAGCTTTATAATAACCGCATATTTCAAAAATTGAGGTCATTGCCAATCTTTTTAACTGTGCTTCAAGATCCCAATTCATGGGATCAGCACGGCACTATAAGAAGCAAGGTTCATTGGTCCATGGTATGATCTCAGGCTGAGCAACAACTCATTGATTTCCATGCCATATTTCCATCACGTCTTCCCAGATGGATAGTTATACTTAATAAGCTTAAACCCATTGATTGGTGTTATATGGTAGACAGTGCCAATCCTCCCTGTTCATTTGGTTAAGTGGCTCTTTTTAAATAAAAATAGGAGCATGACTCCGTTCGGAGTTATAAACCTGACTTTTGTATATGACTCACCTGAAGCTTTAAAAAATAAAAATGACATCTGGGCATGAGCCCGGATCTACTAAATCATAAATTATAAGGAATGAGTCCTTAGGAATTGTTGCATTTTAAAGCCACAGGCGGTTCTGATAGAGCGGTGCTGCACAGCTACCGCTGAGCATCACCTAATTTGCCCACGGCCTACAAGTGGAAAAGGACAACATTGAACAAAGGGGGAATCACTTATGGTCCTGCAAGCACCCTCAAAACAGGCTCAGCATTCTCAGCGCTTTCCTGAACGAGCCTCTTGATTGACAAAGACAGACTGCTTGGGCGACAGATTTCCATCCCCAACGGCACAAATACTAGGACAGAGGTTCTCAACCTAGGGGTTGGGTGACCCTTCCACAAGGGGTCACCTAAGACCATCAGAAAACAGGTGTGCCCATTACCACTCATAACAGGAGCAGCATTACAGGTATGGAGTAGCAACAAAAATAATTGTATGGTTGGGGGTCACCACAACATGAGGAACAAAGTGAGAATGAAAGGGGGGCAGAGTCAGGAAGGTTGAGAACCACTGCACCAGAGGCTGCACCCGTGGTAAGGTGACTGGCCCGGAAAAGCATTGTGCGTGATTTCCCGAAGACAATGGCTCCCTTTCTGATTACAGTTGCCCTTCTTCTACCCAACGGCTTCCCGGGAAACTACAGAGCATCGGGGATGGCCTGGGACTTAGAAGGCAACGTCTTCATTGATTTTTATTTCATGAATTGGAGCCTCCATAAAGATTGCACAGACTTGGTTTACAGTGTCAATTTGTGGAATTGAGGGGCGGACTGTTAAAACCCATCCATTTTCCCAAAGTTTAAGCCACCCTAATGAATTAATCCATAGATAATGGATTGAATTCAGTGCAATTACCCTAGTAAGTAAGGCTTGTTAAAAAGAGATAAGGCAACTCGCTAAAGAAAACACCAATTTCAGCTATTAACTGGATTTCATCTGGCCTCTGATAATTCAGCCTATAAATTTCCTTAAAAAAAAAGAGAGAGAACAGAGGTCTTATTTTCAATGCAGCTACCAGATGCTGTTGTTTACCTGTTGATGTTATGATTAGAAGAAGAGACTGCTTGTGGTTCTGATCACAATCTTCCTAAGTCCTCAAGACACCTCGAATGGATAATTGATGTCCTTAGGAAAAGTGTGTAGATAGGAGCCTTTAATTCCATAAGATGGAAGCTTTCACGTGTTCCAACTCTGCTCCCACTGTCTTACATTTTCTAGTCACATCTAGAGGGAGCCACATTATTTTGAATAAACTAAGAGGACCATTATTTCTGTAGATAACATGCGAACAGGGATGAAAACAATCTTGGCTTACATTTAGAGTTGGCCAGCCATGCTTCAGAGGTCACTCTTCACAGGCCACACGTCTGTGAGCCGCATGGCAAACAGTTTCCTGACATCTTTAGACCTCGGAAGGCGGACCTAGCCAACCAACACTCTGATTCTGTAGTAGCTCATCTGCATTTATTATGTTCAGGTTATTATTCCTGTTGCTGAGGACATAATTTCCTCTTTGTCTTGGGCTTTTTAGAGAAAGAGTCTAGGTTATTTCCTCTCCTTTTCGAGTGTATTATTTTCAGAGGTACTTGTTCCTTTTCCCCTTTGCCATATTAACAATAGTTTTGCATCCATCGTTTATAGGTGTGGCACAGAGGCTGTGATTTGACATTGAAGACTCTGTCTACTTTTCCTTTGCTTTGCAAATACTGAAAGAGTTCATTCTTGTGTTCCCGCACCCACTTGGCTCACAATCTGGAATTCTTTTTCTGTGACGGTACTCTACCTCCTGACAGTCTACCATAGTTCCCAGGCAGTCCTTCCTCCTTTCTAGAATGGCCCGTTTCTTCCCTTTCCCATAGTTTCCCACATACACACCTACTTTTCTGTTCTGTGCAGTAAGAAGGCATGTCGTAATACAAGGAGGCATAGAGAATATAGCCTATTTGCACATTTCCCTGGGTTTCATTTGTGCTTATTATATGAGCTTTTTAAAAAATGACTTCATGGTACTAAGGATATTTTAGAAACTGGGAGTAGTTTTCAGAATAGGCACAGAGAAAGTCTTTAGAACAATATTATCATTACTAATATTCTCCAGGTGACCATTTGTTTCTTTGCTGATATATTCTTAATTTGTATTGCTTATATTATCCTCTAAATATATGAATAACCATCCAAAAGAAGCCTGTGCCTTTAAATCTTATATAGCTGAAATGTTAATAGAGCTGCACATGAGATAACAATAGGTAATTATCACCATTCATTAAGTACTAATCTATCATGAACCTGACACTCTGCTATGTTAACCCCACCCCAAACAGTCAATGAAGTAATCCTATAATTATCAAAATCACTTTCCACATTCAGAACGTGAGGACTAGAGATCCAGAGTCAGAACGCTTGAGTGCTAAAATTAGATGTTGAACCAAGCAAAGGGCTTCAGTGTTAAAATTCTTAATGCCACAAGACAGAGACGGCCTGGATTAAAATACTAACTTGGTCCTTTCAAAGATAGTAACTTCGGGTGTCCATCCTCACTGCAAAGCCTCAGTTTCCTCATCCATAAAATGGGGAATTTGATAGGATTCCCCCCTAGTGTTCTTCTGAAGTTTAAATGAACTAACCCATGTTAACGTACCTGGCAGATTCTAAAGGCCCCATAAATGTTAAGTATTAATATTTAATTTGATGCCTCTAACACCCTGGGCACCTAAATCTTACGCACACTGCAAGGTTGGTACGTATTTTTTTTCAATTGATTATTTTTACATCACAATCTCTGTGGACCAAAATAGTTTAAATAAATCCTAGGAAATCCAGGACGGAACAAGTACATGAATTGACTTCACACTAGAACATAAAACCAGGATGGTATTTTTCAGACTCAGAACACTTTCCAGGCTGACTGATGAGGTGATAATAACATTCCTCACTCACCTTTGCAGTGGCCAGTAAACACACACAGCTGGATCTCTCTTCCTTCTGTAGGCACTCAACTACAGTAAACCCACAAAGCTCTCTGGAATTTGGGGCACGGGGGAGGGGTGGGGATTATTGCAGTTCTTAGGTTTGATGTCACCGCCCAGGGTGTGTTATAATCACCCAGAAAGACATTGCTTGTTGTATCTCGTTGTTATTCAGTCCCTGTTGAGAGAAAAGCAGACAGAAGAGAGAACAAATAAGACAGGGCTACAGGAAGCCCAAGTATAGCATATTGGTCAGTGTCAAAGGTCAGCAATAGGCAACCCTTTCAGCAACCACCAGTCTCCAATGGAAACTTCACATTTTCTGGCATGATTATTTCTAAAGTATAATTACCATGTATAAGGTATTTGAAAGCAAACTGGAATAGTCTTCTAGGAATGCAGCATTAGGTACTGTGGCTCCCTGGAAGGGAAATTAGCCAGGCAGAGATACATGGAACTCGATCCACAGGTAGCTTTGTTCCGTGAGGAAGGCCCCAGAGTGGGAGATTGTCACCTGAGGCAAAAATATGAAGAAAATTGATTTATTTTTAGTTTACCTAGGAAAGTGCTCCCCGGTGTCCATATGTAGCCAACAGGGTTTTAGATCACTGGCAGAGATTGCTCTTCTATTGAAGCGCTTGTGGTTGTTATATATTGATTTATGCATTCATTAGTTATTCATTGGGGGTTCTCTGTATACTATACACTGCTGTGAGTGTTGGGGATTGAAAAGAGATCTGATCCCTGCCCTCTTGTTGCCTGCATTTTATACTTGGGGGAAACGGTAAGGAAATCAGGAAGACACATCGTAACTTCAGATAATGGCTCAGCATATAAAGAAAAGAGGAAGAAGTCAGGGCTGGGTGGCAGAAGAAGGTGGTCATGGGAAGATTTCCTAAACTCTGACATTTGAGCTTAAGCATTAAGAAGGGGCAGCTGTGGAAAGAGCTGGTTTGATCCAGGAAGAGGAAGTCAGTGACAGTGAAGTTCCTAAGACAGAACCTGGTAGATCTGGACAAAGACAAAAACTGGACATGGCTCAGGAGTAAAGAGCAAGAAGAAAAGGGTGAAGCATGATGTTTGGTCTCACAGGCTTCCCCATAGAGTCAAGAGACTTTGCTCCTGCCTCTCCAGTGGGCATCTCTAGAAATGGGCTTTCATGGACCACTGACAGCTTAACTTCTTTTTTCAGCTTCATCTCACTTTTCCTAAGGACATTTTTTCTCTTCTTACATTTTGTTTTTTTCTAATTAACTGCTCTTTCTCTTGAAATATTTTCTGTTGGATTTCATTCTTTAGACACTTCCTTCCCAACCTCAATCCCTCAAGTCCAGGCTGGGGCGATACGTTTGCCATCTACTTTTGTAAACACTCTGGCCTTTCCTTACACAGCTGAATTGGGCACTGTGAATATGGCTGATTATACGCCAACCCCTCTCTTGATGGTGAACACTGTGAGGGTGAGAGTTGGACCATCATTGCTCAACACTCTAGCACATGCAATGAATGACGCCAGGCAGCAGGCAGACAGAATACACTGATTAAAAAAAAAGGACTTACTGACCTTGCCAGTGTGCCCACTGCCCAGAGGAAGTGACTACAAATGAGTCTAATTCTTCCAGCTCATATTTGGATCTAGAGGGGGCTTTTAATGCTGTCTATAGAGTTGCCCTAATCAGCTTTTTACCACCAAGGAGCACCTGGTCAAGAGGTCTCTAGTATCTTCCTGCCCAGAAGTGTAAGAAATGGAGACCTTTCACCCAGCAAGCGCCATTGGTCCCACTGACTTGGATGGAGTCTGTAGAACAAAGCAACCTGGATCCATTGTGCCAGAGAAAGTTCTTGGAGAAAATTATTCTCTAGTCTGCGTAATAAATTGTCCTATTACAAAATATATGAATACATATACACGTAATAAAATGCCCAAATGACACTGGAGTAGGAAAAATCAATAAATCTACTCAGCACTCCATATTGAATTGGTTCTTTAATGAATTTTTGTAAGGCAGCCACCGGAGCCATATTTAAATCTACCCAGTTGAGAGAAATAAATCGATGATGAGTTCTGAAGTGATTAAGCTTTTTTACCATTCCATTCCAAAGGAGCCCCTTTATTTATTTTGCTTGAACCGTGGCCCGCTCTAGAACAGGTGACTGGCATACATATATAATGGCATAAGCCTCACAGCACAAACGCTACCACAAAGCAGGCACCATCTGCTTGTTTTTAGTCAACTTATTTCTTCCTCTGAAAACACTCCATGAAGGAAAATGCCCTACCCTGAGTCACACTGACAAGAATTGAAAACGGAGAGTTCATGTGACTTGACAAACATATTTTACCGCCGCGAAATGGGATTTTCTTTCATTATCTTGTATCATTTTCTGAAATACAGTTGACCGAGTTTATAGAAGAGCTAGTAGAGGGAGAAATTGAGGATGTGTGCAAGGCTTCCAGGTTATATAATAAAAATATCAGTGAAGAGTGAATCTAGGAGGAAATAAAACTTAATTTTGGATATTTTGAGTTTGAAGTGTTGGTGATACATCTATGTGGTTACACGAATCAGAGCTACATGTTGGGGATGTAACTCACTTTGTAAATAGAGCTGAATAAAAGGCGGAGGCTGGATGGGTCCTCTGAGTGACTAGAGATGCATACATTTAGCAGACGTGGCTCCAATCCCTCTGTGCTTACAGTCCTTCCAGGTTAAGGAGGTGAACTTGTCAACCCTTATGAGCTCAAAAAGTTCTGAAAAAGAGAAATAATTAGGACTAGGATAGTTGATAGCCATCTCCAAGGGAAAAGAATAAAGATTTGAATTACCTCTTGAACAAACAATGAATGGGATGTTTGGAGAGGAGAGTTATTTGAATACATTCAGGAGTGATTGGAGCAAGTGAGTCAAAATATTCTTGAGAACACATGGCCAGTGCTGAGTTTATTTTATTTTATTTATTTTATGGTTGTTTTGAGACAAGGTTTCTCTGCAGTGCTGAGTTTAATCCAAGTACAGTTTCTTCATATCATCACGTAAACTACCACTTGATGTTCCTTGTGGCGTTAACCTCAAGGATCTTCCTAAAGCAGCAGTGAATGAGGAAGGGGGACCTCACCATTGTATTCTTCAGCTTAGTGCCCAGATGCATAAACTGGCAGACTACTTTCTCCTTTCCTTCCTCTTTCCCTTTCTCTTCTTCCTTTTCCTTCATTTTTGCGCCCTTATGAGTCACCATTTCCCCTCTTGTAGATTTCAATTCTACTAAAAAGAGGTTTGGTTACTCAGTAGAAGACTGGCTGAAAAATACCCATAAAAACCGTGATAGATCCTGGAGCAGTTTCTACGTGAAGGGCAATATTTTATTATCAACAGCAAATTTGCCTTGGTCCATTGACTCATTCTCAGGAGAGAAATTCCCTTTGCTTCTCAGGAATGGTTGCGCCCTTCCTTGTGGGGCTGCTTGGTTTCCACATTGCCAATTCCGTGGGCTTTGCAAATGTCACACTTCTTCCTCTTTATGTCAGCTGCAGGAGAACTGGAACCTGGAGAGGGGTTTGTTTTCAGATTAACTACATCATAAAATAAATGGATGGGACATGAGACCCCAGAGCAGAAAATATGACTCGAGGATCCACAGGCTTGGAAGATGAAAGAGGGGGTGGCTTAATGTTCTTTGTCATAAATATTTGGCCAATGACTGAACTCCAGTACTGTTATGAGCAAGGACTTATGTGGATATTCCACATGGATTGTAAATACTTAGATGTTGGCTACCTGTAAGGTTAAGGCAAACATCCATGAAGTTCTGCATTCTCTTCTGGGAGTCATTGTTTGTAATCCAAAACTTGGAATACTTATTCACATCAAGATTTGCTATTCTACTGAGCCTGTAGACTGTGCTCCAGAAACATCTGAGGAAATCCACTGGTTTCTTTTAAAGGAGACAGAGGAAAGTTCAACGGCTTGGTCAGGATCATTTAAGCTCTTAAAAGAAACCAACACCTATGTTAGGATTCAAATATTTTGATTCACGTCCCAATGTTCCCTCTGCATCATCAGCTTCGGAAACAAAAGTGATGGTTCTGCTAATAAAGTTCTTTCGCCATGTGCTTAAGTTTAAGGATTCCTCCTGAATCTCCTAATGTTCCCAGCACATTAGAGACCTCCCCCAAAATGTTCGTTTGTCCTGGAAAGCTTTTCCTTTTGTCTGATATCATGAAGATGAGCTTTCAAAAGGGAAAGGAGTGAACATCAGTGAAGGGTGTGTGCACTGGTTTCCACTGAGAGGTCTGTGGTCAAGCATTTACCTGTCACTGTGTTGATAAGAACCTGGCACAGTGAGACTCCAGCTGAACAACCTTACACTCTTATTGTGGAGAACACTGTTGCTCAAATGTGTGCCAGGGAAGAAGGAAAATTCTTGTCACTTAGTTTCGCACATCATGGTAAAATGGCATGTATTTTTATTAGCATATGAAATTGGAGCAAATGTATTCCAGAAGATACCATTTACAAGTAAGTTTGTGTAATGTAGATTTTTGTAATTTGAAGCCATCTACCATCAAAATATAATTTGTATTTTAAGTTTCTCTTCAACAGCTCATGCACTGAGCCCTTAGTCTCCACCCTCAGGGATGATTTGAAGGGCTAGAAGTTTTATGAGGTAGAGTCAAGTAGGAGGAAGTTGAGTCACTAGAGGCATGGCTATTTGTACCCTGGCCCCTTTCTTCTTCTCTCTGCCTTCCAATAACCAGAGAGATAGCTGCTTTCTCTGCCACATGCTCTCACCATAATGCTCTCTCTGCATCACCACAGGTACAGAAGCAGTGGGGCAGCTCATCATGGTCTGAGACCTCTGAAAATGTCAGCCCAAATCAGCCTTCCCACCTTACAATCTACTTTTCTCAAAATTTGAGACAGACACAGAAAGGGAACGCATACATAAAGCCCCCCCGAGGAAAGCAAACACTTGAGTTCCTTTTCTCTTTCTCTCTGTCTCTCCATCTCTCCGTGTGTCTCTTTATGTCTCTCCCTCCCTTACTCCCCCATCTCTCTCTCTCCCTTTATAAATATGTGCATGTATGTATCTCAATTTCTCCCTCTCTTCATTTTACAAATGCTCTCTGGCATTATATCCGTATTCCCAACAGACCAAGCTCAAAGAAGTAACATTTATGAAACTGAACCAATCATCTACCACAGCACTTAGGGTTTCAGTCCCTGTTCAAGCTCAGTATCCATACCAACAGTTTCTTTCCAAATGTTCTCTCATGGAGCTGGAATTATGACTTATCAGCTAAGAGACCTTACTGGTCTTCTAGGAGACCCAGGTTCAGTTCCCAGCACCCACAGGTGGTTCACAACGGTAACTCCAGTCCCAGGGGATCCAATCCTCTCTTCTGGCCTCTGCAGACAGCAAGTTTATATATATATATATATATATATATATATATATATATATATATATATATATATATATATATGCACACAGTGTACATATATTCTTGTAACCAAAACAGTTATATACAGGACATAAAATATGTCGAATTTTAAAAACATTCTCTGGAAAATCATAATTTTCCTAATATAAAACTGCTATTTTTATGATCACATAGTTTTATACACTTGGTAAATGGGTAAATAGGGTTTAAAACTATTTCTTGTTCATATGATTTTAATGCCTATTTGACCTATTTGCTAAAAAGTCAAGCTGATTTTTTTTAAATGTTGAATTCGCCTTCTCAATAGAGGATTTTCAAATGTTTAAAGCTTTTTATCTTTAAAGAAATAAGAAAAAAATCTTTTCACTGATTATGGGAATTTCTAAGTATACAATAATTAGATTTCAGAGGATTCTTTTGGATATGCAATTTAACAATTCCAAATGCATGATCCACACTTCTGTGAAAAGCATAATAATCACCTATACAATTAGCTAAATGATTCTCTTGAGTTCAAGAATATAAATTGGTGAGTGGCTATCTGCATTAATCAGATAATTTCCATGTTTTACTTCAGGATGTAGACTTTTTTAAATATTGCTTTGTGAGCTTTACTTTAAATAATAACTCATTGAAATGGAAGTGGAAAGGCTGATTTAATCCATGCTTCAGTGGCTTAATATTTATCTGATTTGGGGAGGATTTAACCCCGTTCCCCTGGGAACCGCTGGGGAAAGGGAAAAGCCCATCCAAAAGCCTCGGATTACTTTGCTCATTCCTTCATTCATTCACTCTCTGAGTGTTTACTGAACGTTCATTTTACAGCACAGTCATGGTTATGGGTTGCAGACACATTCGGGAAACTTAGAAATGCTCACTTCATACACTGTCAGCCTAGATAGACATTTGACATTTAATAATCATTGCCTGTAACTTGCTTTAGAACTCTTGCTTAGACTACGTTGGAGGCACTTTGCTGGTCTCTTTATATTCTCTCTGCTGCTTTCAATTATCCTGTGAGCTTAAACTCACAAGTTACATTATCTGGGTCCAAACTCTGGCTTAGATCTCTTAACATCTAACAAAACCACCTGTTTGTTCTTTCATTATCTCTGTCTCTCGTGTGCATAGTGGGGGAAATAAAATCACCTATATCATAAGAAGGATGTAGCGATAGGTAAAATGATAATCCATGAAGAACTTAGAAGAGGGTTTCATAGTAATTAAAACAGTATTTTTCTTGTCAGTACATCACCATTGCTACTAATATTTAAATTGATAATAAATAATAAACTAGTATTAAGATAGAGGTTTTTAACATATGTGTGTGTGTGTGTGTACATACACACACATACATGTTTTTCCTGGAATAGAGTAAGACAAGTCTTTTCATAAAGGTACTGATGTGGTCCTTGAAGGATTGGTGCGCTGCAAGGAAGAGTAACGAAATGCTTGTAGACATGGTATCTACTGAGACAGAAATGAGAGAATTGGAAATCTGGAACACAGCTTCTATAGCAACAAGACTCAAAACCATAGAGCCCAAAATGTTGCGGTTTGGTCGACATGGACAGAATGGTTACACGTGCACACTGAAAACTTCATGGGCTGTGAGTGCAATTAACTCTGCATGTTATTGTTTTTATTAAGTTGCACATATTAGCTAATCTTGGAACCTATCAAAGGATAACAACAGAAGATGCCACAGAGCACGAATTATCACTTCACTGACACCAGCAACATCCTCCGGCAGGAGAGCAGCCAGCACTGTCACAGAGCAAACACTAGACTGAGATCAAAATTACTGATCCAGACACAGTATTAAATTTTCTGATTGATGGCGAGTAAGAAAAAAAAAAAGCTATTGGGCAAAATTCCAGCTGTATTTCAGGCACACTGTATCTTTCTTCTAATTTATAAAGTATAATAAATGAATCACCAAGAAGGATCAGTTGTCATTTCTGAGACAGAGTGTGAAGGATGGAGCAGTCCTGTCTTCTCCTGACGTCAGTTGATCTATTAAATTAACAAGCATATAGATAGATTATTTAAAGATCAATTTAGCCAAGAATTGCTTTCGAATGACTGCATCAGGCATCAAGCCTGTTTTCTGAGATGGTTTCGTAATTGGGAGACATATTACTTGCAATGTCTCATCACAGGGCTCAAGCGGTTTCAATCAGCAGGCTTCGCTCCTTCTGCAAACCGCGTGGAAATCAAAAGTGAGCAGATCCACTTCATTATGTGTGATGAGGGGATCTGTAGTTACTCTGGAAGCCGTCACCAAGCAGAACGGCTGGGGAAATGCTCCATGTTCCCAGTACTTACACAGTGCTGGCGCGACAGTCCTGGAGCATCTTTTCAGCACGAAAGTTTTGGAATTAAGTTTCTAATAAACTCAGAAAGTCCAACAGCTGCGAGTAATTACCATACAAGCATATCAATCCATGTGCAAACAGACTTACTCCTTAAGCTCCAATCCTCTTGCTAGCTCTTCTCTGCAATAATTAAGCACACTCTAATGAGTTTGTTAGCAATTTCCATATGATTTTCCTCCTAATTATTATTTGAGCTGCCCATGTTTATAATGCTTAGTAATAATATCCTTAAAGTATCAATGGTGAAGACACAATTTTGGCTGGTGTATTAATTTCTATTTTCTAATTCATATGCTAAATAAACTAGGGAAAATATTCATTTAAAGGTCAGAATTTTTAATATTGGTTTACAGGTGTGCATACTCACTTTTATACATGTATAAATGGGATCAATGAGTCATCTTAGCCTGAATCAAGGTGGCTCTTCTGCGTCTTAAAGACTTCAAAGTTCTCACAGCCCACAGCCTTCTGTGATGAGCCCCTGGGAGAGTTCTGATGTTAAGTATCACCACTTGTCCTGACCAGTTTCTCAGTGCAGAGAAGCCGGCTCATACCACAATGGCTTTGCACCTGTTTGATAATGCCTCTCCCTCTCACTTTCAATGAATGCTTTACTTTGGCCGTTGGTAGTGTCCACTCAGACGTCCCTTCATTAGGGAAAACTTTGATCTTTAATGACTGTACATACTTTTTAAAAATTTTATTACTATTATTATTTATTAAAAATTTCGACCTCTTCCCCACCTCTCTTTTCCCTCCCCATTCCCACCTGCCCCTCCCCACCTTTCCCTCCCTCTGTAGTCCAATGACTGTACATACTTAACCCAGCCATTCTCCTTAATATTGCAAGAGCGTATTGTATTAAAATAGCATCACTTTTGGAATAAACTAGTTGGTTGTTTATTTTCCCCCCTCTTATACCTAGAATCTAACATTCAAGACATGCACAAAATGTCATGGGATATGTATTGCTCATCTCTTCAGTGTCTAAACACAGGGACAGGTGATCTAAACTATGCAGAGTGTGTGCGTGTGATGTGTATGTGTGTGTGCGTGTGTGTGTGTGTGTGTGTGTGATATGTGTATGTGTGTGTTTGATAGGTGTGACGTATATGAGGACACAGGTGGCCCGCTCTTTCACTTTACGCCTTGCTCATTTGAAACAAGCAATCTACCATTGCAACTGGATCTAGGCTGGCAGCCAACAAGCCCCAGATACCCTCCTGTCTCCATTCACACCCCATCCGCACTGCCAAAGTTACACACAGGCATGAGTACAACCGCAGCAAGCTTTCTATGTGAGTTCTGAGGATATGATCCCAGGTCCTCGCGCTTTCATAATAAATATTCTTGCTTGCTGAGCCTTCACCAG
Organism: Myodes glareolus; assembly: GCF_982192425.1. Lineage (NCBI taxonomy): Eukaryota > Metazoa > Chordata > Mammalia > Rodentia > Cricetidae > Myodes > Myodes glareolus. The sequence goes on from NC_142034.1 coordinate 87,393,902, forward strand.
CCCTGAATGAGCAATTATTAATCGCGACTTGCTCCATTAACAATTAGATTTCCTGGTACAAAAAAAGCATCTCTACTTTCTTGAGAGATAGGTCAGCTAACTTCTGTTAATATCCATGATTTCTCAACAAACTAACATTTTGTTAGATCAGACCTAGGAAATTAATCAAGTTTCCAGGCCTCACTGGGTGAATTGTCACTATTCTGCCAACTTCAATTTTCAGCTGCCTGGATATGCCAGTTGAGATATTTATTTGTATGAATGCTGTGTTTAATTGTAAGATTGAAAAATGTTTAAGGTTTTTGTTGTTGTTATTGTTATTTTTGTTTTTCGCGACAGGGTTGCTCCATAGCTTTGGAACCTGTCTCGGAAATTGCTCTGTAGACCAGGCTACCCTCGAACTCACAGAGATCTGCCTGCTTCTCTGTCCTGAGTGCTGGGATTACCACCAACACCCAGAGATTTTTAAAGTTTTTAACAATCTAAATCATATCAACCATGATCTTTTCAGCTATAAGGACAAGCCACTTAATCCTTACGGATTTTTATTATCATATATAAAACATAGATGGGAGTTAAAATATGCTAGGCATGCTCAGTTCGACAAGTGTTTAATAAAAGAACCAACAATAGAGGTGGGGAAATGACTCAACAGTTAAGAACACTGACCACTCTTCCAGAGGACCAGGTTCCCTTCCCAGCACCTGCATGCAGCTAGCACCCACTTGTGACTCCAGCCCCAGATGACCTGATGCTAACTTCAGGACCTCTGTGGGCACTGCTTGCATGTGCGCGGCACACTGGCATCCATATCAAAAACACCCATACACATAAAATAAAGAAATAATTTTAAAAGGAACCAATAACAAAATAAGAGAAACAAAGATTAGCTTTGGTCCACTAAGACTTTATAGAAGACTGTAAAGCAGGAATGGTCTCTTGCCCCATTGTAAGTGGTTTTAGTGCTGAGGCCATGTAGAAACCTTCCTTATCCATTGAAAATATCAAGATAATCATAAACACTACAATTCTTTATTACTTATATAGATGTCTTTCTTCTTAAGGTAGCTTTTCATTGAAGAGTGGTCCTCATTGTCAGAAATGCCAAATCTCTGGGTGTGGTTACTAACACTGGGGGTTATCCAGACATTCTAGCTTTTATCAAGATCTCCAGAGAATTAGATTGCATGCTTAAATTTGAGAGCTTCTGCCTCAAGTGATTTAATAAGCTAAACAAGATGCTAAGCTTCCATAAATTATAAGTTCCTTACTATGTTGGTTCCCGTATTTATAGGTCATTGAAAAGCCTAGCAGTCAAAGCATACCAAAATCTGTTATCTATGTAGTTTCATAATGAAATCCAGTAAACTACAAAAAGTAGTTAAAGTTATCCATAATGAATAGAAGAACAATTATTGATCACCTGGCTATCACGGCTGGCTGCAAAGGGGCCAAAGGAAGCCCAGACCATTACAAATACCCTGCTTAGACAGACAGTCCCATGAGCAGGTCAAACTCGAAAACACCCAATTAAAGGCAACACGCAGTGCCTGGGTGTTTCTCCCAGAACTGTTGATGTTCATCTCTCAAGTAGTTCTTCAGAATCAACCAGAGAACGGCCTGTACTCTGTAAAGATTTACTGACATTTCCTAAGATGGTAAAAGTTACTAAGCACCAAATTCTGTTTTCATCACGAAACAAGCAGGAAGGAGAGTCCCATTGGTCTCTTTTCTCCTGGAGCTTAGCAAAGCCCGGCTCGTTAGTTAAGTTTCTTTGGCTTCCTCGCCAGAGCAAAGGAAATGAAAACATCTGCTCCCAAGAGTTCTTACAAGGACAAAAGCAAATCTTAGCTTGAAAGTAGAGCACCACAAACTACCACTTACAGCTTCCTTCACCTGAGAGATGCTTACGTGACCCAGGCGCATGGGTACATAAAACAAGTATACAGATCAAACATTTGATGACGCTAAATCGTAAAGAAACTAAAGCAACTCTTTGGCAGGCATATAATTTTGTCATTTATTAAAAATGAAAGCAACTCTACATACTAATGAGAGGGATACGCTGATTTTTCCGTAAAGAACTGAATCTTGGCTGAACATCTGATACTGAAAGGCATACATCATCCCAGTGTTTGTCGGGGTTGATCAATATTTTGAGTTTATAATTGTCAATGCGTAGAATGTCAGTTCACATACACAGCACCAAATAGCAGAAATTCTGTTCTAATCCCAAACCAAAATTCAACGAGTGATATTTATTTTTTAATGAGACACTAGTCAGCAGCTCAAACCGCAATTTTAAAAACACCAAACATAGTAACGTCATACAATCCGAAGATCCACTAATTTGATTCACACAGAGTAATAGGAAATACTATGGCAATAGGAAAACAATGACAGTCTTTGTTTCTGTCAGAGCACTGTGGCTACTACAGTAATCTCAGATCTGAACCCAAAGCATTTCAGGCCATGTCCATTGATTGGCATTGTCTAGCATGAGGCATACAGTATGACCAGAACCAAATATACAGTTCAGTCATGGGACGCAATAAGGATGAAGCCTGCCGAAGGATACCTTAGCCTCATTGCACATCCTAGTTTCAATTGTTTTGTTCTCTGTGTGTTTGAGAAACCCTTCACCAGACGGTTTTTCTGCAGTCCCTTTATTGTATGTGCACAACCCGCATCTGGGGTCTCAGACCACAGTTTCAAAGGAAATGAGATTTAAAGTACCCGTTAGCATACCTAGTACAGAAATGATTCTCCCCCTCTTCTCCCCCGATTTCCCTCCTTTACAGAGGAAAATGTCAGGTGTGTCTCTTTTTTCTCACTCTATTCTTTTTATCCTTGGCTATGCTCACATATTTCCAGAATCTCAGGTACTGGGGAAACAAAGACACTGAAAGTGAGATGCCCGACGTAAACTCAAAATATAGAAGCAAGTCAGTGTAGACGCAGTGTACACAATGACCTCTACTCTAAGGAGCCCCCTGCACATAGCTGCCTGAGAGGTTTAAGTAACTAGCCCAAAGCCATAAAAATAAATACTTTTGGCTCCCTCTTTTCCTGATTCTTGCATATAAATGTTGCCATACTTGTGTTTATATGTATATGCCTGCTAGATTAACTCTATTGTATGCTTTTACCTAATCTAGCTACGTTGTCTTTATAAAATAAAAAATGTAATTATCATACTTATGAAGTATGGTCCAAATATCAGGGAAGAGCTTAAATATCAAAACGTTTAATACAAAAGAAATATAATGGAACTGCAAGAAGATTGGGCATACAGCAGTGTTCAGTGGAGGAAGGCATAATGTATGACAGGACTCAGGGAATTCAAAGAAGAGATCCAAGGATAATCTCCTTGATGTCATGAGAGTCTGCACGTTAAGTTTGTGGGTGTCGAGTCCACTGCACAGTGTGTGGTGTGGAGCCGGTACATGAGAAGGAGGCTCATCTAAAGACAGTGGCGACCTCTTCTACAGAGGAAAATGTCAGAAGCTGTCTCTTCAAGGAAACCACACCGTTTTACATGTAGCGGTGCTCAGTGGATAGATACGGGCAATGAAACCCCACAGAGGATGTCCCCTGTCTCACTGTAGAATGGGACGTGACCTTGGGATGGCACCATAGCATAGAACTTCTCCTGCAATCAGAATGCCTTTCGATTATTTTCAAATTATCTGTGCATTAATCTTGTCTTACGGGTTTTCTTTTTCTGAGCTTTATTGAGGTCTATTTTATATAACCTAAATTAGCTCATAAGAGGGTACAATTAATGGTTTTTAGCAACTTTTACTGTAAGAGTCTTCTTGTCATTCTTTGGCTAATCCCCATTCGCATACTCAGCTGCTGACAATGACTTCTGTGTTCTGGCTCTATTACATTTCCTGTGCGAGGCATTTGCTGCTAATATACAATATAAAAGAAGAGTCTTGTGTGCTTTCCACTGACTGGTCCGATCATTCTGGTGGTTCTTTTATGACTTGAGTTGTATTAGTAGCTCATTTCTAATCAATGCTGAAAACTATTTTAAGAGTCTAAGAGATATAAAATGTGTTTGTTTGTTTATTGGTTTTTTAAAAAGCCTATTCCTTGTTTTTTTCCTGAAAACCAAAGAGAAACACTTTCAAGTAAGACTGATTCCAATTCAGGGTACAGTTTTGTTCTCCAGATGTCACCTATTAAATTGGCTGGTTTTACCTTCTCATTTATTTGTTCTTCTTGTAAAGAAAACTTTAGGTCAGGTTTTGCTTTCTATATTTCACCTTTGAAAACAAAAATTTCACAGTAGACTTCAAACCCAGAATATAAAACAGAAAAAAAAATACCAAGACTGCAGGAAAAAATCAATATAAGTACTCATAGGTCATTGGAATATACCCTGGCACAAATATGTGCTACGTTATATAATGGATGTTTTTTTAAAAAAAAAAAACTATCATGGCATAAGATGGATCGAAGAAATCTGAAAATAAGTAAAATATTCATGACTTCTAAAACTGTAAATTAATACAGCATTTCATGACGTGGTTGATCTCTTTCTCCTTCTGGCTCTAATACTGTATCAGGGAGTATGGCAATATTTTTCTATAGTCTTTGGAGCACACAATACATTATCCACCTGGATCCATTTAATTTCATAATGGGTTTCTGTGCAAGTTGAGTTGTAGGGTATCATAAATGTTTAGGAAAAGCATGCCACCATGGTCTCAGAAATTACATATATATATATATAAAAGCTTCCAGGGCACATGCTACATAAAAGTGGGTCACATAAAGTTTATTAACTAAACAAATTAAACCCGTTTGGTAAAGTGTATTCCACGTGAAATTCCTGGTCCATCATAAACACACTTTGCAACCTGCACTCCCTGCTTGTGTTTTTCTCGTGGGATTATTGGGCTTCTTCACCTTCCCCAGTTGTGTTCTGAGCAGAACAAGCGCTGTGTGACTTGTTTCTCCTGAGGAAGAAGAAACCCTTCCAAGTTTTAAGTGGATCTTCAAAATCCAGCCATCCCAGAGGGCTTTACAAGGGGGCTTTGAGTGGCTATACAGCAGCAAAAATGCTTTTGGTGAGAAGTAGGTACCAGAGCGTAGACCTTTTTGCCTTTTGATTGAGCATAGTCAAATTTGTATTTCCTCATCTCTGAACTGCCTTATGGGTAAAGTGAAGTGGAATCTATGTAAATAACCTCTTGAAACAAAAAAGAGATCCTGTCAATGAGGAAGAAGTATTGGTTAGATGTGGGGGCAGGATGGGTGAGGATTAGGAACAAACAGGAGAGAGGCTGAGTAGCCACAGGGAGCCTTATCAGGCAACATGCATATCAGTCTTAGAAATGAACCTGGAGCCCACCCCTCCTCGGGGTCTGCAGCATCTTTGATACTCTCCACAATGAACACTTGTGGGCTCTTTTCCTTTTGTCGGGCATGTGTAATAATAGAAAGCAGATTTGTTTTTCTATTTCTTTCTTTCTCGTTTTCTGTAAATATGATGGATTAAAGGGAACAGACAACAGAAGTATTAAAGGACGCTTTGCACAGCCCTTCTGTGACTCTCCAGCAAATAGAGTTTCACAGTATGTTATCCACGTTAGTGTGGAGGAAGAAAGGTCAAAAAGTTAAACTTGGATATCTTTATCCTTTCACAAAGGTTATTCTAGAAGAGGCTATATGTAAAGAGAAAAACCAAAGGTAAGAACATATATATTACAGGAAAAGGTCCTTTCCTGTATTCATTCCAAGTAATGCCTTTCACCTCATAGCGATTCTTTCCAGCAAAATGTTTGTGTTATTATCCTTGGCTATTATTTTCTGATGATATCAGTGTAGTAGGTCATTATCAAAAAGCTGGCTTAGTTCTGGAGCATGTTATTAACTGCCGTGGAGGTATGGTTATTTCTACCGAAATGCTCAAAGACAGGAGAAATGTAAACACACAGGAGGTAATTCCTAAGAAATCAAGTTGAACTTTAAACAATGAAGCAATTGGTGTTCAATCTTTTGAGGCTAACTTCTCCTTAGGGGTTAGCCTGCTCTGCTATGGATACAGGCAAGCTGCAGGGTAGGAGACACAAACCCAAGTGCGTAGTGGAGCAAAGCATATGATATAAATGAGTGAACTGTGCAGCGTGGCGACAGAGACCTAGAAACAGAGAGAACGCCGATATCGCCCTTCATCCTGCTATGAGAAAAATGCACATTTGCAAAGCTTGGAAGTGGAGTACATTCTGCTCCCCTTCCACAGTATCAGGTACATGATTGAGAATGGAAGAACTATGGCAAGCCAAGTGGCCCATAAAAAAAGAATATACCACTGCAATTTGCCTCAATCCAAGTATGCCTTCCACCTTTTTTGAAAGCTTGGATCAAAATCTAGGGGATGATAAAGGTTTTTTGCAGCTCAAAGAAGAGAAGTTAGCAATTGAGATACTCTTTAATACTGCATAAGACCCTGGGTCTGAAATAGATTCCATGGTTTACTTATTTCTCATAAACAACGTAGAAGTCTCATGGATTCAAGGGATGGAGGGCATGATGGTATCAGATACAATTTAAAGATATTTCAAATTATCCTGCCACATGGTTTGGAAGAGGGAAACCAGCCCTGAAACCTACCAGTAAACACCAAGAACAGTATTAAAGACTAAATTAGTGTAGTAACGTTGGGATCCACCAGACCCAGGGACATTCATAGAATGGATGGATCCAGAGCGAAGTCAAAGATTCCAAAGCATAGCTGTTGTTGGAAAAGATGCCTGCATTGGTGCAAACAGCATGAGAAAGAGACCATGATCCACCACGAAGATGCTACGTTCATTCAGCATTTGTGATGGAGTTTAGATGGGCAGACACGGAACAGGTGAAGGATAGATGATCCGCTGGCCCGCAGATTTCCACAGTCTGACCCTCACCTGTAGGGGGTACTTGTAGGTACAGTTTTTAGATGCTTTGAGCTCAAGATACTGACCGAATCCTTCCTAATTTAGAAACCTGAGCTCTGTCCTGACTTTGCCCTCTTATTTATCTCTTGCATTCCCCCCCGAACCCCATTCAATACATTTTGACTGCGAGTCACCCTGAAGTTCAGTTTCAAAGAGTGCCCGGGGCACAAAGTCTGTAAAAGCTATGGCTACAGATTTTCTCTGTCTGAAAGGCGGCTCTCAGGATCTGCCAAGGTGCGTCTGGATGTGCACAGGCCTTTATGGAACGCCACAGAAGGCAAACCACAGTAACGATGAAAGCGAGGATGACAAATGGAGCCAGTATTTAATATTCTAAAGAATATTAAAATGCCTTAGGAAGTGCCCTGCGGGAAAAGGCCCATTCTTGGTCAATACTAGCCTGCTTTGGCATTAGGCTTGTGCCCAGCACCTAACCCCAACTAATAACTCGGTATATTTGTGAGTCTTTAAAGCCAGTGGGCCATACTGTTTCCTTTTATATTATAAAAAAAATTACATACTTACAAAATAAACTGGAAGAAACCCTAGCGATCCTAGTGTTAACAGGAAAGAGAATTAACATTTGTTATCGTGTATTATTCTATATCAGAGCGGCCGGTAGTTTTGTTTGTCATAATGACCCTGCTTTGGACTCTATTTCAGCGATGTGGGCAGGAGAACTAATTATCAGAAACCTAGGTCATGATGGAAAACCTGGGCCATATGGTCACGTACCTGGAGCTTTCTCATTTGCTCCTAACAGAGCCTGGAAACTCGACCAAGTTATTTAGAAGTCTGTTTGATGGTGGTCCCCAGTGAGAAGCAGTGCGACTCCTCTCTCACGGCATCCGGATGGGATGGGTGGATGTCTGGGAAAGAGGGCGGAGGGTGGAAGGGGTGCACAGGGACCCCTCACCACAGGCTTTGATGTGCATTGGCTCCTCCGGGATGCCTCACCTTTTGATGTTGGGAATCAGCTAATTACCAGTTGGAATTGGTTGGCGGGACTAGGAAGCGGTGTGCAGGCTCTGTTCTCAGTCAGTCATCAAGCGTTTGTGCTTTGATCTCGGGAACTGTAGGGCACCCTTTTGGGGAATCTCAGGCAAATGGGCTCAGTCTGCAACCGCCGCCAGTTTGGACCCTCTTGTTCTACCTTGGTACCATCCTGGGGAGCCACATCACTTTCTCCTTCAGCTCTCTGCGCTTTCATCGACAGAGAAGCCATGACTTTTAAGATCAGATTGTTGAACAGCTTTCACACCAACAAGGACCGAGCAACTTCATGATTCCTTCCTCGAGTCTTAATTTGAAACTCCCAGTCCCCTTAGCAGCTCCTGCTTGATATTTCTGTGAATACCTCCTGGAACCTGCCCTTAATTTGTGAGTCTAAATATGAAATTAACGAATCTGGAGTCAGACTCCCTGCCCTTTCTTTTGTTGATGCAAGTTAACATCCCCCAAGCTGACCCGAAAGGCTAAAAAATGCTCAGGGATTTGATGGGCAGGTGGTGGCTGGAGAAATCAACTCTCTTTTCTCTTCCAAACAAGGCAGCGCAACCTGGCACCTTGCCTAGTAGTGCAATTCTCCTAATGAACACGTTTCCCGAGTCTGAGGCCCCTGCATTGTGACCATGCCACAGGACTGACAAAGAGATAATTTTCAGTGCTCAGGAGAAGGAAAAAAAAAACAACACACAGAAGAAAATCTTCTGAGAATGTGTTTTGTTCTTATGCCATGGCCCATTATGGTATTTTTCTTTTAATTGCATGTGAAACCCATTTAAAGAGGTGGTACAACGTGACTGTTGCCTTGGAGTGATATGGATTATTTTTAGGGAAGACAGTGAGTTACTCAGCCGGTCTTTCAGGATGCCAGCACTGTACTAAATATCTAAGCAATTGTAATATATCTGACCCTCTTGTTTATGAATCCCCTGCCCTCTTCTCTAAGTAGTAGATTCGTATCACAGCATCTCCAACAAGAGAGTACTATTCAGTATTTCAAAGATACACTGTGCTTTCTTATGCATGTACATTTTAAAGTTCTGCACATAGGCTTGGAGCCATACAGATAAAGGATCCACGCACTGAGATCTAGAATTGCTGGAAAGAATGGTTGAAAATGTCAGTGAGTTTAGTTTACCTTTGTTGTTTCTATCCCCATGTTCTTCTCAGAGAGGGCCCATTTCTCAAACAATTTCAGGATGTCCTGACCTCCTCTAAGTAAAAATGTAAGTTCCCAAGGCCTGAAAAACAAAACATGAATTTGAAAGGTCTTTTCTTTCTTTTTTTTTCCCATAAAATAGTGTCTCTCAATTTTATTATTGGCAGCCTTCTGGAGGAAGCAGGTTTCTTAGCTGGAAGAATTTCTACACCACTTTGCCTTTCTTTGTTGTGGTCCTTTCTCATTTAGCAGACTTTGTTCCATATGCATAATTGGGAATTAATTTTCTAATTAGGTTCCTCACATTTGTGAAGTTGTGTGATGTCGTGTCTCTTCTTGTAACATGGCCTAAAGGCTAAAGTGGAGGTAATAATTCTTTTTCTGACTTTACCTTCATTTAGCTAAGGTTCCTAGGAAATATATTTAACTTTTATGAGGTGACCATAATAGTTCTTGAATGCTGATCTCCTTTTAAAAGGTTGTTAGGAGGGGCTCACTAAGACTTTAAGACTCATGACCATACGGTAAATATTACTCTCAGTAGTTGCATATGTGCGCGCCTGTGCATGCACACACACACACACACACACACACATACGCACACACACACACACACACACGAAGTCAATCATGTTGCAACATGAAGGGTCTTTAGAGTAGCTGCACTCACAGAAATAAAATCAAATGATATGATTAGGTAAAATGACATTGAATTCGTGCATGAGGAAGAGAAACAGAGATGACCCGTGAAACTAAGATATCATACAGTCTATGTTGATACCTACACAGTCTATGTTGGTATATATTATATCTGCATAGACTATGTAAGTACAGTAGTACTGGATCTATATGGGCATGCAAATCTCACACTAGCATTCTCTGTGACTCATGATAATTTCTTACATAGAGGAGTGGAGTCTGCAGCTTGACTACGCTTTCCAAACAATAGAAACAAAACCACCTCAGTCATCCTTTTGTTTGATGTCTGCACAAAACTCGAAAGATAAGATGAAGCACTGGGTTTATAAATTAATACCTAAACCCTGCATCACAACCTTCCCACATGTATTGCTAGGTTAGATATTATTGTGGATACAAAATAACCTGTTTCGGTAAGGACAGGGCATTGGTTTTGTATATGAGCAAAAAGCCATCTTTGTTTTGCAAAAAGTCGGAATTAATGTTGGTAGCCCTACTTGAAACATGGCCCAGAAGAAAACAAAAATAAGCAAAATAAGAAATGCTGGCCTCCATTTACCAGACTCCAAAGCAGAGCCACTTCTACCAGCTTCAGTTACGCCGCAGTATTACCATTTGAGTGTGCAGTTGGCAGATTAAGGTAAATCAAGACTGTTAAGTATGAGACTGGAGGGTGACGATTGAGAGCAGATAATTCTCAGTATCCCAAAATGCAACTTCTAGCTCATTTTCATTCTCTATCATTTAATTAACCTGTAACTTCCAGTCTGTGATTGTTGCCATCGTAGGTCCATTTTACAGCCAAAGCATGTGACCTTTAAGATCTCATTAGGCATCAGTGGGAAGAGACAATACGATGACATGGGAAGAATCATTCTGACACATGGGACTCAAGAGACCCGGCTAGTGCGCCAACCTGTAACACTAAGTGCCTACATAGCCTCAGGCAAACTATGTAGGTGGTGGACATTCTCTTCATTTTGAACACTCTTAGCTTCCAAATCTTTATCTACTAAGTATGTAGTACAAAGAAATCCTGGTCAGTTCACCTTCATTGGCAATCAGAGGAGAGGGGACCTACCAGGGTTAGAACGTATGATGTCATTACTGCATATGGATCTTGTCTGGGCCATGTCACTGGCTACCTAATAATTCACTTGAAGTCTGCAGCAGTAGCATGGAGTGAAATCTACTTTACTCATCTCTTTGACATCTCTTCCTCATCCTAGAAGTTCCTAATGGTGGGATTTTATTCTGTCTTGAATTTAAAGGAGGACTTCAGGGTATAAGACTGGGCTGGGACTGTGCCGCGGGCATCATGGATCTATCTTTGCAAATGGCAGCTGCCTGCCCATCAATCCCACGCTCGAGAGATCCAAAGCCTTTTCATGACTCTGTAAATGACATGAGTCCTTTCATTTCAGGGGAGGGTCTTCTTTGTGTTTTGTCTGTTTGCTCATTGCTAATTTCTTGAAATAGAGTTTTACACAGCAGCCAAGACTATCCTGGAAATCAACATGTAGCCCAGACTGGCCTCCAGCTTGTGGAACAACTCCTAGTGTTGCCCGAGTGCTGGGATTATAAGTGTGGGCACTTCAGGTCACCTAAGCCTTTTTATTTTCAAATCTCTGCTATATTTATCATAAACACCAAAGATGAGGTGGTATCTGTAGGCAACATCCGACTTTGGACTTTGTTCCTTTCTCCTCCTCTAGAAAACTGTTACTGACTTTTACAGCTTCCCTCTTTGCTTTCTTGTCCTCCACCTCGGGGGGGACAGAATATTTAACAGCAAAGGTGTGCTCTACCATGATATATTTTAGCAGGGCACAGAACATACCCTCATTGAGTCTTGATGTACGTGTCTAAGGAAAAATTCATCAAGCCAGTCCCAACACCCAGCAGCTGTGGCTTCTGTGTTCTGCTCATGGCTCTCCTGCGGTCGGTTTCTTTCTTCCAGACGCTTCTCCACCACACCCCCCACCACTTTGCTCTTGAGTCTTCCATAGGTGCTTCCCTTCCAACCGTAGTGCCATGCAATCCTGCCACATGTTCCACACCTGCAACTACAACCCACCTCTCACCCTCATGCCAGGGGATAGCCCTACAGATTTATAGTCTAGATTTCCTACATTATATGTGGCCAAACATTTGTCAGCTGAACAACAAAATCTAACCGCCTTATCAAGACATCCAAATTGTATCCACTATGACTCTGACCCTGGGTACTTTCCTAAGCTAGATTCTCCCTTTACATACATATTTATTCATCCCTTATGCAAAGAAGACATAGGAATTGAGAGCCAATAATGTTTAGGATGTTGGTGATACAAAGTTGAATAATGTAAATATGAAAGGATGACCCGCAGGGATCGGTTTTCTCCATCCGCCATGTGGGTCCTGGGGAAGGAACTCAGATTATCAGGCTTGGCAGCAAGCACCTTTACAGTCTGAGCCACACTTCAGGTCCTAAAGGCGGATTTATTGAGCCTTTAGTTTTTGTCTGCCCGTTATTTACTTGGCTTGACTCGTCTCCTCAAGATGTTGACTAAGGTATTTTAAATGGGAACACAGCTTGCTCCAGCAGTGGGTTCTGTGACCTAGACCTTAGTCAGGGCTCTATGTTTGTCTGGGCATAGAGATTGGGACTCAAGTAACATGTGACTTAAGCTGGGCAAACAGTTTCGGAACTTGCAAAGAGACCAGTAGGAGAAAGTCTCTGCTCTTCTTAAATACAGACCCGAGAGAATGGCAAGTCTGGAGTTGCTATAGCTATCACAGAGTGACTCAGGAAGGAGAGAAAATACAATGCAACTAATTATGGGGCTTCCTTCTCTTCCAGTCATGTCATACCTCACAGCTAGGAAGATTAGTTACATAGATCAACAGCTTTCCTTTTCATATAGTCTAAGAAAAAATAAATTCTATAGCAAATTTCAAACTATTATAATCTGAGTATCCTTTATTATAAATTCTTGGATTTAGATAGTTGCATATTTGGGAATATTTTTATACTTATAAATATTAATATATAAGCTTTCATTAGACATCTTGGCACTGAGACCGAGTCTATCCATGAAGTCCATCCATGTCTCCTGCATGCCTCCATGCTTAACCCAAAGTTTTTATCTAATAGTTTTAGTGTAGCTACCATTTTTGTGGTTGCTCATCATATGAGGTCAGATGTGGATTTCCCAGGCATGTATCAGTTAGTGGGGTTTTGAATTTTCAGACATCAAATCATTAGCAATGTGAATAACTATGAAAGAACCTCTTTAATACAATGACTCTCAAAACCTCTAGACACGTTTTCCCACAGAAGACAACCTTCTAAGCAATGAGCCCAAGGGAAAAAAAAAAACATGGAATATGGGTTGAGGACTCAATTTTTACCCATTTACTTATATTTTCATATCTCAATGTCCCTTGTAGCCCCTGAATTATACAACTCACTATCTAGGTCAATCTAGTGAGCCATCTTGCCAGCACAGATGTGCTACCTTTACACTAAAATTCTCAGTGGTAAAGTTGTTTCCAAGCTGGCACGTATTATTAATAAAAGTGTTAAATAAATAAATTACAGAAACAAGGCAAAGAAGCCTACACAGTAAGTGTAACAGGCTATAAATATTCTTGCTTCATTGTACATGTGATCATGTTTGCTATTTTCAATGATGGAAGACTCATAGATACTTTCTGTTGGTACTGTTTGTGCACTCGTGGTAAGCAGAAGAAATTGACTCTGAATAAATAAAATGTTTTCCAAAAAAAGTATTAGTATAAAACAAATGAATAGATTTTTTTTTATATAAAACATCGGAACAGCCAGGAGGCAAGACAGCTCCAGAGAACTGGGTCATAAGAATTTATTTGTAGTCTCTTACAGACACAAATAGGATGAATCTACACCAATAATTTTTCCTTGCATGAATCCACTTAATTTTGTCTTTGCCTTTTTTTGATTCAACACTTATTGTTTGAATACCAGGTTAATGTCTTAGTGGTAATCATATGTCCATTTCTTCGCCAAAAGAACGCAAGGCACCTTGATTAAAGTCCTACCAACACTGTTCACAAACAACAGATGTCCATCACTTTTGTGCGGTTGGAATCCAAAAGCCTTCATTGTGCTACTTTACACATATTCTGGGCCAGTCGCCAGTTCATGTGAGAATGTGAGCAAAAATCACTCCATCACAATTCTTCATTGTAACCATCACATCACATTGGCTCAGACTCTGGAAACTTAAAAGATATCCACAGATCTGAAAATGAGCTTGGTAAATAAAGTAATGAATTGGTCTTACCTGACTTTTAGTTAGACTAATCAAAACATATAGTACGCCTATAAGCAGAATGGACTCATCTCACTCTAGGTTGTATTGAAATGATTATGCCCAATGTATGTAGAGAATGAAAATGTCCTAGATGGAGGTTTAACACTCCAGATCCTGCCCCGAGATCATCCCCTTTCCCTTGCAGAATCCTCAGAAAGCAGTGTGTGCAATGAAAATTGACTTTCTTACTGATTTGGGTGGTTAACCCATCACCAGTGTGCAGAACCCCAGTGATGTGGGCTGGAGCCTACAGAAAACCCTTCTTCACTGTTTGAGACTTTCATACGTGTGCACAATGTCTCTTTTTTTTTGTCAAATCTACCCTCTACTCTTTCCCTTCCTACTCTTTCCATGTACCCACTGTTTCTCCCTATGAATGTCAGCTTGTCTTCTGTCAACCTTCTGAATAAGCTTAGTCCTAGGTTAGAGTGAAAATCCATTTTCTACAAAGAATCTTATTCAGCTCGTGCTAACTAGCATAAGATTATTAAAATTCTTTTCTAGTTTTCTTTAAGCACCCAATCATTTTGAAGTCAAGGAAAGAATCACAAAGAAAGAAAAATTGACAGTTTGACCCCTCTGCCCAGATTTCAACTGTCCCAATGTATCCAGCCCAGGTCTTTGTTAGAATTCAGTGCTATTCTCAAGATATCTGCACCTAAGTTTGTCTCACAGGTCCACCCATAAGGAAAACAAGTACTAGGGTCATGAGAGTGTGATACATCCTAAAAGGCTCACAACACTTAATTAATGCACTGCTGTTTTCCCATGAAATTATTCGTAGTTTAAAACCAAAAGGCTGAGTTTTATTCTGGGCCTGGAATTTATGTTTGGGAACACAGACACAAAGCAAGCCAGAAGAGCTGATTAGTGGGAATACCCACCTACAACCTACCACACAGTTGAGTCTCACTAAACAATCATTACCTCTTGGCACTCTGGCCATTTATAAAAACCCTAGAGTCTAAACAATTGATTTTAACTCCTCTTCTCCTAAGGAAAGGCGGAAAAGGTTAAGGAATGAACAGGAATAGCAGGGGAAATAGTAGGGTCTCCACCACTTGAAGTTCATGCTTAGTGTACAGATTTAAATTAATATAAAATCTAATACATGCTGATTTGTCCAGGACATCATTTTTCTAAAACATGAAGTATTTCTAAAGCTGGTTCATAATTCCCTAATAATTATATTAACTCTTTGCAAGAACTGGTCTTATTGTCATTTATAAAATAACCACTTTTTCCGTCCCCCCACCATTTGTGTGTAGAACAGGGAGAGAAGTTTGTCCGCTCAGGAGCGAGGAGAGAGTTAAATCAGCCTCTGAAGTTTCCCCTAGAAGAGGGTGATTGCAAAATGTTGCAGTTCATAGAAGTATAAATCTTTAAAGCCAGATGTTGGAATACGTTCATCTACATAAAGTTCACCCATAGATGCCCACTGCAGAAAGCCAAAAAAGAATAAAAGAAAAAGCTCTGCATAAAACCTTCTTATACTTAGATCTTAGTATAAATGTCACTTGCAAAGAGAAGATGAGTTTCCAAACCAAAGCACAGCTCTCTTGCTATTCCCTTTAAGGGCATCTATTGTTTAACATTAAAGTGCATATCATGGGTTTTTCCCCCATTGGAGGTTTTATAGATCTTGTTTCTCTCTTATATTAAACTTGAGGAAAAGAAGCAAGTATCTCGCTCTTCATGGTAGGGCAAGAACTTACTGTGAACCCTAAGGACAGAGTGAATGTTCTGAACAAGTATTTTGCTGTGCCTTCAATGTAGATTTCACACCAGAGTTCATGCTTTGAGAAGCTTGTCCTCAGTTTGGTGGTTCACAGGGTTGAGCCTTTGGGCCATGAAGCCTAGTGAATGTTGACAGGTCATTGAGGGTGTATGCTTGACAGGCATGTGGGACCTCAGCTGCTTTGCTTTCCTGTTTTGAGATGGAACTGCTACCTATACTCCCATGGATGCCATCTGCCATGCAGTGGCATAATCAACAAAGGCCCTTGTCAGAGCCTATACAATGATGTCTTCCAGCCTCCAAAGTCGTGAGCTAAGTAAACCTCATTTCTTTATAAAGCTAGCCTCCCTCTGGCATTGTATAGAGTAGTTCAGAACAGACCAATGCGTACAGTGGACTTAGAAAGAAAAACAAAAAAAGCTTAAGAGTAGATTCCTTATTTGCAAAGTAGCATCCAATTCAAAGATTTTGTGATGTGGACATTTGTGTCATGTCTAAGGACAAGAAAAACATTCATGTGCCAGGGACACAGGGAACAAGAACAGAGGAAGGAGGCAAGGAAAGGACGCTGACTAGAGACATATGTGTTAAATAGGCCTGAAAAATCCAGAGCAGGATAAGAAAGTGAGATGGGGGGCTGGAGAGATGGCTCAGCAGTTAAGAGCATTGCCTGCTCTCCCAAAGCTCCTGAGTTCAAGTCCCAGCAACCTCATGGTGGCTCACAACCATCTGTAATGAGGTCTGGTGCCCTCTTCTGGCTTGCAGGCATACACATAGACAGAATATTGTATACATAATAAATAAATACTTTTAAAAAGTGGGATGGGATGGCTAGAGAAACTTAATTTGAAAAAGGCTTCACTGCATGTGATATACTTATTACAATGCTAAAATATTCAGATATGCATGTTAAAATCTGAAGCACAAACTAATGCAATGAAATTTAGAGCAATAATGGGCCACCATTTCCTCAAATGGTTAGGTGATCAGTATCTTAGGCTTTGCCGACTATATATGGCCCATTCCCTCTACGTACCTCTCATTGCAGATGAAATGCAAAGTGGCCAAGAAAGTATTTATGCAGATAAACGTCACTGTGTTCCAAGAACTCCTTTCTCATAAAAAACAGGTAGTCAGCCAGATTTGGCCCCTTGATCTTAGTGTTTTAATCCCCGACTGAAAAGTGCATAGGACCATGTACGTTTCTAATGCCCAAGATTCAAATCCAGACATCAGTACCCATTTCTAGACACACCAAACCTGTATCTCTGAGTTTATTGAATACTAAAGATCTTCTATAATAAACAAATTGACCCACTATAGTTTTATGCATGCCTAACCCATTCCATTCATGTTTCTTTAATAAAATATCAGAGCTGAGTATAAAAAAAAAAACAAGAATATGTGTGTCATAGTTGTGGAGGGTCAGAAATTGAAGATAAAGGTGCCATACATTGTAGTCTCATAATGCATCAGATTCTGGTGGCTGTAAGGGCCCTCTGCTGTAGCCTACTTTTAGGGGAAAGGAGGAAGGACCAGACTCTTCTTAAAAGGTCTAATCTCATTCACAAGGTCTGAGCCCTCATGAATTAATTATCCTAAAGACCTTCCTCTTAATTATCTCATTGGTGATTAAGGTTGTGTCAACCCATTTGTTTGGAGAGGGGAAATTCAGACCACAGCAATGTAGAGTTTGGAAACCACTGTTTCAAAATCTGGTCTTTTCCCTTTAGACCATTTATTAGGCACTGAAAATTGCGACTGGTTGACTTAGGTCCGCTAGGAAATGGGATAATTTCCCAGAGTAGAAGGCCTGATATTTGAGATGTTTTGAGTTCTGTTAAGAGCAAGAGGCAGACAGTAAGAACTAGACAACAACATGGAGTGTGTTAGAATCGGAACAACAGCATATTGCGCATAGCAAAGGGGAAAAGCTCTGTTCAGATGATGCTGAGGACATCCACCCTCCCTCTGAGTTCCCTGGTTTTAATTATTGATGCTAAAAATACATTTTCCCTAATTGTTTTGTGAAAATAAGTTAAATAAAGAAGAAAGCGGATCCATACATGCACAGACAGACATTGCACTCCTTTCACATAACCACAAGGATGATTCCTCAGAGTGTTCCTATTCAAATTTGGTTGCAAAATAACACCCACAGACTGTATTTCCAGCCACAAAATACTGTGACAGTAAGCAGACAGCACAAGAGAGCCTGTTATGCTTTATAGATTGCAATGATTACATTGCGGAGCAGTAGATGCATTTGTTGCTGTTCATTCTATTTCACATTTGCATTTAAATTCTTGTGGAACAAAGATAAGATAAAGAGGAAAACAAATGATGCTTATTTGCTGTGGTATTGAACTCCTATTATAAGTATTGCTTTAAGGGGGGGTGAAGCTTTGCAAGAGATCATCCCACTTGTTCTTTATGAAACGTCAGCTACCCATTCACTCCTCAGCTGGAACTATGCAGGAAAACATATCCCTGAGGCTTTAATAAAATCATAAATCAATAAGGAATAGCCCAAAATGCAGTTGAATACAAGAGGCCAATGAAATACTCAATATTCTCCTTTACCCATTTCTCCATGTTGTATGGATACATAGGAAATCTAGGATTGCGTCTGAATTTTGCCTTTTTATTGGGTCCATTTTTTCTTTAAGTAATACACAATATGTGTGGTTTTCTCTTTCAAAATAATCTATGCATCCGGATACAATGTGATCCTCTGATAAATCTATGTAGATCAGTTCTACCTCCTTGGTAATTCTTTATGCTCCTCCTAGCTCCCTGTTTTGCTGCAATCAAAGTATCACCCTTTTGTAGAGCTCAACCATACATCCCTGTAGATGCATTTTGGGATCCTTTCCCTATGCAAAAATAATACATCTGCTTTCATCCTTGCGATGTTTTTGCCATGATAAATTCCAGAAAAATGAAATGTAACCACTTTCTCTCAAGTTATTAAATTGAATATTAATGGCCAGGAGTTAGTCACATTATTGCTTTCAAAAAGCACTTTTCTGAACCAAGTAGTTTGCTCAGTGGGTAAAATGCCTGTCTAACAAGCAGGAAGACTTGTGTCTGTTGCTCAGAACCTTTATGAAAATTTGGGTGTGGTTACACATGTTTGTACCCCAGTACTGTGTTAGTACATTCAGGTGAATCCCTGGGGCTCACTGGACAACTGGTCTACCCATTTAGTAAGACTCGGATTCAGTGTAAAAGGCCCTATTGGGGAACTTTGAAAGAAGACATTCAGTATTGACCCCCTAGCTTCCACAAGCACTTGCAGATGTGTACATACACAAACACAAACCCACAGAAACATGTCCATACAGCACACACATGCACAGATATTACACATTGTATAAATATACTTGATATATATAGCAACCAATTCAACTACCAATTACCACAATAAATTATGGTGCACACTAACTTTCATAAATTTTGCCACCCTTCTCAAAGGAGATAGCAATGACTAGGCTTTTTTTCTAGATATTGGCAGTGGGAGTCTTGGAAGATTTTTCAGAGTTCCAGAGAATAAGTGATATCACACAAAAATTAAATTTGGTTTTGTTATCAGATGAGGAAATTATGTTTAATACCGCATCCTTATTGATCACTTTCCTTGAATGTGTGTGTGTGTGTATGTACATGTGTATGTATGTATGTATGTATGTATGTGTGTGTATTTGTGTGCACTTGCACACAAATGTGTGTTCATGCAGAGACCAGAGGTCACCTTCAAAAATTATTCCTGAGCAGCTGCCCCACCTTGTTTGGTTTGGTTTGGTTTGGTAGTATTTGATTTGGTTTGGTTGGTTTGAGTCAGTCTTTCGCTGGGACCTAGGGCCTGCTGAATAATCTAGACTGACTGGCCAGGGAATCCCTGAGATCCACCTTCCCAGCATTGGAACTGCAAATGAGTACTACCATGCTCAGCTTTTTCTGTTGATACTAAAAATTGAACTCAGCTTCTCAAGTCTGCATAGGAAGCACTATACTATGATAAAATTCTTTCTCTTTCATGGGTATTCTTTGAGTCATATTGTCATGTTAAGGACTATCAGAAATCCCGAAAGAAATATTTGTCTGGTAGTATTTTTTCCAAGCTTCTTTTATCTTCAGCTTTTTAAAATCTGATAATTAATAATGGAAACTATATATCCATATGCAATTTGAAATTGTGTTTCAAAACTCTGACCTAAGAAACAAGTAACAACTATCAATAACTGCACCCTTCTGCTTTTACTGGACAATTTGTATCCTTTGATAGGTGAACTATATACTAACGTATGTACATACATATACATAAATGTGTGTTGTATATTTTTCCTGTCCTATCTGTTCATTTATTATTTATTCAGCAAGTATGTTAGGACTTTTTTGTGTTCAAAAATGTAACATGCTTGAAATGCATCTGCTAGAGTGTATTTTTACTTTATTTTCAAAATATATGAAAAATTTCATAGGTAATAAAATATTTTTTATGAATCGGAGTATTGCAGTGCACTGAATGTGGGATTTTAGAACCTTAAGTCAAGTGTTCAAACAAAATTAAAAATAGTAGATATTTTCCCCTAGATGTTATTAGAGCACCTTGGACTGAGGAACTAGATGTTATCAGAGCACCTTGGACTAAAGAACATGGACCTTAATTGTTGTTGTGATGCTTCTTGGAATACTAAGAATGACACATTTAAATAATTCATGGCTATGAGTTTTATAATCAGAAACAAATAAATTCAAAAACATTAATGCTAGACTCTCTGCTATAGCTGAGTCTTCATTATCTACACCAATCCCTTCATAGTCTGAAAATCAGATCATATTAGCATTTTACGAGCTTTCTGCCTTAAAATGAGAATTGAGAAGCACACTAACCTGGCCCATTTTTCCAATTGTAAGGTGAGTTGGGCTAGAAAATCTATTTTTAGGAGATGTAGGAAGCATTTAAAAGCTTCGTAGTGGCTCCAAGCCTTGTATTTGAATAGTAGCCCTTGGAAAAAAATTATTCTGACTCTCATTCTTATATAGTCAGCATTACTTGAGTGACGTCAGTAGAGCTGAAAGACCCTGCCAAGCTCATTTTGTCAAGTGCTTTCACAAACTGTACATCTTATTAATTACTCTTTCCATTTGTTGGTAGAGAAACCAAGTTCAAAGTGGCTCAAGTCAATAAGAACAATAGTAGTGAATAAGTAAGTTATAAAGACATGGTTTGGGAGCTGTTGTCTCCTTCCAACCTCATAATTCAAGGTTATAATTTGCCTTACATTTTAATTCAAGGTTATAATTTGCCTTAAGTTTAACTAAATGCATTGATACAAACTCTCTCCTTCTCCTTAAGGTTCTTTCTCTCTCTCTCTCTCTCTCTCTCTCTCGCTCTCTCGCTCTCTCGCGCTCTCTCTCTCGCTCTGTGTGTGTGTGGGGGGTGTGTGTATGTGTGTGCGTGTGCATGTGTGTGTGTGTGTGTGTGTGTGTGTGAGACTCTAGGTTTCAGGGATCTCACCTATAGCTCCAAACTCACATAATCCTTATAGCCTGAAATCCCCATCACTGTGTGGTTACTCTCAGGGTTTGCTCTCACTGAATGGCTTTTCCGACTTGCATGTTTCTACTGCACTCTATAATTGTATAGTCGGTGGAATCAAATAGACTGGTGGGCCAAACTTGAAAAGCATTTCCAATCTTAGAGTTGGTACGGAAGAGTAAAAGGGAGAGGAGCGGAAGTGTTGGACTAGTAAATGCAGCAAGTTCCCATGACATTTACTTCTCAAGTGAGCATTCTCATAGAATCACGGAGCATAAAGCCATTTGACAGAGGAGTTCCCTGAGAGATGGGACAATCAAGGGAGAAGACAGACCTGCCTGTTCCTCTACACTGAAGTTGAAGAAGCTAATCGCATTGTCCTGGCTTAAGATGGGATGATCATGGTTGGTTGTTATTCAGGGTAATTAATAGCACCCCAATCAACCTCAAAGGTATCCTGGTTTGCTTTAGAGAGGTTATGGTCTCTAAGTCCAAAGAATCACTGATATTTTCAAACATGAATCTAAACCAATTGTAAAGTTTTCCATATATTCCAAGGAATTCATTTTGGTGGTTATCCCTACATCCTTGTTGAATAATATTAATATCTGGGGATATCCAGACTCAGCATTGATTGCCACATCTATTTTGGTTGCATCTGCTAAATTACTTTAAATTTTATTACTATGTTTAAAAGTTAATATTTGCTTAGAAACGCATGCAGCATTGCCTCTTGAGTGTCCATCTTCTCATGAGGTCATTTTTTTTTTCTTCCCAAACAATTGCTTGGAAACTTGCTGCTCAGAACCTGATCCATGGAACAGCATCATCAGCTCCAACTGCAGTATATTCTTAATACAGGCCCGGAGGTGCACTGCCTCAGGCTTCCAGTTTAACATGCTTCTCTGAGGGATTTTGTATCTACACAAAAGCTGGCCTATATTAAAAAGAGTCATTATCTACATTGGCTGCCCATTTGAATCTCCCCAGATTGCTGAACGTCTACATATAGAAACAGATGTGAAGATATGTTCCTGTAAATAGAAATATGAAGGATATGTATTTAAATACTGCTTTGGGTGTTATATAAGTATGATAAATATTAGATAGGTAGCTAAATAGACAGATGATAGATGAAACATAGGTAGATAGATAGATGACAGATATAAGTAAGATGGTGGGTGGTTGGATGGATGGATGGATGGATGGATGGATGGATGGATGGATGGTAGATGGATGGATATCTGTCGGCCTCTCAGACAAGTTAAACTATTCTGAGATCTTTACTCTAACCCTTCTTTATTTAGGATATTTGGTGGCAAACTCTCATTTTTGTGTTTGTTTGAGAGGGTTTTTTTGAATCATTTATCAGTGAATTGGTAGTGTGGGCCAATTATGAAATTGTAGGTTAGTATTTATCCTCCCTCATCATTTTAAGATTGAAATGATTTTACTCTTTTGTAACTTAAATTATTGCCAGGGGCTCTGTTGGAAATATGTTCTGTCCTTTATAAGCATCTGAATTCAACTTTCTGGACTTTAGATGTCTTTGTTGTCTGTGATAATGTACAGCTTGCCTTGGTTGTGTCTAGATATGTGTTTGTATTTATTGTTATATATAAGAACATATATATATATATATATATATATAATACTTTTCATAGCATTTGAAAATTTTAAGCCGTAGTTATGTTCCATCTTTTGTAGTTCAGGGATTTTCTTTTTCATTGTAAAGTTGGCATGATGCAAGAAATATTTGTCTAATTTTCCTCCGTGTTCTTATTCTGCCCAGTTCAATCTCTGTCTTCCTCTTCGTCATTATAGATAAAATCTTCATGTGTTCCAGTTCTCATCTGCGGCTGAATGGATATACATAGAAGTTTTATTTCAATGATTTTATTTTTTCCCTCCTTGAATTTTTATTTAGAATATATCATTTCTAGAAGCTCTTTTTATAATCTGACTAGTCTTTCTTTGAAAATAGCTTACTCCTTGCTCACTTTCCTTTTTACTTTTTTTAAAACAAAAATATTTAAATATAGTATGTGGCCATCTGAATCTCAGAAACCCATGACCTAACCTTTTGTTTGCTGTTGTTGTTGCTGTTGCTGCTGCTGCTGCTGCTGCTACAGAGTGTGGTTGATGAATTCCTATTTCCTTCTTTATTTTTCAGTTTTGGAGAATAACCTCATCTGACCAGAATTTTACCCTTAGGCCTTTTGTGACACCCAAGTTGAGGATGCTAATCCCGTCCTGATACAGGAATGGATGTTGGCTACTGCCAGGTCCTATAAAGTACAGCCAGCTCAAGACAGTTTTGACTTGCTTTGATGTCTCCTGGAACGTGACGGCTATGTAAATTGTGAATCCCCTATCCTTGAGTGCAGACCTGTGGCTATGAATAGTTCAGACGGGACTTCTTTTCTTCTTTCTAGAAATCAGCATTTGAC